>NC_041353.1:14953532-15304782 GCF_004354835.1 Perca flavescens | reverse complement strand
CCCACACACAGACACGTTGATGCTAATTGTACTAAGGCTTGTTTTCTTGCATGCTTCTCTTTCTGCATCCCATTTTCTGCAGGTCCTAAATTCATTCCATCAGCCGTAGGGCTGTCTCGGGGATCGAGGCCAATTTGTATTTTGCATAAAAGGGCAGATCCAGTTTACCATAACAAATTGTTCTCTAGTGTTCGAAAATACCCAATAGCACTCCATTAAAACACTTTTGATGAAATATCTTGATATATTTATTATTTTTGTTAAACAAACAAAAAAATAAATAAAAAAACAAGTTAGTTACAGTTAAAGTAAATCATTTGAGTAATGAATTAACAAATGACAAGGCAATTCTTGGTCTTATAAAATGAACAATTCTGAACTGTGCTGCCGTATTTTGTAGGAAAATATAAATATCATGTCAAAAACCTGATCAATTTATCACTAATCTGCCGTCGCAGGGTGAAATGATTTGCCATCAAACCATCACCATCAAAGCCACTTCTCTGTCGAAGGGGCTATTCTTGGGAGGCTCTGCCCAGATAGTACCTTTTATAACATATTAATAATAAATTCTTACCCTCTCTCACCTTTTAATGATGAGAGTGCATGACCTCTCCTATTTATCACTCCCGCCAAGCAAATGACATCTTATCCTGCTCCTGTGGCCTTTATTTTCTTTAACAACAACTCCGAGAGTCCGTTTGCCATGCAGGGAAGCCGTCACGTTGTCAGGTGCAAGGCCGAGGTGAGTCCAGTAATGAAGGTGCTTGGCTGGTCCTTTGCCATTGGGGAGATAGGTGTGACCGTCTAACGAGGCCTGAGAGCACAGGGTGCCTATTAAAAGTCGTGACCAGCCTTCTTCGGGCCCCTCACGGCCCCTCACACCTCTCTGGGCCCTTTCTGGCACTCCCTGCATCCCGTCAGCACCACCCTAGCCCTCATTAATGTCGCATCCCTCCTCCAACTATTGTACTGTGTGGCTGTGTGTTTGTGGACATGCATGTTTTGCCTCTTTGTTCTGTAGCGTGGACACTATCAGGGTTTAGGCATGTTTCTTAAAAGCAAAGTGGCATTTCCTGTCTAATTGTCCAACTCAAGGCCTTTGCTGTTTCGTCTTTTTTATGTGGGCTCCAAGGTGAAGTTGGAAAGTAAGATGTGATGTTATGTCTTATTAATCGATTCACAATGGTCAGGTTCAGATATGAGTTTAAATGAAGAAGACAAGTGGGCAGTCAGATCTTTATTTGATGATGCTTGACTTGAAATATGCATCAGATCGAAAAAAAAAAAAACCAAAAAAAAAAACCAGGAAGGCGCACGCACGCATCTACAACACCTAGCGGGTAAAGGTGGGATGCATCCACCAGAGATGTTCCATGTTTTCAACATCTTAATTGGTAAAGAGCAGAAAAGAGAGCGTGCAAAAAGATAAAAAAGAAATATAAAACAACAGCAGCTCAACAACTCTGCCTCATTATGGCTTTTGTGTTGCTTATTTGCAGACGCGAGAGCTCTCAGAATCAATATGTTCGCTCTCAACTATTTATTTCCCCCCGGAAAACAGCCAAGCTGTGGTGTTTGAGTGTTTACACGGATTAACATAATCTGTTTGTCTGTGAAATTAGCCTCCTAAACAGCCCCCTGAACACAGGAAATAAAAGGCGTAAGCTAGCAGGAGCTAGCTCTGGGGAGTCTGCAGTCTGCCGTTGGCACCGTAGCCAATCTGTGATAACACCGCAGCTTCTGAGGAGCCATTTACCACACTGCTTTTGTTCAGCAGGGTGGCTTGTCTCGACTCTTGTCATCCAGTTTGTGTTTTTGTTAATTGTGTGTAATCAGTTAAGGTCTCCGAGCTGCTTTAGCCTCATTTAGAGATTTAGGGCCAATGCCGCGATCACAGTCTCTGCTAAAGCTCTAAACCTTGATGTGTTTGTGTGTGTTGTGTAAGCTCTAGTCCTCTAGCTTTGGCTTTTCCCTCGGTCATGCATTATAAACAGGCCTGCTTTAAAGTGCATGTGGTGGACCTTCACTATCCAGCCCACATCCTCTGCCCTCTTTACCCATGTGTGTCTTTCATGGCCACCAAGGCTTTGTCTGATCAATCTCTCTCTCTTCATCTTTGTCGGTCTAGCCATCTTGCCCTCTCTCTGCCTCCCTGTGAGTTTGAATGTTTTGCACAGCTTGCCGCTCTGAGGCCCATCCAGCTTGTTTTGTGTCATGCCGCTCCCTTTTTTTTTTTATGTTAGCTTTCCAGATGTCTCAAACTATTTCCTCAGAGGCGCCGGACGCTGTTTTTTCGACCCCTGCAAACTCTGGGCTTCATCGCCGCTCACTGACATTAAACAGGAGCAGTGTCAGTGTGTGCTCTTCTGTCTGTCTCTCTCTCTTTTTTTTCTTTTTTTTTTGTGGAGATGTGCCTTGCGTCCAGCTCTCTTGTGTACAGTATACGACCCCCCTCGCTCCTTACTGGCTTCTCTAAGATCCAGACTAATCGCTGGTGTTGAATTATACATCCAAGTGAATAGCTGAGATGGCCGGCCGCTGCTTAATGTGTACTGTGTTTATACCGTATTCACAGTCTACTGTTCTGCTCAGTCTACATTCTGAACACTGGCATGGCTATACCCTCTGGGTCCTTCAAAGTTTGTTAATTTGCTGGACTTTGAGGTTTTGTGCATGGATCTTTGGATGGGCAGCTTTTATTTTTCTCTGTGGCATTTTAGTTGCACTCAGATGGCAGTACACTACAGCGGATACCAGTATAGAATGTAGCACGAGTTTTGTTATGCCTGCATAAAAGAAACCGACAATCTACCCAACAGCCACACCAGATGTTCAGTAGTGAAGTGTATTTATTCTCATGCATCTTCCATCACTGCCAGTGTTATGGCCTGAGATAAGGATAATAAGATGCATTCAAACTCCAGGCACCCTCACAGACACACCAAACACACACACACACACACACACACACACACACACACACTTGCTCGTTTCATGTTCCCTACTCTATCTTGTTTGTATCACAGTCAGCTAGTGCTTCTGGTCAGCTCTGCAGCCCTGAGCACCGCAAAAATAGGGTAAAAAAAAAGAAAATCCTGTACTTTGATTAATCAAACATGGGCATCCAGCGGTCCTCAGCTTGCCTTCCCATGCCGTCCTCCACACTCTCCTCCTTTTGCTCTCCCTCTAACCCAATCAGTAACAGCCCCTTCTGACAGCTCAAGATGGGCTGATGAAAGTTATGCAAATGTGCCCTGTTTGTAATGCTATTTTTCTGCATCCATCCACATCATGTCTTTATAACACTCCAGAGCAGTGGTGCTGCACTGGCCTTGGTTCAAAAAGCTGTAGGGAGTATATGCCAGGCACACCTTCTGAATGATATTTAGTATGATTTAGTGACTTGGATTCAACTAGCGAAGTTCTGATGTGGATCAGATGTGATCTTTATGTTTTGCTTTATTGTATCGTACATTTCATGAAAAGAGTTTTATTCCAAATTTAACAAAAAAACAACTCCATCTTTTAAAAAGTGACTGGAAACTTTAGATTTTGTTAAGTTCTTTAAAAAAGGAAAACAGGTTAATTATGCCATTTGATGAAATTACTGAACGTAACTATATAAGAGGAATTATGATTCTGACCTTTTCTGAGTGGTGTTTAAGAATTCTTGGAGAACACTCCTGTAGTCTTGCACTTGCACTGACACATTATGTTAGTGATGACATGTAGTAAGTAAAACATGTAATTTGTTCTTTTTCATTACCAATTTCAGACAGAGGCATTTTAATGAAACTAATTCATCCGTTCAGAAACAGATGTGTGATGGTTAATGGGTATGTTGGTAATTTAAAGGGGAACTCTTTATTGCTGTGCAACAAGAAGCTGAAAGTTGCCACCAGCTATTTAAAGGCGTTCTGTGAGGAGGTTAAATGTTAATCAGAGGTGTGAGCATTGCCTGCATTAATCCGCCTATTTACCGGGAGAGACTCTTGGACTTTGCTAATCATCTTTGTGTGATCAACCTAGCAGTTTGCATGATAATGCCACAATTATTTAACAATCCGTTAATCAAAACTGCAGGAGAGGAATTCATTTCTTTGAATATCTCTTATTTTCTTCGGCTCCCTCTCCCGCCTAGTTAGCCCTCACCCTTTTACCACATACCGACTCTGTTCCACCTGTCAGCCTGCCGAGCATGCAAGTCCTCATTCAATCAACGCTCTGCATGGCTTTCATTAATAGGCACACATTTTAGGTGAAAATCCAATTTACGCTTTAATTTGTTACAGATACGTTGTTTTATTTTGTGTTTTTCTGTTTCTTATTTTATTGATTCATTTCACTCAAGTGAAACTTTATTTTGTTTTCCAACGCGTCACCCTGGCTGGTTTGACGTTGACCCAGACTGCTGCGTCCACTGCATCTTGGCCTGCCTGTTCTGCGAGTTCCTGACACTTTGCAACATGGTGGTGACGCAGGCCTCGTGCGGCGCGTGCACGTCTGAGGCTTGCTGCTGCTGCTGCTGCACCGACGACCTGGGCGATGACTGCAGCAGCCCCTGTGACATGGACTGTGGCATCATGGACGCCTGCTGCGAGTCCTCCGATTGCCTGGAAATCTGCATGGAGTGCTGCGGCATCTGCTTCCCCACATAGGGAGGGCCTGTGCTGGTGTCTCTGTGGGGGTAACTGGACCCTGGATGGAAGAATGGAAGGAAACTGCTGCTGCTGTCACTTTGAATTCAGCAGCAGACAGAGGGAACATTTGTGAGCGTGTGTGATTGCCAACATGTGTATGTGAATGTCCTTTTTCTTTAATGTGTGTGTGTGTGTGTGTGTGTGTGTGTGTGTGTGTGTGTGTGTGTGTGTGTGTGTGTGTGTGTGTGTCTCGTAGTATGGTGTGGCTGTGTAAAGCATGCTTTGAAAGATATATTTTGACACTGGGCTTCTCCATCAAAACCAGCTCAGCTGGAGCTACAGTAGAAGTAACTCCAGATATATGAACATGTCATAGTGTAAGTTGTTTCTGTTAAGTATTCTATCCTTTGCGTAAGAAGTATTATCACAGACTGCCTTAAAGATTTTATTGTTACATCAGGAATGCTGTCTAATTGTATCCTATCTTTTTAGTCATTTTAGTGGCCGACGTGTTGCGTACACTAAACAAAATGATTTATTTACTCTGATTTAATTTTCAATACATGTGTTTTGTTTTTTTCTATGCTCAAAAACTGAGGTTGCGGTCTTAGTACTGTACGACACTGTAAAAGGTTTATGTGACAGTTCATACATTCTTAGTTGCATACTGTAGTTTTGCAACACAGACTTTCACTTACAGTTATCAACTGTAGCACTGTAGAACAGCTGAACCTGGTGAAATATCAAAGGTGAATCAGGAAATCACAAATGCTACTTTCTAAAACCAAAAGTGAAAGAATGTGCCTGTTTGAGGATTTGTTTTTTTTTTCTCTTTCAAGCATTTCTTTTAATTGAAGTGGCCTATTACAGGAAAAAAACTGCACAAAATTGCTGATGAGCACATGATTGTTTGCTGTATCATCAAAACACGTTTTACCGAAGAATCTCATCTCTCTCCTGATTTGGCAGTATTTGAAGCTTGGGGTTTACTGGAAATAAGCACAGATACGTAACGACAAACCGTGTGTACAGCGCTTTAGTTCTATGAGAGTCCTCGATGAGTGGCATCAACAATTAGAGTTGGTCAGCTTCGTGTGGTACAAGTCTTTTCTGCGATGCTATTTTACATACACACAGTATAAGTATGACTTGTTGAACTGCACTCCGTTCATGAGGGGTGTGATGTGGAATTAAAAAATGGTGACCCTGGTCACCATATAAGCGGCTTTCGGGTATCAAGCCCAATGACTCACAATACAAAAAAAGGAATCATGAACTGTCAGGTCGAAATAGTAAACTCATGCAGGGTAAATGCAGTTTTCGTCTCATTTTTCTTCCATTCCTTAATTCTGTGTATTTCGAGATGAGTATGTGGTGATTCACCAGTGGAGTCATTTTCTTGTCTTGGAGATCCGCTTTGATGTTGTTTAAGTGATGCTACTTAATGCTGCCCTTCATTAGCACTGCTTTGCTAACTGCTTACAAAAAAAAATGCCCCTTCCTAACGCCAACAAAGATAATGTGCTGTCATGTACAGCTCGTCTTAATGGCGCACTGGTATTGTGTGTAAGGAGGTTGGATAGGCACCTCTGCAGCAGATAATGTGCAGCAAGTAAACCTCATTTTCCTGTTTATGATTAACTCACGCCAAGAGTGTCAAGAAAACCGTATAGATAATGTGAAGAATTCATCTAAAAAGAGTCAAATGTACACATGTAGCTACAGTAGTTGTCCTCTTATACTAACTGTTGTATGTTTGTTTTTTCTTCTTCTCCTGGGCCTTACACTTGATCCTTCTCATTTTCATCTCGATGCATTTCTCAACTTGGAGTTCACAGCTCGTTTTCTTGGTTTTGTACATCTTCAATCTCAAAGAGAACAGTTTTGTTTTTTTAAATAAAACATTTCCAAAAATGTATGTTGTTTATTTTGCACTTTTTTTTAAACAATACATCTTTGTGTGCATCATTTCTTCATTAAGTTTCACTTGTTAGACTGGCAAACTCTTCTTATTCCACTCGGGCCAAAGGTGAGCCTCTCTTCTCTTTGAATAGAGAGTCTTGTGTATCATGCGTCTTGACTAGGGTTGCAAAATTTCAGGAAGTTGGAAACTTTCCATGGGAATTAATGGGAATAAACGGGAATTAATGGGAATAAACTGGATATTTTTAATATTGCTTGTTATAATACTGTAAGGAACTTAAATTAAACATCTTGCAGCATAATCTTGGTTAAAACAACCTGATTTAATGCAACTTCAGTTGAATGTCCTCACTATATTCATCAATGACATGCACGCACGCAGTAATCAGCATAGGCTACTACAGTTCTTTTATTATTTTTTTGGTTGGGGGGATATACATAACCCATTGCTATTATTAACCTATGTGTGTTAAGTGTACTAACCATAGTAAATCAAAAATGGAATGTTTCCAAAATTCCCCAGCTAAGCTTTCCATGGAAAATTTCCGCCCCTTTGACATACATGTTGTAATTACATTTTGTATTTCGTACTGGAAGATTAGGTTTTAAACTTTTACAAAAGACACTGTTGTAACATGAAAATGTCTTTGTTTTCACTGATACTGATGCTTGCATGCATGCTTAGCCCGCTGACTCAACAGTGTTTCACAGCACTTCCAGTCACACATCCAGTCGACACTATGGGGAGTTTACAGTAACATCTAGAAATATTCTATTAATTATATCAAATAGAGCTACAGCAATTAGACACCTATTTTAGGAGTCAAATAATAATTTTACTAATGTTCTAAGCAAAACTGCCACACATTAGCTGGTTCCAGCTTCTCAAATATCTTGCTTTCTTTGAAATACAGTGAGGAAAATAAGTATTTGAACACCCTGCTATTTTGCAAGTTCTCCCACTTAGAAATCATGGAGGGGTCAGAAATTGTCATCGTAGGTGCATGTCCACTGTGAGAGACATAATCTAAAAAAAAAAATCCAGAAATCACAATGTACGATTTTTTAACTATTTATTTGTATGATACAGCTGCAAATAAGTATTTGAACACCTGTTTATCAGCTAGAATTCTGACCCTCAAAGACCTGTTAGTCTGCCTTTAAAATGTCCACCTCCACTCCATTTATTATCCTAAATTAGATGCACTTGTTTGAGGTTGTTAGCTGCATAAAGACACCTGTCCACCCCATACAATCAGTAATAATCCAACTACTAACATGGCCAAGACCAAAGAGCTGTCCAAAGACACTAGAGACAAAATTGTACACCTCCACAAGGCTGGAAAGGGCTACGGGGAAATTGCCAAGCAGCTTGGTGAAAAAAAAGTCCACTGTTGGAGCAATCATTAGAAAATGGAAGAAGCTAAACATGACTGTCAATCTCCCTCGGACTGGGGCTCCATGCAAGATCTCACCTCGTGGGGTCTCAATGATCCTAAGAAAGGTGAGAAATCAGCCCAGAACTACACGGGAGGAGCTGGTCAATGACCTGAAAAGAGCTGGGACCACCGTTTCCAAGGTTACTGTTGGTAATACACTAAGACGTCATGGTTTGAAATCATGCATGGCACGGAAGGTTCCCCTGCTTAAACCAGCACATGTCAAGGCCCGTCTTAAGTTTGCCAATGACCATTTGGATGATCCACAGGAGTCATGGGAGAAAGTCATGTGGTCAGATGAGACCAAAATAGAACTTTTTGGTCATAATTCCACTAACCGTGTTTGGAGGAAGAAGAATGATGAGTACCATCCCAAGAACACCATCCCTACTGTGAAGCATGGGGGTGGTAGCATCATCCCGGGGGATGACCGGGGCCATGTATTGCGAGATTTTGGGGAACAACCTCCTTCCCTCAGTTAGAGCATTGAAGATGGGTCGAGGCTGGGTCTTCCAACATGACAATGACCCGAAGCACACAGCCAGGATAACCAAAGAGTGGCTCTGTAAGAAGCATATCAAGGTTCTGGCGTGGCCTAGCCAGTCTCCAGACCTAAACCCAATAGAGAATCTTTGGAGGGAGCTCAAACTCTGTGTTTCTCAGCGACAGCCCAGAAACCTGACTGATCTAGAGAAGATCTGTGTGGAGGAGTGGGCCAAAATCCCTCCTGCAGTGTGTGCAAACCTGGTGAAAAACTACAGGAAACGTTTGACCTCTGTACTTGCAAACAAAGGCTACTGTACCAAATATTAACATTGATTTTCTCAGGTGTTCAAATACTTATTTGCAGCTGTATCATACAAATAAATAGTTAAAAAATCATACATTGTGATTTCTGGATTTATTTTTTTAGATTATGTCTCAAAGTGGACATGCACCTACGATGACAATTTCAGACCCCTGCATGATTTCTAAGTGGGAGAACTTGCAAAATAGCAGGGTGTTCAAATACTTATTTTCCTCACTGTATACTATACTGAACATCTTTGGGTTTTGGACTGTTGGTCCAAAATAAAACAAGACATTTAAAACATCCTCCTTGGGCTGTGGGAACTTATAATGGGCATTTTTCACTCTGTCTGAAGGTTTAAAGACTCAACGGGTAATCGATTAGTCAAGAAAAGTCAGTACATTGGTCGATAATGAAAATAATTGCTAGTTGCAGCCCTGATATTAAATGTGATTTTTTTCAACAACTGTTCTGTAAGGAGCTGTTGCCATTTCCATTCACTTTACTTTTTGTCTCCTAAATAGTTTGGCTGCTGCTGGTTTTGTTTCCCATCTTAAACGTTCTCCTTTATATTAATACTGTCTGTTCGTCCGACATTGCTCAATGTGCATTGTTATTGCAGAAACTGGTTGCAGACATTGTAGTCCCGCATTGCGAAACCTTCCTCCACAGCGCTGCGGAGGAGGGTCTGACTAGTCAACACAGCATTCTAGGATGGGAGAAAAACGTGCTCTGGTTTCATGGCATTTCTTTAAACCAATCACAATCGTCTTGGGCTAAGCGCCGGACGGCGCCACAGTGCCGCTGCAAAATACCCTCGGGAAGGAACTTGTTTTGGTGGAACATCTGTACAGTTCAAAAGTTGACAGCAACAGAAAACTCAGATTGGACAGATAGTCTAGCTAGCTGTCTGGATTTACCCTGCAGAGATCTGAGGAGCAGTTAACCATAGTCCTCATAAATCCACCGGAGTTTAGAATTCCAACACAAAGAAAGCGGAAGGAAACGGACATCCGGCCGAAAAGAGTGACATCTGGCGGAATTTCCTCCGGCAACAGAGCAATCCCAGAAGTGGAATGTCCTGGCTATAGACTACAGACATTTTCATCTTGAAATATATCACGCTGTAATGTCAGACTTGCACATCGTTTATGGGAGACTTGTGTGCCGGGTTCTATTTTCTTGTTTCTCTTGTGAACGGTGCAGCTGTGCAGTTTCATGATGGCCACATATGTAACCCTTGCCCCTTCACACTCCTCCTCCTCTGCTCCTTTCTCTTTTAGAGACGGCGCTCACCTGGCAGCAGCGTTACCACTAACATGAAAACGTAGCCAATGACACTCAACGAGTTCACCAGGGAGCAGGGACCTCCTGCTGGCTGGAACAGCAGTCTGACCTTCTGCCGACACCACCCCCTGTTAACCCCTCAATTAACCTCCACGTCAGCCCCCCTGCTTCCATTCTATCTTTATTTCCTTTTATCATTTTCTGCCTGGATACACCCTGGCCCCAGGAAATTACCATCTTATTTCACTAATGCGTTGGGGGGAGGGGGGATATCACTGTCCAGAAAGTCCGTAATCACACAGGAGTTGTACTTTTTCTTTCTTTCTTTCACTTTGTTCCGCGTTCACAGACAGCGCATGGTTGAAAATATTCCAAACTCGTAGGTAGAGTGTGCACTGACCTTTTCACAAAGTCGTCCACCTTTCCACTCGTCTAATCAATCCCCCTCTGATCGCTCACTGTGTGCTGGATTGTAATGTCACAATTAGGACGGCTTCATTGTTTCTGTTTGCCGACTGGGGAGAAATTCAGCACTTTTCTGATCGCAAGGTCATTTCTCTTACAATATTAAATGAATTAGAGTGTGGCGGTGGCCATCTCCTCTGACTAGCCGTGTATTAATCCATCCATCCATCCATCCATCCATCCATTTATCCATCCACCCCCTCTTCCTGCTCAGTTGGGTGGGATACAACTCTTTCACTCAGAAAATGAAAGTCTGCTGCCCCCGGCCATGAGAACAAATTACTGCTTTTGCCATTGCTTCATATGAGAGAAAAAGCAGATGGGTGCATTAATGGTGTTTTGTTTCCTTCATTTTCATATTAGAGGTAGACCCGAGAGTTGTATACTGATAAGATTAGAACCGTGTTATAATTACATATAATATGACTAATTAGACAGGACAAGAGGGGCTGGCAGTAACGTGTGACACTTCCCTTTTGTTTTTTTTCTAGATGGAACATCAATGCTTGTTTTTGTCGAATGGCAGAAAATGTAACTGCATGTCCCCCCCCCATGTCTGTCAATCCATACTGTATGATCCATAATAGCCATCATTACAACAGCTAGCATTGAGGTGATTCATTCTGATGTGTTTCTAATATTGTATTGTGAGTCATTGAAGATAATTATGCAGATACAATATCTGACAATAATACTGAGCACATCAGAAAATGACATGCATTGTCGCATTGTGGCATGTGTCATAATGGATTGTGAACATAATACTGATTGTAACGTAGTAAAGCAGGGAAGGACTTAAAGCAAGCGGGCTCTACTCTTTTGCAGTGCATTCTTTTTTTCAACCTGATCGAAAATCAAGCAGTGCCCTTTTTTCTTCTGAGCACTCCCAACACAGACACGTTTACCTGCTCTAACGCACCACAATGCCCTTCAACTCCTCACTCTCCTCACTCGTGTCAAAGTTTGCAAAGATTTGACCTCGCTGTTTAGACTTGTGGCGCGACATTAAAATAAGATGAGACGATCTTTCAGAGGGCTGTGCAAGAAAAAGAAAAAAAAAAAAGAAAGAGGAGAGTTCAAGTAATGTCACTTTCAATTAATCTCCTCAGGTAGTGGCCCCATTAGCCCTCTCACACAAGGGCCTGGTTTACAATGCAAATAGGGTCATTACCTGAGGACTCTAATTGACTTTGACAAGAGGCCGAAGAAGTTATTTGTTTGCTTGCTATTTCTCTCGCACAAATTATTGATGTGGTTGCCAACAGGAAGTGTGCATAAAAATTGCATTAACCGTGACGGAATGACACGTCTGTTAAATTGTGTATACCTTTTATACAAAAAAACAAACTCAAATTCAACACTCTTGCATCAGCCTCAGAACAGAGTCGCAGCAATGAAATGTAAATGATTTCCAAGTGAAACATTTGTATTCTTTGTTCCCCTTCTCTTCTAAGAGTAACAATGTGTGATCGTACTCATACCTTAAATATTTAAAGACCCCCTTTTGCTAAAGCTTTGCTGTGGTACATGGGCCTCCGACTGCTTCTAATCTCCTTGTTACCTGGAGGCGTCGCCACGGCGGTGCAAAGATAACGCGGCAGTTAGCGAGATCCTGAGACTGGAGCTTGAAACCCCCTTCCCTCTGGATGGGGCACGGTGAGGTTCAAAGTTTCTGTCACGCGTCGTGCCCCGTGCAGACGGCGCTGACATCTGCCTGAGAGAACGCAAGAATCCGACAGGAATGAAAGGAGAGGAGACGCTGCGATGTCTTTAAATCATTTCCTTTTTTTCTTCAACAGTGCTGAAAACATCCCTTCCATCCTCACATCCTCCCCCCCCTCCCTCAGTTCAGAAGTTGTGGCATCTTAAGCTGTACGTGCAAGTGGAATATTTTTGTTTGTGCGCTTGTGTTAAGGGGGGGGTGTGCTTTACAGATGCCTGCACATGGTTTTCAGAGAAAGTAACAGAAGCGTTGGCTCTTGGACCTGTAAATAAGACATCGGCTTAAAGTTCGGCACTTTCAACTTTTCTATTTTCCTCCTGCCCCCTGCGTCTGAAAGGCAATAGACCGTGGGGGAGGCAAATTGAGAAGGACATGCGGACCAGGGGTGCCTGTTTATTTGCTTGTACACGCTCCTTGAGCTATAAATTAGATGTCACCATTGTTACATGTCATTTGCTGATGTGGATGTGTTGCGCTCTCCCAAGCAGCACTTTTGATTGTTTGTTATTAACATCACTTAAATGAACGCGGCCTCCACTGGCCTCCAGTCATCTGGATCTCGTGGATGATTGGCAGGTTGTTTGGAAGGCGTGCTTGTTCTGTTGTCTGAGCATTTACAACCACATCCAGAGCAGGATATGTGTATCAGATCAGTTGCTTCATTTGTCTTTTGCAAATTAACAAAACACCCACGTGTTATTTCAAGTTCAAGTTTTTTATTAGACGCACAACAGTTACAGAAGCAGTCGTCGTCACTAAAAAAAATCCTGGGTTGCTCCGTCCAACAATGCTAATTGAATATATATAAAACAGAAAATCACAAAATGTAAAAAAAAAAAAAAAAAGATACCTAAATGAGACTCTCAGACATAAAATACTGCAAGTTAAATTATAGGGATAAATATAACATAATAAAATGTGAAATAAGGTAATATAAATTTGTGGAGACAGAAATTGCAAATGAATAAGCTGAGCGTAAAAATAAATGTGGTATATGTATATCATAAAAAAAAGTAATATAATTATTAGGGCTGTCAAAATTAACGCGTTAATTTTTGCGTTAATCTTTGCGTTAATCTTTTAATATTTAACTGTGTTTGTTTACTTTATGTGGCGGCTGAGAAACGTAATACGTCTCCATAACAGCAGGCGGCGCTACTCTGTATTGTTGCCCAAGTATTGAAAACCGGCAGCTGATTGGACGAACGCGTCACATGGGTTTGTTTTCTCCGGATATTGAGAGCCAGACTGTCATGGCGGCCGTTCAGAATACGATCTCATATTGTACTAAAATAGTTCACTGAAACATGTTTCTGAAAACATTTTAAGCGAGAAATAGGCCGTGCAGTTGATGAATCTGTCTTCATTTCAGCTCAACAAAGGTCAGTTTAGAAGATTTTCGTCAGATTTTGAGACTAGTCACCTCATTCCGCTCGCCATTTCCGGGTGAGTCCCGACTGCCCTGCCGGCGACTGAACTCTCGGCTCGTTGGAGATGAACTGCGCCTCGCCTGTAAAGTAGACGAGAGCAGGCGACAGCAGCCGGGGACGGTGATAAAAATCTGCTCTCAAGTCAGACAGTTTCTAGCCGTTTCAGCAGCCTTCAGCAGGACTAAGCCAAATTGTTGCTGCTGTTGTTCTGAAAGATATTAAACATTCTGAACTTAGCAGAACCTTTCCTTGTTTGTTTTTTTCTTCATATTTGCAAAGTTAAATGATTTAGCATTTAAATATCCATTATTATAAGCTTCAGTCTCAATTTAAAAAAGCGATTAATCGCGATTAATTACAGCAAATTGTGCAATTAATTAGTTAATTTTTTTTAATTGATTGACAGCCCTAATAAATATATAAAAACAGTTGTAACGGTACGTTAAAGTATATAAAGGTAAAGTGACAGTTTTAGGGTAAAGTGATTTAGAAGCGCAATCAAAGTTTTGCTTTAAAAAAAAAAACACGTAAAGAAAAAGTCTTTTGCAATTTGGATTTCAATGAATAGTTTTCTTCTTCTTCTTGTTCTTCTTCTTCTTGGATTTTCCAGTACTGCCAAGTGAAACATTTTTTGAGCGACCTTTTTGTACATCAAACCATATTTCTTTTTCACAGCTTCCACCAAAAAATGCTTTAATCTGACCAAAAACATGAGCACAAATGGAAAATTTACCTCGCGGTGGTTTGAAAAAAAAGCATGTTTACAGAGCCAAGATGTGTGTTTGTGGTGTGTATGTCTCCTTCCTAACCCAACTAAACCAAGCCACCCCGCCCAGACAAACAGTAGCGAGAGGAAGAGGGAGCATCCAGTAGCTTACCTCCCTCCATGCAGAAAGAAAACACGGATCAAGGTCTTAATAACACCAGCCATTGTGGCAAATATATAGGACTCAACTTTCCGCTTGGAGCAGCCTCTTCACATTGAGTTAACATGACTGACAGGCAAAGCCTCTCACACACACACACACACACACACACACACATACACGCACGCACACACACACATAAGCTGGCACTATCATGCTTTGTGAAAACACAAGAGCAAACAAACTTGTTCACATGAGTGTTTTTTTCCATATTCTGCTCCAGCAACGTCAAAGCTGTTTCTCATTTTTCTTTAACAAGTAAATAAACACCGTATTAATTGTTAGTCAGATCTGTTAAATTGTTTTCCTGCTATATATTATGTCTCCGCCAAACAGTGTCTCTCTACAACAAACAACAACCCCCCCCACACACACACTACCAGATGCTTTGCCTCAATGTGTTTACTTGCCTGTCAGGCCTCCTTAATTGTTTCTTCTGCTACAAATAAACACATCTCCTGTTGCATCTTTGTTTACACTGCCGTGGTGACAGTTTGTTCGTGATGAGGTGTAGTGTGCAGCGCAGATTAAAAGAAAGTAACTAGGCATCGGCACGGTGTTTTGTACACAGGGAATTTGATATGTGGGCAAAGTTTACAGGTGTGCATCGGCAACACCTGCTCGCGTCCTCATCCGGAAAAGAAGTTCTTTAAGTGTAAATTAACATGTACGTGAAACAGTTGGGATCATTGTCAGAGTAAATGCGGCACTGTTTCTGGCATGCTATTATCACACACTGTACATGTGATGTTATAGGTTTATGTTGTGCTTTTTTATTAGGATTTAAAGGGTTGGTACATCCAAATTACTAAATAAATAACTTGTTTATTTACTTGGCTCAAGTGTTTTCTTACCATGCATATAGATTTGGTTTTATTTGCCCAGATATGTCTCTATCTGTGTACTTTCTGTATTCACCCCAGTACAGTGAAGGTGACTGGTATCTACTTTGCGATGCTCACAGAACTGAAAGTACATTGAAAAGAATCAGCAAGATCACCTCTTTCCAGTGTCCTCATTTCTTACTTAAAACAGTTTTCATACTGTATGGTGAAAAGTAGTTCCAGCTTATTTTGAGTAACATTGATTATGGACAAGTCGTGGTTGAATATTTTTTATTGAAAAATGTCAGTTACAAGAACTACAAACAAAATCTCTATTGTAAAAGGGTGCTTGCAGAAATTGTTAGGGTTTACTGGCCCTTTAAGTAGCATTGGACTACTTCAATCAAATCAATTGAAATACAAATGGAAAAAAGTAGAACAATTACAGCTTTGGTGCAGATATAAATGTAAATGATCTGAGAACAATACTGTTTTTAGAAGTTACAACTATATTTAAGACACAGGAGGAATCTGTTATTGTAAAGGTGGATAGGAGTGGGTTAACTGGCTGGGAAATATTATTTTATTGGCATGTTTAATGTTGCATCTTGTGCGAGAGAAGGTGATTCATAACCTGAAAGGTGTCAGTGTGAATTTCTTTTTCCCCAGATACCTGTTTTTCTTAAGCTCTGTTGTCTGCCAGGTGATAATTGACATTGTTAGAATCCTTTGTTAGAACATGGCTGTTGTGCAGTATTGAATCTGTCATGCTCTGCCTATAATGTATGTAATATAACTTTTAAAAAGAAAACACAAGCATTGGTTTACAGATTGCGATATATCTGTGAGTAGGCACAGTCACATTATTCCATCTTGTGTATTGAAGCCAGACATAAATAGTTCATTGGTGCTTATTAATACTGTATGTTTGCTCCTCTTAAACAGAAAAGTCCTGGGGACTAAACAAGCCAGCTCGCAGTATTTGAAGCCATCTTAAAGCAGTCATAGGTGCCTCTTTGAGAGAGAGAGAGAGAGAGAGAGAGAGAGAGAGAGAGGGGAAAGTGAAGAGGAGGCTTCAGATCAGAGATGCCACATCTCATATGTTGCAAGGTGATGAAGTGCAGATATCTGCCCTTAAGAATGTGTGCCCTGTGGTTATGTGTGAGATTTATGTGTCTTTCTCTCCCCCAATCTTCAAAATTCAATCGTGCTGCAACAAAAGGCAGTTTGAAATATTCTCATCCCCCGAAAGAATATTCAAGACGATTGAGCTCGCAGGTTAAAAATGTATATGCAAATGCAGGCTACATTAGAGCATGCACAGGTTGTTAATAAATTAACACGTGGCAGAAATAATTCAGTTTAGCGTGATAATTCTTGGGTGCGAGCTGTCAGCTGTCGCATTGTTCCGGATAGAAAGTGATGCCGAGATGGCAACACGAGCAGTGAACTGTGATGTTTTAGTGTACCTCGCTCTTCAGTCTCAGCACTCTGACACAATAACTGCCTTTTGCTCTCCTGGCTTTTTTTCTGTCATTTTGGTAGAACAAAAGGTTTAATTAAGGATGCCTTTTCGAAAAGAGTTTGACACACACACAGACACACACACACACACACACACACACAAACACACACACACACACACACACACACACACACACACACACACACATATATTAACTCAGAAGGGGTTTGTGTTCATGAGAATACATTTTCTTCACAGCCAAACCTACTAACACACTTTCTGTGTTACAAGATGCATCTTAAATGTGACTGAAATGTATTTTTTGGCACATTCACCTTCTATTTCGCCTTCAAAAACATTGATAACCACTATTTAGAAGTGGTGTAGTTGGAAAAAAAAAAGTATGAGATAGTAAATGTTTCCGCTCGGGTTGCTTTGGTTGCTAAGCCGCTGATTGTAGGAGGGCATCTTGACGTTCCAGATGGAGGATGCTGTATGACGAGTGCACTTCCTCTCTTTGCCTCATCCCAGAGATTTGCATAGCAGGAACCCAGGGAGCTGACACTCTGTTTATGTAGCTCAAGGTGCAGGGGATATGTGAGGTGTCAAGTGACTCACAGTCAAGTTTTTAATAAGTGCCATTTGTTCAATCTGCTGTTTAAACACTCTTGTCGCCTCTCAATATCCTTAAAGACTGTATGCCCTGCTATCTTTTAATTAAGTCTCGGGCTAATGTGCCATTTAATTGACTAATCTTAGAGATTTTGTTTTCTCTAATTTACTTGAAAAACCAGTGCCAGCTAAGCTTTTTAATATTGGCGTGATGAGGGTGGATACTTAGTGGATGCCTCAGAAGTGAGTGCAGGAGTAGAGAGAGTACTTGAAGGGGAGAGAAACAAAGTAGCGCTAACTCCTTCTAATTCTTATTAGGTCTGACAGCAGGCTGATAGCTAACAGGGCCATCATGTCATTCGTGTTTGCATTTGTGTTTTGTACAGGTATGCTTACAGATCGCCTTAGTAAAACTTGAATTTGCATATAGTTTCTGATTGCACACAGTTGTATAAAGTTCTCTAGTTGAACTTACTTCATATTAGCAGTTGCATTACGGGGGAAATGTCTTCAGTGGCAGGTTATGAGGAGGGAAACAGAGGCTTATTCTCTGCTACAGCATGCTGAAACAAAAGGCTAATTCAACAGTATATTTTTCCAGCAGCTTCGCCAAATGTTCGCTTCAAATGCTCGCATCGAAGGAACATTCAGCATAAGGCCTGAGATTCCAATAAGGTGTGTGTGTGCGTCTATACATATGTGTGTTTGTACTTAAATTATTTGACAGTTGATATTCAGATAGTGTCACCGTTTTCCCCTTTTACATCCCTAAATCCAACTTTTTCCCTCTCATTTCATACTAAAAATTTGTATTCCTGTTGTGTTTCTTGATTATGCTCCATTGGGTTAGTTTAGTTGCTAGTGAGGATGAGGATGGTTGCACGTTTAATCCTTTGGAAACAAAAATGTGTGTCTGAGCAACATACTGAATCACCTACCTGCTGGCATACACATGCACTAGAAGTCACTCAACCTGAAGCGTAGGCTAAAAATAAACCGTCAAGATCCGAGATGAAAAGCTGCAGCCAGTTGCAGTTACTTTATCATGCGAACAGAAGCAATCGGCCCTGGAGATGGCTCAAGGAGGAGGCCAGGCCTGGTGTCATGTCACCACATGCAGGAGCTGTGATCAAATGGAAAAGTAGCACATCAGGGCAGGGTGATAGGACAGCAGAGTGAAAGGTCTGTAAACAATGACTCACCCTGCTAGCTAGCGAGGGAGGGGAAGGAAATGAAGGAAGAGGAGGAAGGCAGCCAAAACTAGTCCAAGTGTGTGTGTGTGTGTGTGTGTGTGTGTGTGTGTGTGTGTGTGTGTGTGTGTGTGTGTGTGTGTGTGTGTGTGTGTGAGAGTCTGCAGTCACAGACAATCAGGCCTCTGTCAGGAAGTCCCGGCAGACATGGAATTTAACTCTGTTGTTGATAGACACTCATACACGCACGCACGCACACATGCACGCACGCACGCACGCACGCGCGCACACACACACACACACACACACACACACACACACACACACACACACACACACAAACATTTACAATTAAACTTATAAACAAATAAAATTGCATGTAGTACAACACAATATCCACAAACAATCCTTTCTATTCATGCAAGCATCATATGCCAACAATACAACACAAGCACATACACACACCAAAATCCAATAAATAATTAAATCTCCAGTGGCTGCCCTCAGAACTACAGTGGTACATTAATTGGGCAAAATTAGCATGAATTAAAGCAAATAAGTGTAACATGTAATTTATTACTTATCAAGCGTAGTTTAGCAGAAGAAGGCTCCGATTTCCCCCAAGATTGCTTTAACAGCTATAATGCATTTCTTAATTTACTCTGTGGAAAATCAATTTTTTTCAGAGTTCATTAGGCACCAATATGTTACAATGCTGCTCCCCTGAGCACACAGCTACAAAAAAACATTATGCAAATTATTTCCAGTGCATCTGTATGTAAATAGAAACCAAGGCCGCAGTCAATTCTCCATGGGAAGCTTTGTTAGTGGGCCCTTTGTTTCTAAGCCAGAGCCTTGTTCATGATAGTCTGGAAATTAGGAAATGGTTGCATGTGACAGGTAAAAGCAAACATTCACTCTCTTCCCCTCTCTCTGACCGTACCTGAGATTGATTCTAGTATAATTTCACAAAACTTTGTTCCACAAATTGTGCCAGTCTTGCCAGTCTCCCTTTGGAGTGTATATATTTCTGTGTGATTTTGTTTTGATGTTTGTATAACATGATACCTTTCTTGTTAGAATTGTATAATCAAAGTGATGGCTAAAACAGGTTGCGTTCTGGACTGGAAGAGCAAAGATTCCACCATGGGGCCATACCGTGCCTCGAACGGCAGACACTCCTCTTTAAAATGAGCAGCTCATGTCATAAAACAGCCATGGAAGAAGCCACAACATAATCCCGCCAAGCTCTCAGTTGATCATTGGTTTACACTCAACTATGCAGTTTTCCATCCCCAAGGTATAGGCTTACTGGTTTCATACCAATATGGGACTCTAAGGCTCAAAGACCAACTGAAAGTCTCAGTAGAGGCCATTCTGCATACTAACCAACACAATATTGTTGCCCAAAAACGCAGTTTTAAACTTCTATTCAGTCAGGCTAACAAATTGATGTTATCCACAGTAATGACTTGATGGTTTTGGACATTGTGGGAGGGTTTTGTGTAAATAGACATACATTTCAAGATGTGCAATCACAGTGATTTGTTGGACCCTAGACCCTGCAATTTTGTATATACGAGCTGAGTAGGATTCAAATAGGCTTCTTTCATGCCTCATAAAGTAAACTGTACTGTAATTCTACATCAGAGTGTAGAGTGCTACTTCATCAGTTAAGAAACACAAATACAACAAGGCATTACTGCAGGATTTCTCCTTGTTTATTGTAGGCTTACCATATTTTGGCACAGGACCTTCATCAGATAGGGTAACTATATAAATACACTACATACACCATAAAGTCAGATTTAGCTGTTATTTTCCATTTACTCTTTGTTTGTTTTTTTAAAGCTTCTTATTTTTGGTGACTGTAACATTATGATGTGAACTTTTATTTTGAAATATCTGTGTCGAATAATCATTGGCTATTTTTCAACGCAGGTGTTAACGAAGGTGTTCCAGTTCCAGGGTGCTGGTATTGTGCATGCTGGCTCACTAGCTTGGTTAGCTAGCTAGATGTCCAGATCCGCTGTAAAGACCCATGGATGCACGACACAAAACCCCGGATGAAGGCCCTGCGCTGACAAGCGTTGCGTGAATACTAAAGAGAAAACTCTTCCAGCAAGTAAGTCACTGTTGCTCAATTGTCTCCTTAATTAAGCAACGCAACAACTGCTCTCAATGAAATTAAAATGCCGTTGTTCTTCAGGGCTTTCTAGAAAGATTTACATATTTGTTGTGGCTGCTTCTATAGTCCATGCTGCCTGTTAGGGAACCAGCAGTCTTTCAAGTGTGGGATGGTGAGGAGTAGCAACCAAAGTTTGATGCTAACAGCCTAGCTAGCTAACGATTTAGTTGTCATGCTAACAAGTTAGCATTGAACATGCTATAATCCTCAACCATAAAAATGAAATGGGTTAAATCCATTTTATGTCTATGGTTTTCACCTATCCACGTTGTTTTCACATAGGCCTACAAGGAATTAGCGTTTGTAATAACATAATAACATATAAACAACATAAACAAGGTAAGAAAAAAAATAAATAAACAATGAAAGCAACCAATGCAAAAAATCAATAGACTATAGAATAGAAGAAAATACAATAAAAATCGGATTTATTTTATTTTAGAAAATAGCATGCATTGTTGTGGTGTGAAAATTCTCCTTCACCCCTGTCATCTTTCCTGATGTGGAGGGAAAATGACCCAGTCTGGGAATGATTTGTAGTCATCCATTGTTTGTTTTTTTATTTGGGCTTTGTTACTAGGATACAGTAGTCAGCTACATAACGTCATTTGTTTCTTTAGGCTACAAACCAGGCTTAATTATGTTGCTCAGTTGTGGGTGTTTGTTTTTATGAGAGTGTCTGTCTTCCTCTCTCTGTCTATTTGGGTTTGACCTTTTATTTGTTGATCATCTTCTCATGCAGTGTGCTCTGTAGAACTTTTCCCCACACACGTTTCAACTCCTAGAAAAATGTACTCTTTGTCTATAAAGCCTGCTGCAACCTAAAACACTGCTTCACCTGCTTGGCTTGGACTCTCTCCATGAAGTAATTCCCACAAAGCCCATAGGCCATGTCGACCATATGGTGCTACATAGTCTGATAGGTTGTTATGCATAGCATACATTCATGACGGTGACTCGAACAGGAACTAATTAGTACAGTCTCTGGAAACTCCATTTAATTTAAATTTCAGTTAATTGAGTTGTGAACATTAAGATGTTTTAAAGGGAATTTCTGTGTAAGGGTTACACCATGAGCTGGTTTCTTTGGAGCACATTAATCATTGGTCGCAGTGTTATAATGTGTAATAGCAAAAGTAGGTTCCTGCTGCTGTGATTACACTCAATTTATGGTTACATGGTGGTATTTACTTGAAAAAAAAAGGATTAAAAATGTTGATCGCTTTATTGAGTTTGTATGAGAGAAATTGACAGGAACTCTGCAATTTTTCTTTTTATTGTGCGAGTTTGTTTGTCTGTGGTGTGCTTTTAAAGCAAACTGCCACTGTCATTAAGTTCTCCTGCGTTGAAGTTTATTATTTACCTTGCCTTTATACACATTTAGTTCTGCAATTAGGTTTCACATTTATTCACTGTATGGAAGTGGTATCTAAGCAACCCCTTGCGTGTGCGCACACACACACACACTCACACACACACCGACACAGGCACATGCATACACATACATACGCACACACATCCTGGCTTACGCCCGATTGGCTGTTTTCTCTGTTCACACACTTTAATGGCAGGAAAACACATACATACACTTTAGTGCATTTTTGTCTAAACTTACTCAAAATTGTTCTTCAAACAGTGACTGCCACCAGACCCAGAGCAGAACTCTGACTCAGCAAATCTTAGAATGCCAGCTTGAGTCATTTCCTTTTTAACCTCGTCATTGGCCCTTCCCCTGTTCCATTGCGTGCAGAAAACATGATTGTGAAAAAGATTAAAATTAGAGCAAATTGTTGGTTTCATTGTCTAATTACTTTATTTGCATAAATTGAATTTGATTTTGTAATTTACAAGATTGTAGCATTGAATTCTTAATGCATTTCCCATTTGGTACATGTTTCTGTTAACTCTAAATCATGTACCTTTTCCTACCCTCATTTACATTCATGAAGGACCCAGAAAAACACTTCTCTATATAATGCAGTAAAAAACAAAACTTAAAATTGACTGTACTCTTAAATCAGTCCCTCAGGGGTGACAATAATGGTAGATTAGGTTCACAAATATAGGATTTATTACAGGGCTGGTGTATTGGATTGCATTAGATTGTACTGGGGTATTTGACAATCTGATAACCTTAAGAACCTTCTATTCTTTTCTTGTTGAGATACCTGCCAGGTGTGATCTTGTGGAGGAAGGAAATGTAAAGAGCCTTTTTAAAAACATTTATTGTATACTGTAGTGTACCTCTATTGTACTGGACTGTGCACAGAACACTCAAAAGAAAAAAAAAGACACTGGAACAAAACGTGACAACAGTAAAAAAGAAAAAGAATCCTATTTTTCCCGCGCCACTCCTCATTATTACTGCTGTTCTTCCCACGTCGTTGAAGACAGAGATGAGTCGCTGTCCCACTTTGCATCCCAAAAGGCCCGTGTCGCATCAAACTTACCGTGCGATATGTGCTGTGTTTGTTTTTAGTAGTGTTTGTATATCATAACTCCTTGTTTGAACTAGAGGCATCCACCACCGTTCCCACTGGGAAACATCAAGTATTAAATGCCATTCCCCGGCATGCTTGTTTGAGTAATTTACGCTCAAACGAATGTCATTCCTCGTCTCCAGGTGGTCCTTTCTGCCACGTCTCTGTGTACAAGCCGACACCGCTTTTGATGGCTCCACCTGAGAGATTTGCCCAAATGTGCCTGCTTTTTCCCCAAAGTGGTTTCCAGAGTTTCCGCTCTGGGCTTGTTTACCAGTAAATGTTTTTATGATTCCCCTAAGCAACACGAGAGTCAGTGTTTTCTGTTTCCTTCTTCTTTTCTTTTTTTTTTTTTTTTTTTTTTTTACAAGTAATGCAGCATTTGTTATTTAGTTTTCTCCCCCCACCCCCCACCCCACCACCCCCTTTGCTCTCCAAAATGGCTGGATATGCTGTCAGTAAACAAAGTCTAGTTCCCATTAACCTCTCATTCCCTCTGAGAAATCCACAAACAAGTCGAGTGCCGAACGACCTCAAACAAACTGTACATGCACAGACACATTGCACACACACACACACACACACACACACATGCGCTCCTGTCCTGAAGAACAATATGGAAATATTCGTCCTTCCTCCCTTCCCGTGCTTAGCCCTGGTGCTCTAGCCGTCTGTTTTGCCTAATTGCTTTAACACTAGCCTGGCATGCTAATTGCACTGGGCCCCCTGTCACCACATCATTTACATGGCCTGCTTGATTTGAAATTTAATCTGCTTGAAGGGTTTGTGTTTCATGCTCACTTTAAATCCTAATGCTCTGTGGGATTGAAAGCAGTTTGCATTATTGAGACTGTAAAAATAAATCCTTGTGTATTTGTTTGGCACAATGTTTTTTTTTTTTTTTAAATAAGAGACTACCATAAGATTTTAACGAGTTTCAGTTGTAAAACTTACTCTGTTGGACAATAAAACTTTGTAATGCCACTTCAGTTTCACGGGGTGATTAAATCAAAGAGGAAAATTGATGAGACGGTGGGCAGTGCCGTGTCTGGATGCTGGGCAGAGGAAACTCGTGGATAAGATGGGAGTGCATGGTGTGTTGGCCGGCTTTTTTTACTGCAGATGGCCTTTTTGATGTGGAGCTGAAAGAGAGTTAGACAGACAGAGACACGGAGTTGGCTTATACAGTGTAGTGAGTTCACATAGCGCAATTCAATCAAAGGCCAAAAGCTATTTCAATTTCTTAGAGGTTGGGGCCCATCCCTGTTCTACACTGGCACAGCATTTCCTCCACTTGTCCTCCACCCGAACATAGCTTTTCTTCTGGAACCGTACTATGTGATGGCACCGCGGCACCCTCTTGATTTTCCGTTGTTTCTTCGTCATCTTCAATGGAATTTGACTTTTGATCCCCAAAGTAGCAGGTGGAGTCTTACGGTAGGGTTCCACACAGCGAAACACTATTTTGGAATTTCGGCCAGCGAAAGTTTGCCTCGGGGGTGTGGTCGCGAAAACATCACGCAAGAAGCAAATTTGTTTTTTAAATGTACCGGATCAGAAGACATAGGGCGGTAAAAATACATAGCAGCAAACCATCTGCAAAATGTTAGCTCATAAATGCTCTGGTAACCTGGCTATGTAGCCTAGCTGCCTTGCTATGCTTACAATGAAATGCAATGTCCGAACATGCTAGCGGTTGACCTGTTGGCTAGCTGAATAATTTTGAATAGAGTGTTTAAACTATCTACAGTGGTCTATTTGGTGGTGTGTTAGCCATGTTTAAGTTTGTGTGACATATAAACAACAATCCGTGTTGCTACAAGCGTCAATGTTCGCCAACAAAACATTTAATCAAACAAATGCACAAGTAGCCTAGCTAGCTAGCTGCCTGGCTAGGTTACAATGAAATCCAATGTCTGAACATGCTAGCAATTAGCCTGTCGGCTAGCTGAAAAGTTTGAGTGTTTAAACTAACATACAGTGGTCTAGTTAGTGGTGTATGTCCCCTGACTAAGTTCGTGTGTCATATAAATCACAATTTGTGTTGATACAAGTACCAATGTTTGTGTAGAAACATTTTAATCACATACACATTTTTATGATACAGTGCTGATAACCTCCGCCATCTTTGTCAGACTTTTTTACGGTGTTTTCTGGGAAAAAGCGTAGCGTCAACAGGATAATGCTGAAATGCTCAGTGGGGCAATGTGAGGTCAGCGGGTATAAGAGTGGTAAATGGAGGAGGTACAAGCTCTGCCCCTGCTACACCACTCTGAATATTTACCCTTTCTCCAGACTGGGCTACTGTCCCAGCCATGATTAGGCTCGCTCGTGGTGCTTTTTATTGGTGTAATTTCTGGAGATCCGGCCCATGTTTCCAACTTCCACCTTTTATAAGGCAAACATGACTATACAGTGACCGTGCTGACCTCTCTGAGAACAGTCTAACTCTCAAGGAGACCTGACAACTAACAGAAAATTCAAAGTAACGCTCATTATCCTCAGTGAGGAAAACAGACTACTGAACATTCTCACACACACACACACACACACACACACACCCTGGTGCAGGGAGGGTAATTTATGTGAAGATGGAACCACAGATGAACTTTTTTTTTTTGTGCCTTATTTTTTTCTTTTCCCCATACAAGTTCACCCAAACAGAGAGAATACAGTCAATATTAAGTCAATTATAAATATTTATAATCTACACATTTTAAAAATCCTGTCAATCACAAAGATGCGGGGGATAAGCTCACAGCAGCTGGATGGTCCGGATGTGATTTGCATGCCGCATAAAGCCTCAGCTTGCCATCCCCGTTTTGTTTTTGACTTTGCATGCCTGCTTGTTCTCAGCGCAGATTAAATATAGAAGTATTGTTCTCGTTGAGGATAGATGTTCCCTCACCCCTCCCCTCCCACACATACACACACAGATGCTGGCGCACACAACACACAGAGGCAGTATTGACGCCTGATGCTGATGGCGATTCATTATTGAAAAGGAAATCGTCTCCATATGACTGGAGTTTGTTATGGGGAGCTTTGTTCTCGTCATCTATATTGCAGGGCATCTTTGTCAGTCAGCACTGTGAGATCTTTTTCTTCTCTCTGTGTTTGTGTGTGTGTGTGTGTGTGTGTGTGTGTGTAGTGAAGACAGAGTTTTCCACTCTCTGTAGTGTTTGTCAGTGTTACTGTCCTAATAACTAAGTGCTTTGTTTTTCAGTTGATAGAAAACTAAGATACAGTTACTTTTCGGTTTAGCCCAGAAGTTGGTCTCTGATAACATATGCTCCGCGTCTCTGCTCTGAAAACACAATGCTGACCCTCTTTAGTAACAACAACCTCCTCAAAAGAGCTTCTTTTTCTGCTCTTCTGTCATTATCTTACTTTTTCTTGTCCAGTTCAGACAGAAAATTGGTCTGTCTGGCTGTGGTCACATCTGTGACCTAACGAGTCCTCCAGTCACAAAAGCTTGCAATAACTGTCAGCTGGTAACACTGCCATGCCAGAAAATCAAGACCTGATCTCACTATCTATATACTGATGTGACCCGGTTTGATATTCGTGATCACATTTCAGTTATGTGTGGACTTGGATCTGGCCTTTTTTATCATGCCCCCACTGTTGACTTACACAAATGGTACAGAAAATATGGCGGAAAACATCGGTCGCGCAGAAGACCTGCAATGGCTTTCTCACTCACTCATTCGTCATAATAAACATTCCACACAGTAGGACACTCTATAGTGAGCAGTAATTTGACATTTTGGACACTTATGAATGCATTCATGCCAGTAAAAAGTAAATATAGTGCATTATATACAGTATGTTGGACACGAGATTCTGCCACAGTGGTTCTGGACTCAATCTCTTCCTCACAAGCTCAGGGAAAACCAGGTCCACTGTTCCAAGGAGACACAAAATAAACAAACACAAAAAAAGCTCCTACCTTAACTCAAATACACAATATGTGGGCTATGTACCCAAGCGGTGCAAGTGTGAACAAATACAAACATTCTCTATGGCAAAAGAAGTCTGACCTGGTCACTTGACCCCAGATTATTTTTTCCATTTTGGGCCACTTTTGCCTGCTGTCTGAATAGCCTTTGTGTCAAAGAAAAACCAAGTCTGAAAACAACAACCGGCTGCTAATTTCATGGAATTTGTAAAACCATCTCCCAAAGTCACATTTCTGTTCTCATCAACAAGCCTCTGATTGTCACTTTAGCTTAGCATCCACTTGATTTAATAATGTATTCAGAAGTTAGGACACGTCTCTGCATGTGTGACTGTGTTTGCGCGCAAATGTGTGTAATATGCTTGTATGGGTGGGCGAATTGGCAAAGTGTCCCCTCTTAAGAGTGCTTGTTGTGTGGCATTCTCTCTTGATTTCATGCTTTGCTGATGGAAAATTAGGCCCTGGCGTATCTCTGCATGAAGAGGAGGTGTAGGAGGAGGAGGAGGAGGAGTGCTGATGGCTGCTGTTATTGCCTCAGGACACTCTGCCCGACAACAAGAAAACTAGAGCGATGAGGAGGGAGGGAGGCTGTGTCACTGGCTGCTAATGCACTCTAAACAAGATGATGAGACACATGGAATCCCCAATGTGACGCCAAGGAGCCTCAGAAAAGAACATCTCTTTAACTATCTCTTTCTAGCTCTTCCCCCATCTTTTTTTCCCTCCACATTGTTGTAAAGTGCAGTTATGATACTGGCATTCTGAAACCTTTTAAATGTACGCTGCCTTTTTTGTGGGGATTTTGAATGGCACATAGACGTGTTGAGGAGTTTATTTGCATATTTTGTCTTGTTTTTTTGTGTGCTTTTTTTGCCTGTATGTTGCCCAATGAAGCTCTAAGGATAAAGTGCTTAAAGAACTGCAGGCACTTCACTTAAGTTGTTTGGTTGTTCAAAGATACGCCACAATACACCGCTAGTTGAAATGCAGCTCAGCCCACTGTCAGATGTGTGAGAAGCATTTGGAGGCAAAGCAAAAAAAAGAAAGTTATAATCCCGTTATGTTATGTAAGTGGAATGAGAGCCTTATATAATGTTGGGTGCCTGTGTTCATCATGTCACGAGGATCAAACATCGCACAAACAATTGCAAAACTATATGCTGTATATGATATGCTATAAATTCAAAGAAATTACATTTTCAGGAAAAGAAATGTTGTTTGCCACACAAAGGTGTTTTTAAAAGGCAAAAATGACCGTATTCTAAATAGTCTATGTTATGTCTTTAGTCCAATTCAGTTTGTGGGTTTTATTATTTATGTTAATACAGCACTAAACTGTGTTTTAATTTGTGAATTGTTGATCAGTACAAATGAGCACATTTCAGAAGCTTTTACCTTTTGGTCTGTAAAAAGTGTGAGTAAGATGTGTCTGTGGATTTAAATCCATTATGTCTCTAGGCAGCGTTTTATGGTTATTTTTTTGTTATTTTTATTTTAAATTGTTTTAACAATGACCACATAAGTTAGAAGAGATGATGCAGGGGCCCACAAGTCCCTGAGAGAAATACCCTTTATAGAGTATTGGAACTGGACCTCCGCATCATCTGGCGGTCTTTGTCCTCCCTGTGGGAACAGTAACTTCCCAGTCACTGTGATGACTGTGGTCATGGAAGAAGTGTGTGTGTGTGTGTGTGTGTGTGTGTGTGTGTGTGTGTGTGTGTGTGTGTGTGTGTGTGTGTGTGTGTGTGTGTGTGTGTGTGTGTGTGTGTGTGTGTGTGTGTGTGTGTGTGTGTGTGTGTGTGTGCGTGCACGCGCACATGCACATTGATGTGCATGTGTCCTGGAAAGTTTGAAGTTTACATGTGATTTGTGCTGGAAAAACTATAAGAATCCTTTACTGTGGTATTTAATTTGTTCTGTAAGATCCTGTAGGTCTTCTATGGTTTTTGTGACCCTGTTTCACATACTTAGTTTTGGATACAGTATAAGTATCATCATGTCTAGAAACTACTCTCCCCATCCATCTCATTATTTGGGCTTATGTTGTAGATTGTCTACACACTCTACTGTTATATTGACATACAGTATAAGTCAGCAGTGCCTTCGGTTAAAAAAAAAACTTGGGAGTTTTAGGAGGAATTTTTGGGGTTTCACACTGAGATCGGTGGTCGACAAGGTCTTTCCCGTCTTAAAAGGGAAAGCAGTTTACTCATTGAACAACGAGAAGGGAAATGAAAGGGGAAAAGAGCAGAGAGTGTGCAAAAGGCAGCACGGCAGGGTCTAGATGTAAAATTGTCCATAACACCTGGGGCCACTCAGCGCAATGACGCACAAAGAAGAACGCTGGCTGTGGGGACTGGCATACACTAGCCACATCTGGACCAGTTTGCCTTCACAAAGGGGCTGGATTGAGCGGACTGCTCTCACCGGATTGGACTTGACTTTATGTAGTGTGTGACTGGAGTTGTCAAGGCTGTTTACAGCATTTATTCCCTACCTTTTCTCACACTACAAGTTGAAAAACAAATATGCAAGAGGCTGCAAAGAAAGCAATGGAGTGCAGGAGATGGATGGCATAGATATACTGTGCATTTATCAATAGGTCATCTCCTTTCCTTTCTTTTCTTTCTCACTCCAGAATCCTGTAATTGAAGTTAGAGCAAGTTTAGGATCTGAGATTAGCAATCTTAAGTGAACGTTTGAGCCCTGCACTTTCCATCTGCAGCAATCACTGAAACTCTAATATTCTATTTCCACAAAGTAATCACTGAGGAAGTTAGGGGAATCTAACTCATTCCAGCCCATCTGAGTCCACAGATAAATCAATATTCACAGACAGAGCCTAATATTTGGTGTGGGATAAGACTTTTTTTTTTTTTTTTTGTATGATCTCATAAGCAAATGGTGCTGGAAAGGACTTTTGAGGATGGAGGGGAAAGACATTTGAACCTCAAAGGCACAGTCAAACCACTGTGAGCCAAGACTTAATTACAATGACCTTACAACAGGGCAGTAGCCTAAAGCCATGCATCCAGGCTAACCTAGCACCCCCACCAGTGCACAATACTGGCCCCCTGCCGCCATCAGACCTGATAAATGAGTTCTTTTCCTTGATTGCTGCATCATGGCCGAGAGCGGGAATTGGGCAGAGAGGAAAGGGAGGGAGAGGAAAAGAAGGGCGTGAAGGAAGGAGAACTGGGGAGAAAGTGAACGGGAAGCGGAGAACAGTGCCCCTCAGATAAACTGCAGTAGTGATAGAGGTTGGTGCCATAACTCCGTGGGCATCAGCTCCTGGTTGTAGTATACATTTTTGTATCTCTCTGAGGCTTCTTTGTCTTTACAACTTTTACTAGATTATTTTTTGGGCATTTTTTAGGCCTTTTATTTATGTGGGACAGCTGAAGACATGAAAGTGGAGCAAGAGAGCGATAGAAGGGGAATGACATGCAGCAAAGGGCCGCAGGACGGAGTCAAACCTGTGGCCGCTGCTTCGAGGAGTAGGAAAAAAAGCAACATTTCCCACACACTAAAATATCCCTTTCAAAGCTTAAAAGGTGTCCATGGCTTGGTGATCCATGTACTTTTGAAAACATCTCAAATATCACCGTCGGTTAGCCTGAAAAATACATGATTATCAAGCTACACAAGTAGGTATCCCTTCCTGAAAAGTTGCAAGAAAGACATGGTTTTGACCTGACAAGAATAACCTGTAGATTCAGCTTATTGTTACTGTCATGAGGAGTCTTCTGGCCCAATAGAAAGTCTGTAAGCGGATCCTCAAAGTGCCCAACTGATGCCCAGTCAAAGCTCCATGAATTTCATTCACATACACTGTAACTTATTGGTTTTTACCAGGGGCTGATTTGCTCGCTTTGAGAGTCAAGCATACTGTACACACACACATATGCACACACACATTGACAGCCTCCCAACGTTTGCAATTTGCATTCCGCACTCTCCCCATCACTCTCTATTTCTAAGAGTCACTGGATGCCACGAGTTGAACTTGGTTTTTGATTAAGTGTTTGTAGGTAGCGCCTCGGGCCCCGTCTCTCATAGATAAGAAGCGGTAATCCTGGGATGTGTGTTATTGTCTGTTTTCTGGAGGATTCTGTGGCTGTCTGCCATGGGACTGAGAATGGCTTTAAAATTCAAGAATTTAATTTTGCTGTATTTTCCCAGCTGAAAAATGAAGTGTCATTAACTTCCTGTCCTCGCTTTTATTTTTTGAATGAGGTTTTAAATGAGCCCCTTTTCTCTTTAAGTCGATTACATGTCAGATTTCTAATGACAAAACAAATCAGAAGTTAGCACGAGCACTTAATCTCATTCATCATCTCTATTTAAGATCAAAACATCTGATGAGTAGATTATTTTTCCTTTTCCCTGAAGGACGATCCCTTTTTCCAAAAAAAGAAAAAAAGAAAATGCCCCTTTTAGGAAGTGTTCCCATGTTTGACAGCATGCCAGTCTTAACAAAGGGGAAATGCTGAGTTCCCTTTAATAGATCTATATTCATTTTCAAATGAGTTGATTAGCCAGCACAATGTCATTGGATTCAGGGGCCCATTACACATTTATGATGGTAAATTACTGAACATTTACAATCCAAATGAAATTTCATGAGGAGGGGATATTGAAAAAATGGAGGGAGAGAGACGCTTTGCGTTCATCCCTGTAGCCTTGCCTCATTGCGTCTCCCTTCCTCTCCCTCTCTCCCTTTCTCTGTCTCCCCACTCTCTTTCCCTCTGTCTCTCGCACTCTCTCTCTCTACTCTTGTCGGTTTCTTTCTCACATATCACATCAGTGCCCCCTGTGGTCCAACTGGGCATCACATAAGGGTCTGAAGCTGTGTTCACTTGCACAACTCTGTCGCTGACATTTTAGGAAGTGTGTTGTTTTTTTCACGCTGCCATCCAGGTAATAATGGCTTATCCACAGGTACGCTTACAGGTAAACATGCAATGATAGTGGTTTTCTCCCTAAAAGTGTGGAGATGCAGACCGAGTGCGGTGAAAGGATGGATGTCTGGTGCTGAGGAGGGTTCTTCCCCCTCGGTCTTCGGTGTAGTGTTACATGTAGGTTCAAACGTCCTATAGATCCCTGAGCAAACACCTCTCCTCTCCAATCAGCCCTCAGCACTGTGCAGCCCTGTCACTGCGTCCACATCAATATTTTATTTTGGCAAATTTGCAGTGACATGCATTAGTACAATTAGGGGCAAGTTTTTACTTGGATTCCCATCTTCTACAAGGAGAGAAAGTGATAAAGGGAAGCTGAACTCTCTCTATCTCTCTCTCTCTCTCTCTCTCTCTCTCTCTCTCTCTCTCTCTCTCTCCTCCTTACTCTCTCTATCCCTCTTTCCCTCTCTCTCTCCAGCATGGCTGGTTCGTTCCTCAGCCCTCCACCTCTAAATAATTCATCATCCAATCAATCATTTTCTCTTTGTTTTGGGCCCCAGTGCCTGAGATGAAACGGCCTGCTGCCAAAGCTGCTTTGCCTCATCTGAGGCCTGGAAAACATGATCTGCTGCTGAGATTACAACACACACACAAACACACGCACGCACACGCACATGCACGTATGTGCTGGTACCACATCTTCACTGTTGGGGAGTCATACACATTCATACAGATAAGATAGCCGCGCACACACATGCAGAGAAGAGTTTTTACATTTGACTCAAAATGACAGCAGATATTTGAAAGTTAAACCTTTGTGACCATAAACCTAAACATTTCTGTACATCCACAATTTTTTAGAAAAGAAATAAAACCCAAATGGCTGTGTCCATTAACATATTTGTATGTATTGTCAACTGTCAGTCAGCCTATTATGAGAAATAAAGAACTACCGTAACGTATAATATTTACAAGGGTCAGAACATTAGAAGTCTATAGTCTTTCTGGTGTTTTCATCATGTCAAACAGATGTACTGTGTGATGATTTGTGGGCATTGTTTTTTTTTTTTTTTTTTTTTTTAAATCTATTTTAGCTGTTTGCTGCAATAGAAAATAGGTGATTCTAGTTATTTAACTGTGTTAAACTTTGAACCTTTTTTTGTATTTTAATGGCATGCCATCATAAGGGAGTTCTGTAATAGAAAACCGACTGTCTGATCTCCCAGCTGTAACACTCGGGTTTGGTTAGCTTATCTAAAGGGCCTGTCTCCACCTTAAAGCCTGTGTGGAGGCAGCCTTAATAGGGGGAAATGTCTTGGACAAGTGATTTGAAGATATTTTGCTTCATCCCTTTGGAGCGCTCTCCAGGTGATGCCGCGAATGTCTCCTTCGTTTGATGTCGAACAACACAGATCCGCTATTGAGTGATAGCTTCAAATGCAGAAAGACTGAGACCCTACGTGCTGCTCCCCCTACTTGAGCTACATCAGAGGAAACTGACATCTATTATGGTAAAGAAAAGACAAGCGTTTGAAAAATTCAAGTACGCACATTGCAGAAGTGTCAGGACTTTTACAGAGTGCAATTTTCTTTTTTTTCATTCTTTTTTTGTTAACAAGGTGGTTTTAAGCCAAGCATGTCTATATGAACTGTGTTGGATAGAGCATGAAAGGAGCTGCTAGCCCATCATGGTAATATTTTAGCCCCCTAAAGAAGTCACCACAAGTCCCTTGTGTCCTCCTAACAAGAGGAGATTAAACCCTGAGACTTTGAGCTCAAATTCAAGCAGTTTTATCTGCTCACTTTCCATCCAACTTTTTGTCAAAAAAGAGACTGAAGGAGTCTTCATTCTTAGCTTCTACCTTACTTCTTTTGATTCACCAGAATTACTTTTGTCACAATGAACAAACATTTTCTAGTGGTTTTGCATTTGTTTTTCTGAACGTGAGTTTGCGCTGGGAATTCTGCTGCAACCAAATGTATTATTCTGCAGGACATTTGCGTAACCGATACATTTGAATGTTGTGATTTGTTTTGACTTTTTAATTCAGACTATGAAAATTCATTATACATTTGTACTTGACTTGAAGCTGAGCATGGGCGTTGATTTGCATGCATTTGGGTGGCTGTTCTCTTCCCTGCGCCTTAAATATCCACGGTGCGTTACATTGCCATCATATACAGTTGTGCTCATAACTTTACATACCCATGCTAAAGTTGACTTAAAACAGGAATACATTTTTTTTTTTTTTTTTTTTATTTCAGTTAGCCTAATAGCTGGTTTGATTTGCATTGAGAGATGATCTTCTGGAAAGTACCCCATGCCAATCTCTAGGTATGGTGAAGGGTATGTGATCATGTGAGGCTATTTTAATTCCAAAGGCCAAGGGAACTTTATCAGGATGCATAGGATCCTGGATCCATGAAATAACTGGTCAAATAAAGTGGCTAGCCTTTAAAAATAAAAATATGCCTGCCTCTATGGGAATTTAACAAAGGGCTATGTATACTTATGCCCCCTGTATTTTAAGGAAGAACATTTATTTATTTACAATACATTATTCATTCACAAAGAAAATTGGTGTCCTTAAAAGGTCGGATTTTTCCTCATTTTTTTATTAAGCCATTAAGATCAATTTCCCAAAGATTTTTTTTTTTATTCCACTTTTTAGTCAACTTTAGCATGGGTATGTAAACTTATGAGCACAACTGTATAAACACAGCATTAGTTAGGACAGCACTTATTCAGTTGTAGAGCTAGGTACCAAATTCAATACTTTTTAAGCACAGACCAAATTGCCTCTAAAGTATTGAGTATCGAAAAATGCCTCGTCATTCAATACCCAATGTCAATACCCAAAAGAGTAAATCTCATCGCCGTCAGTGAGCCAATAAGCATGCAGCATGCTTGTACCAAGATCTAAGAATGCTGCTGATTGGCTGTCGTAGAGACACGCAGGAAAAACTCTACGTTGCACAGAGACGGGGGCTCACGTAGTAGAAGCTGAAAAATACATTTAAAGATTTGTGCCGTAATGTGTTTAATAACTTTTTGAATGATACACAGCCCTATTCTACAGTAAACTATTCACTGTTCATGTCTTTCAGTTGATCTTTGACTTAACAGCAGTGACAACCAGTTGATGGCAGAAGCCAAGACTTTGTGAATGGATGGTGTCTTCTCGCTCGAGAGGGATCTCATGATCCGGCGTGCACATAAAGCAGCATTTCAAAAATGTGATGTGGAAATGCTTGCAATACTTCCTTTTTTTCGGTATTGATCCATTATGTTAAGGTATCACACCTTTTCATTTAATGTGAAGGTGTGTTAATAGTTATCTCCTATGGATTAGGTCCCAGTTGTTGCTACCTGATTTCTCCTTGCGGTGACGATTATTGAGCTGACGACAGTTAGTGTAATGATCGTAGGAGTGTAAGATAGTTGGGGAAAGCAAATCATCATCACCATGCTTTTACAACACAAACCGATCACAGAGCAATCTCTAAGAACTGTCTATTGAAAATAAATGACACTGGCAACAATCGACATGGATAGCCACCAAATTTGTTATTACACAGTAGTGGAAATGGTTTTTAAGAAAGCTGTTTACTCCAAGGTTGTTCTGGATGAAAGCTTCCACTAAATACCTAAAACGTGAATGTAGAAATGCTAATTTTTCTGTTAAAAATCAAAAAACGTTTACCCCTGAAGTCTGTAGTGTACAGTAGATGCCACTTATTCCTCAGCACATGAAATCTAATAGCCTTGTTGAAATGTGCCGCGGGGGACTCGCATACACAGTAAACGCATGTCTGAAGTCTGATAAATAGCAGAGGTAGATGAAGAGACATTTCCTGGAAGGGTCCTGGGCACTGTAAAAAGACAAACAGCTTTATTTATCAGACTGGCAGAAACACATTATTGAGACAGACGCAAGTCTACGGGAGTAAATAAAACACTGAGTGCAAAAAAAAAAAAAAAAAAAAACTTCAGGGAGAGAGATAAGGAAAGAAAGGAAAGATATAGAGAGATGGATGAGGAGAGAGGAATGAAGGGGGTGGGATGCAAGGAGAGCGAGGGAAGGGGACATGCAGCAAGTGTCAGGCAAAGAGCTGAAGGATCACCCAGGGCCTAGTAATCATGCCCCGTAGGGCTCAACGTCAAGCAGCTCCAGTGTGAATGAGCGATCACACCTACCTGCCCCCTGTTTGTCCCTCTCTTGCTCTTTCTTTCTCTCACACACACACACACACACACACACACACACTCAATAACACAATGTGCAGCAAGTGCAATATCTGCCCCACTTCATTAAATAAATTGGCCACCTACCAAAGACAGCACGAGTCAGATTACCTCCGGTGAGAAGTCAGCTATCGCAATTATTGTTACAGAATGTGTCGGGAATCTGTTCAAATATGTCATTCCAAAACATGGCCTCAGCCTGCGTGCCCCTTGAATTGTAAGACGTTTATTAACAATTATGAATTAATTGAAGAAAATATTTGGTTCATATATGTCAGTGTAATTTAGGCGGGAAAATGTGATGAGTTCTTGGTTTTTATTAGAATATCATTAACCCTCTTGTAATTAACCTCGTTCAAAAATTAACCACGTTATTATCAAACCAAGCAAATAATTGAAGCAGCAGCTTAATTTATAATTTGACAATTTGCTACCTCTTTCTTTTTTTTTTCTCCCTCTTTCATGTGTTCCTTTAATAAAAAAAAAGGAAATGGAGAGAAACATTTAACAGCAGTGACTTTAATGAACATGTAGCGTGGTTAAAAGTAGAGTCAGAATGATCTCGCGTTAATGGCATCTGTGATCCGTCTTCTTAAACTGGACTCCAGAAGAAACCCTCCCCCCCCCCCCCAGTCAGAGATGAGGTGTGCCCTCCTACTTTCTTAAGACACAGAAAGAGACCACAAAGGAATAGAATGGAGATTCGGCCCCAGTGTACCAATCAAGCTCATGTATAGGTTACAGAGGCCAGCTTAGCAAGGTGTGGATGTCAAGGCTCCGCTAAAGAGCGGCGAGAGCTTAGATGTAAAAGGCAAAATGTTTCATGGAATATGTATTTTTTTTAGACTGTCAATTGAGACAATATTGTTGCCCACGTGGATATGTTTAATGTCAAAGGCTGTCATTCCAAAGCTTATTGTACAAAATGTACAGCTTCTGTAAAAAAAAATAGCTTCTTTAGTGATATTTAATATGAGCTGTTGTTTACATGAACTACTGCAGTCTCGTATATAAAAACTTTAGGTAGATCAACTCGACTTAAGTAAAACTACCAATACCGCAGTGTTGAAATACTCTGTTTCAAGAAAATGTCATGCTTTCAAAATTAGTACATTTTGTAAAGTAACATCAACAAAAGTACTTAAAAAAACACGTAAAAGTATTGAAAATGTAATTAAAGTAAGTATGTATGCAAAATTGGCACATTGTTAGACAAATTAAGTATTATCATATCATTAGATTATAATCATTGAAGCATTCATGCGTACATCACTTTAATGTTGCAGCTGGTAAAGGTGGAGCTGATATTTATTTCTCTTTCTGTCTATATATATATATATATATATATATATATATATAGTATATATATATATATATATATATATTAGGGCTGTCAAAATTAACGCGTTAATTTTTCGTTAATCTTTTAATATTTAACTCGTTAAAAAAAATTAACAAAATTAACGCAGCTGTGTTTGTTTACTTCATGTGGCGGCTGAGAAACGTAATACGTCTCCATAACAGCAGGCGGCGCTACTCTGTATTGTTGCCCAAGTAAGGAAAACCGGCAGCTGATTGGACGAACGCGTCACATGGGTTTGTTTTCTCCGGATATTGAGAGCCTGACTGTCATGGCGGCCGTTCAGAATACGATCTCATATTGTACTAAAATAGTTCACTGAAACATGTTTCTGAAAACATTTTAAGCGAGAAATAGGCCGTGCAGTTGATGAATCTGTCTTCATTTCAGCTCAACAAAGGTCAGTTTAGAAGATTTTCGTCAGATTTTGAGACTAGTCACCTCATTCCGCTCGCCATTTCCGGGTGAGTCCCGACTCCCCTGCCGGCGACTGAACTCTCGGCTCGTTGGAGATGAACTGCGCCTCGCCTGTAAAGTAGACGAGAGCAGGCGACAGCAGCCGGGGACGGTGACAAAAATCTGCTCTCAAGTCAGACAGTTTCTAGCCGTTTCAGCAGCCTTCAGCAGGACTAAGCCAAATTGTTGCTGCTGTTGTTCTGAAAGATATTAAACATTCTGAACTTAGCAGAACCTTTCCTTGTTTGGTTTTTTCTTCATATTTGCAAAGTTAAATGATTTAGCATTTAAATATCCATTATTACAAGCTTCAGTCTCAATTTAAAAAAGCGATTAATCGCGATTAATTACAGCAAATTGTGCAATTAATTAGTTAATTTTTTTTAATCGATTGACAGCCCTAATATATATATATATATATATATATATATATATATATATATATATATATATATATATATATACACACACACACACACACACACACACACACACACACACACACACACACACGCTGGGTAGCTTTTCCTGCAGTAATCTAAGTGTTATCTTAACCTCTAATAATACATCATCATTTATTTGTTGATTATAATTTGGATTATGAAAATTAATCTAGTCCATATATTGCAGTAAAAAGTACAATATTTGCCACTGAATTGTAGAGGAGTAGAAGTATAAAGTAGCAGAACATGGATATACAAAAGTAAAGTACAAGTATCTCAAAATGGTACTTAAGTACAATACTTGAGCAAATGTACATGAGGTATTTTCCACCACTCATGTAGACTATGCTGGCTTGACCCATACTTGCTCCCTCGTCAGATGCTAGACATCAAGGAAGCCCATTCCTCAGAGAGTAGGAGTGGCTGTCCACCAAACCTGCCTTATCATTGACCTCAATGGACCGCCACCACTAGTCTTCAGGACAGACGTTTAACTGCCATACAAAACTCCATGGCTCACTGCCTATTCAATCACTCATGTGACAGTTAACGGCCCACAGTGGCTAATGATTTTCTGTCATGTTCAGGCCACGCTGCGGAACCGGGGGATTAAATATCGGCTGACGATGGACACATCAACTACTACAATGGCCCCCGTTCATCAGCCAAGCCTCACCCTCCCCGGTTACACCCCTGGAGGAAAGTGAAGTATGGGGCCACCTTGTGTCGCCCAAGGAGGGCCAGTTCGTTATCATCCCTCTGTCTGCAGGTAAGCTGTTAATACTGTATGGCTCATGGCCTTTGGGACATTTTGCTAAGTTCTCAAGAATTTTAATGTTGACTGGGTAAGATACTTTCTGTCAAGACCTCTTTTGGTTTGGAGAGGAAAGTTGGGAAAAACATATGTATCCGGTGGTGAAGTTCTGTATACTCACTCCATGTATACAGTATGTGAACCACTTTCAAAATGCGGAGCTTTGTGCACTATTCCTGCATTATTTCTTTCATTAGGAATAACCCCTTCCTACAATTTCCCTTCAAATTTCACAAGTAAAAATATTCTCAACTTTTTATATATTTATTTATTTTTTTGCTTATGTTGCACTTGTACCACCTTCTGCAGGGATGACAGTTGTCTGTGTGTACACAGGGATTTTGAAGTTTCAGGCCCCTAGCTCTCTTGCTTTGCAGGCCCAACTCGCTTCCTAGAAGCCCCTGTTCAGTCCTGGGTTGCGTCTGAACATGTATCATGTATTCATCCAGGCTCCTTCCATGGCTCCCCTCCTCTACACATCAACATTGTTTGCGGACGGGCATCTCTGGCCGGAGTTGTGTGAAAACTTGGGAGTATTTATTATTCAAAGGCCTTGTTCCCTATGCTGTTTTAGTAAGGGGGTGGGGGGGGGGGGGTGGAGCAAAGGTGTGTGTTTGGTAGAGGGAGATGCAGGGCTGACACAGTGTCACTGACAGGGAGATCTTCAACATCCCATAGTCGGCTTTCCCCCCCATTATTTGTTGCGGTCCAGGAAGGCACAGGCAAGATCACACAGGAATAGCTGTGTGTGTGTGTGTGTGTGTGTGTGTGTGTGTGTGTGTGTGTGTGTGTGTGTGTGATTGCTTGGCATTTGTACTGTGGTGCCTGTGTGTGGGATTGTGATGCACCTTATGTGTTTGAGCAGGCACACATTTGTTGAGCGTTACTTATGGGGTGGTTTGTGCGTGTGTATCTTTAGGTAAGTGAAGGGCCAAGTGATTGTGGGATGTTTTTATGCCGTGGATTGTGTGTGGTGAGGCTTTCACTCACTTGTCATAACGCGGTTTGTTATTACTGGCCTTGGCAGGTCAGTCTTGAGAAAGCAGAGTTTATTGAGCAAGACTGAAAGTTTATTCACAAAAAATCAATTCCATTGATCTCCTCAACTCATTTGTGGTTTACACCTAACTGTATTTACTCAAAACATTGCATTAAATCAATGAAATTAATCACTCTCTCATGTTGTCTCATCCACACACACACACACACACACACACACACACACACACACACACACACACACACACACACACACACACACACACACACAGACAAACTACACACTCTTTCCCATTGCAAACAGTCATAATGAACAGCACCAAATGTCTACAGCCTTCAGTCCTCTCTCTTTCCCACCAGGCAACCCAACTTTGCACACTTTACATACAATATTCATGCCATGTCTGAGAATGAGGCTTCACAGTCTGGTCATCTGAAAACACCCTGGCAATCACTGATTGTCTCTTGTCCTTATGAAAGAGAATAATTCTTTAACATGCGCCAAGACTGTTCAAAAACAGCCTTTTTTGATGAGTGACACTTCCCGTCCTCCGGATGCTTTTTATGTGTCAAACTCATTAATAAAGCAGCACCCCGGAGAGCGAGACAGGGGACACATGAAGTGTGTGTGTGGGTGTGTGTGTGTGGGTGTGTGTGTGTGTTTGGCTTTTGGTGTTTGAATTGTCAGGTGTGATTTTGGGACTCTGATCTTCACACAACAAGGTTCAATCACACTAGTTGTAGTGCTATTTATCGTTTTTCTTCTCTGACAATCTACCCGTTTTCTTTCTGAGCAAAGCGGTGGGCTTTTTTTCCTTTTTTTGTCAAACACTGAATATTAAAAGAGTAAGAAGTGGAATTCCCTGTAGTGAGGTGTGTTACCCACAAAAGAATGAGGGGAGAGTGAGAATTCGAAATTACTGTAGATGTGCTCTATTAGAAATATAATTCTGTTATATATATTTTTTTTCCCTGAAATGTCATCTGCGGCTCACTATATCCGTTAGCATCTTTTGTTCTGGATTTCTCTGTCAAATAGTCAAACTGTAGCTTGCACTGTGGCTCATTCTATCACAAATACAAAAGAACATCATTGCAAATTTGCTTATCAATGTGTTCTTTCAACATCTGCCTCGTTGCTTTGTTATAATTTTCAAGAATCAAATGTGCGTGGTTATATCAAAGCATTTAAATGGTAATCTTTGACTGCCTTTGTGTGTCCACATTGCTGATGTGTGCTGTGTTCGCGCGGTAGCTGTTCACTTGTGTTTAGGCTTCTCAGGCGTCTGTATTAAAGCTTAATGCACTTCCATTCTAATAAGACATGGAGGTTTTGATGAATGCAATGAGTGCATATTTTGAAGTTGAACAATACGCACAGCAGCATCTTATCTGTGTAATGCAAGTGTGTTTATAAAGCCTCAAGGTACAAGAATGTTTTCTAAGTGAGCTTCTCTCTGCAGAATGCATTTTAAGTGCCTAAGACATACAATGCGTACACACAAACGCACGCACACTAACGCAGACTCACACACACGCAGTCACCCACAGTAATTTAGAACTGTAGGCTTTTAATCAGCATATTAAATGTGTCAACTCACAAAGTAAAATGCTGTAAATGCTTTCAATATTCATGTTTTCATATTTGTCAACCCACATTTCATAACAAATTCATGAAAAAAGCCTCTCACACTGCATGCTGGGAGAGGGCTTTGTGCAGTGCATACATTTTTGAGAAGACGGCATCCATTTAGAGCTCATCATCTGAGATTTGCATCCCAAGCCTTTGAAGAAAAAAAAAAGATAAATATTTTGTATCATGCATTTTTTAAACACCACACCAATAAAACATAATTCCTAAGATCAGGCTTATGCTGGGAGTAATTTCTTGTTTTGTGGAAGAGCAACACTAATGGACTTTTATGTCACTTTGTTTAGTGAATAATTAACACTTATACAATATGTACAATCACAGAATTGTATAATTGATCATTGCAGTTGTTCTCCAAGCCTTCCTTGGCAGCAGCTTGCTGTGAATAAATAACCTGCTGCCTCAGCAGGAGATTGCATGCCGTACGCTGGCTCTGTTCAGCGAGTGCTTTTAGAGTGTCGACATGCACAGGAAGCATCTTACTTACCTTACTTCATCTGAGGCATGAGTTGAATATTAGCATTCAAGCTTTTCAGCATGTAATTCAACAAAAAGCCAAATACTTATTGTTCCCTTTGCCAGACTTAAGTAATGTTTTTAAAAATCTATAAAACATGGCCCTGGGCCTTGGCGGTGCCTCTGTTGTCCTCATAGAGTACATCCTGTTTTTTTTTTGTGAATTTGTTGTAAAATCGTTGTGCTCTGTATTACACTTTTGACAATTTTGAAATCGAATCAACAATTCTTGCAGTGATGATAAAAAAGAAAAATAGAAAGAATGCCAGCAAATGTGAGGCCCTAGAAGCCATAGAGATGAGTATGTGTACTTGCAAAATATTTGTTGTTCTAGTCAATGGTCTAGCTTGTCGGAGCTTGAAGGTCAGACATTGCTTAGAAAAAGGGTTATATTGTATATAGAGATTGTATTTGACCAAGGCATCGTTTTCACAGGTGTAAAGACATTTAGAAGTCTCCGCTTTGGATTTTTGGCCATTTTACACGGTTTCTTTACCTAATTAGTTACTTTAGATGAATGCAGTCTTTGCTCTGTCACTCTGTAGCTTAAAACAACTACACGGAACTTTCATTTTGTTTTGATTTTTTGCGGCCCCTGTGGACAGAAGCGGTAGTGTTTCCATGTGTGCCACCGCTTCATGTCGTACAGATCTTGATCTTGATCTTGATTATTTTTAATGCTGTTTTTCTTTTTCAAACAGCAGCAGGATGCATAGCGATGAGGTAATGTATCTACTTCTGGCTCGGTAAGATTAATAACTGTAACATGACGATGGTGAAAAAAAGTCCACCAATTTAAATTCATATATTAACGTAAAAACCACGTCTCGCAAAGTATTTCATGAATAAAAAGAGGGCCAATTCAAGATCGGTTTTGAATCCTTTTCAAATCCTGTAATTCTTTCCTTCTGTTGAATTACAGACCAAAGTTGACTTGTGTTTTCGCACACGCTCTTTCACTTTTTAGCTTTTTTTTTTATTTATTTGGTTCTTCAGTGAATTCTTTTCTTTTTCTCTTTGCTTATCCTGCCCCAGTATCAACCATAACCACAACATACTTTGTATAACGTCAAAAATACAATTTTCTGAAGAAAATTCTCCTCCTGCTTCCTTTCAACTACTACTCGCTGCGAAACTCCTTGTAGCTGCTTTAATAAATGATCTTTTAATGGAATGCAAACAGTGGCAGCCATAACCTCCATGAATGCTATCACTAAGGGATAATAAACAATTTAAGGAGAAATCTATACATTTATTAGAGTGGTGATGAACAGATCAGACGTTGCGACAGCCATAGCACTGTAATTTCTAACAAAGTCATTAGTTTCTGTTTTATCATAGAGTTTAAACGTGTGGAACTCAGCTAGCAGTGTTGGCATATGGTCAGCCGCTCTAACTGAAGTTGACCTCTCTACATAACTTTCTCACCCCTCTCTCACTCTTTTTCCGTCTATGACTGCGCCCACCTGCGTCTCGTTCCCCAACATTCCCCAGGTTTTTATTGGGAAAAGGGTTCACGGTGAGCCCATAACCCAACATTTGGAAGTGCAACCTCTATCCCAATAAAAACACATTCACAAGCATGTCTTATGAGCACATGGCCCACAATGTAGAAACCAGTCTTCGTATGACCTAAAGTAAGCTCACACCCACATTTGTGGAAGTCATGGGGTTCAGGAAAGAGGAGCAAAGCAGGTGTTTGTTTTTTTTTTTTTTTTTTTTTTTCTAAGGGGTCTAATAGTGTGTCTGTATAACCCACTACATGCAGGAGTCTCCAGCATGGCTCTATGGCAACGCATCAGAGATCTTCCAAACCCAAAGGGTATTTACATTATCAATTAATAGAATATTTAAGCGTCTGCATGAACATGAGTCCACATGGAATAGCCATGAACACCTCACAGCATGGAACCACAATTAATTGCATTTTGAGAGGAAGCAAGAGAGTCCTCTGCTTGGAAACGAACTATGCCCTTCACATCCTATTATTACAAACACAGTCAGATCACATCTGCTTGAAATGACATTTGAAATCCTATTGGAAAAACATTCTGTTTAGGTGAGATTGGTTGGGATGACTAATAGACTAGAAACCCCTTTTTTTTAAAACAAAAAGAACACACACAGCATCTTCTGCAAAACACATCACATACTCACTGAACACTGATCTCTTGATCGCTGAACAATACCTCGAATAACTTGTATATGTGCGTTTTCTCTCCTCTACTCTGTCAGACTGACAGTTAGCTGTGCTTCTGTGAACACTGCAGTCACCCCAGCAATACTGTGGGCCACATAATACTGCTGTTCTCTCCATTTCATCGTGCATTCATCTGTGAAGTGGATAGAGTTGCCATTAGGAAGAGACAATGCAGTTGCAGGAATGCATATCCCTTTTCCTTGATAAGAGGGAGACAAATAGGAGGGATTGTGTTTGTTGGGAGCCATCCTCGCCTGGCGTAGGGAGACTCTGAGGTTCTATTTCTTCTGCGCAGTTAACCTTTTTCATTAAACCACATTGCATAATTATGGCGAGAGTCAGCGGCTTCCTCCATTGTTGTTTAATTAGCCAGCTAATGTTGTTACTCGGTGCTGCAAACCCTTCATTTGTCTTGCTTAAGGAGCCCCTCTCTTCCCATTACCATAGGGAAATTGAGTTTATTTATTGTTAGAGGAGAATATGCGGCAGTTATGTACGTAAGGCTATTAAATCTTAATAAGATCCAATTTCTGCTGTTACAATGTGTTGATGGCTCGCAACGATGTTATCTTCATTCCAGTTCCTCAGAGTGTTATACAGTAAAGGGGGCCACAGCATGCAAAAATGTGTGTTTGTTTTTAAATAGGTCTGTCAGACATGAGCTAGAAAGTCCCGTAAGCCTCCTGTGGCATTTCACATGTGACTTCAGTTGGTGTTGTGAAGGCTGAACAGCAGCAGGGATAGGCAGAGATAGTGGACCATACGTGAAGTTGCAGACAATTATTGATCCTGGCAATATTCTCCAGCACTTAACCTTTACACTAGCCGAACGGGATATGAAGTCCCTTATTGAATGTGTACTTTTATGTTCTTCTCTGGTGACAAGCCTAATCAATAGTGCCCCTCCTCACTCTCATTAGGGCCAAAAGCTTCCAAGACTATCTTTAGCCTGGAAGTCAACCTGTGCCTGGATGGCTACAAGACTACTTGGTGGTCTAATTCAGCAGTGCACTGCAGTCGAAGTTCTTTGCAAAAGTAATCCGATATGGTCAGATTGTTGTTGGTCAGGGTATATGAGGATACGTTTTGTAATTGTCTAAAGTGTCTTTGAACCCTGGAGGCACCTTCTTTTTTTTATTGCTCATGTAGTAAGGAAGCTACTAAAAAAACTTGGGACTTTTTTACTCTCCTAATCTTTTTTTTCCACTCTTATGTAGGCAAGATCTTTCCAGATAAGCACTATTAATCATTCCCCTGCATCTGTTCATTCTTATATACTTTAACCTGAAAGTCTCTGCACTCGGAAAATAACGCTTCTCCTCGCAATTGCCTGACACATTATCTCATTAAAATGTACAAAGAAAACTCCTTCTCTTTATCTCTGATAATCTAATTAGCATCAGCCAGATGGTTTAATAAGGGATATCGGCGCCGTTTAGCCTCCCAAACGGCCCGCTGGAGGAGAACAGTGGAGGAGGCTCCTCTCCACTCTCCTCTTCACTCTGAATAGCTCTCCAGGGTTCACATTATTGCTTCCTCTGCCTGAGGCGAACCACTCCAACTCAGGAGTTTGGGGAGGATGAATGCATCCAGGAGAGAGACATGCTCAAAGTGAATCAAATAGGTAGAGATGTTGGATACTGCGGGGAATGTTTTAAACCAAATAATGCCAGATAACTGACTTCACCTTTAGTTCCCCCAAGGAGGGAAAAACATTTCAGATTAGGCTTTAAATCTTTTGGAGATATATCAGTCTGTTCAGTGTGTGTTTTAAGTGTTGCCTAGGTAACATTGTACCAGTTCTAAGATGGCCTGTGCTTAGATTATGTGAATTTTATATCATAAAAGTACAAAAGACTTGCATAGTTAAGCAGTTTCGGCTAAGTTCTCTGTCTACCATCCTGTAATGCTGGGAGCTGTGTGGTCCTGTAACTTCAAGCTGTTAGGCCTGACAAGGCACCAGTTCAAATAAAGTCAGGCTATCATATCATTAAGGAGGAAAAAGTTCTATGTCCAGATTACATTAAAGGAGTCTTAGCCGTCTGGTTTCTCCAGTTCTGACACTTCTCCCTCCGTAATGAGCGGAGGCTTCCGCAGCCGAGACATGAATGCTCAAGTGAAGTCCGGTGGACAAGACATCCTCAGCCAGGCCCGGCATTGGCAATCTCGGCAAATACATCGAGCAGAAAGAGGCTTGCCAGCAAGCAAAGCAGCCAGACAGTGGAGCCAGTCGCTACAGCCCTCAGAGCCAGCAGTGAGAGAGACATGCTCAATTAACTCTCCAACTTCAGCAGGGCTTTTCCTGCTGGCCAGTGGAGAGGAACAATAATGACTGGATTTAGAATAAAAAGATGTGCACATCTACAAAGAAGGGGGAGTGAGTGTGGGAGAAGATGAGATAAGGGGCTCCCATTTAGATTGACGGTTGGAAATTGTGGAAGGTCAGCGCGGTCTGCGAAGCGTCACCCAGGCAACTGCTGTGGCAAAAAAAAAAAAAAAAAAACACAGTCCAGCCAAGCCTGATCAGGGTGTGATGCTTCGCTGCTTAGCTCTTTTCGTTTCTCTCCTCTCCTGCTTTACTTTTTCCCTCTATTTCTTGTTGAGGCCTCACAAATGGGGCCTCCAACATATGTCACGGGACAATAGTAGAAACCTCTTGGTGAGGAGAAAATAATGGGATTTCTTTTTGCCCATAGCATATCATGAGAGTCAGTAAGTCACTGTATCGTTTTCTTTTTTCTTATTTTTTTTTAGATCTCACGTGGAACAAAGTTGCATGTGTAACTTTGAGGTGGTCTTGTCGGATGTTGGGGACCCTGAGAAAAAGTAAAGTCTGGCCCTGCTGACAGTGATGATCTTGGATCTAGAAGCGATTTTGATTTCTATCCCTTTCTTATGCCACAGACAAGTGCACCAGGTAATCAGGGAATGCTAATGAAGTGGTTTATTGAGTTAACCAGGTTTCCAAACTCCAAAGGCACTGCTTAACAAAAGGAAAATGGATTATTTCTCCATCAACAACATTTAGAGGATCATTAGGAGGAGTTCTGCACAAGTGGCCTTAGGTAAGAGATTTTAACAAGCGCCTGCACCTCCGCCTAATCTGCGTCGTCGCTGGCATATGCAGACCGCCACGTGCTAATTGCGCTCAGCTGCCATTGAAACAATATCTAGGCTAATTGTCAGCTGGATTAATTAGGCATGTGTGCGGCTGTGCATCCCAAACAAGGACCCACATAAATAACACCAGGTAGAGCCCCACAGATGGGGAACAGTCAAGCCTCCTGCATTAGTTCGTCACAAAAGAACACAAACAAATGGCTGTTTACTTAAAATGCTGTCTTTTTAAATGCACGTCTATAAATTAAATCCCACTGTTATATAGATGCTGTAGATGCAACCACAGACATTATTGTCTTATGCAGTAGAACTTATTACTATATTTGACTCTATTTTTTCAGCAGCAGTGCCGCAGTGTTTACATACAGTGTTCGACAGTTTAAAGGAATTTGTAGAGTCAAATCCCTCCTCACACCATAACAGTAATTACATCCCTTAGCGATCGACACAGCCTTTCAGTCTTTTTGCACTTCAGCCACTTTTTTAAACTGTTTTACAATCAATTAGACCCCACAGCCCCGTCTTCACCGCTACACTCTGTGCTGATCAGTAGCTTCAAGATTCATAATATTCACGTATACAACACATTTCACAATTTTACAATGTGTGTGTGTGTGCGTGCGTGTGTGTGTGCGTCTGCATTCACTCGTGCTTGCGTATTGAACTTCGCCAGGTGCTGAGCACAGATCACACAGAGAGGTCTTATTAAACTTTGTGCAGACCTCACTCCCAAACTTTGACACACAGAGCGCTTTGAGTTTGCATTAGGAATATTAATGCTCATATTAATTTTGTGTTGACCTTTTGCCATCCACTTGCTGCGTACTGCAGTCCAAACAGACAGAAGCTGTTTTTAATTCCCTTGTCTGGGGGAGAGAAACACATACACTTGCATGCACACATTAATGGGGAAATCTCAAACTCTAAGCAGCCTCCTTTCGCAGCACATTATGAAAAACACAAGTCAGAAGTACGTAATAGAACTGTGTCACTAATGTCGATCATTAAGACTGACGTAAGTTGTCACTGCAGTACTCCTTTACTTGTTCTCACTTCATCTAGCATGTGGTATAAGTGCATTTACCTCCATGTTTGTATTCATATTCAAATGTTGATGGAGAAAAGAAAAATGTATATTGTACTTTGCCTTAAGTTTTGCATCTATTAAGCTGTAATTGTTCCTACCTCAGCATGTAGACACATTGTACTGGCTTTAGAAATGACAAAGCTGCTACTGTTACGAAAGTTAACAGAAAATGAGTCAGATATGTTAAAGAACACTTTACAAAGCAGGTGGTAGGAGCGTTAAGACTTTGAACAAAGCAAATTACTTAGGCTGAAAAACCAGCAACAGACACATCGAAGTGAGCGGCCCCTCGACACTATTCCACTCAGAATCTAACTAAAACGCTCCCGGACACAATTTGCAATTGTTTACGGCTAATTTAAGGCTGTTTTTCAACACATGTAAACACACCAGGCGAGAAAGCTGTGGTATGCCGCGGCAAGAAGCTTTTTTATTTTTTTTTTTCCTGTGAGTTTGCTTACCTCCAGGACACGGAGGGTTTGGGGCCATAACAAGAAATAGGCAATGTGACAGGGACAAAGGAAATGTATTAGTCAGCCATGTTGTGTGTTTCTGGGAATCCACTCTGTGTGGAGTTCACTCAGGAGAAATTACATTTCTGCTTTGATTTAATTAAAGCTAAATATTGGGCAATCGTCAGGCACTTGGCAGGGTATGCTTGACACTGTAATTATCTCCTGAGGTGCTTTTGTCTTAAAGGCTGCATTCATGCGTGAAACCAATTCCAACGTTGACTCGTCAAGGGCTGCACATTTTTTTTGTTTCTGTAAAAAAAAAAAAAAAAACCAGACACTGTTTGCTTACTGTTCCTCCAAGCCGTCTATAACCTGTCAAACGGGCGGAGGCGGACCTCTGGTGACTTTCAGAGTGAGACGAGGAGCTGTTAAAAACAAACACATCAGCTGCCCGTTAGTTTGATGCAGGGGAGGAAAATGCGTTTTTGCCTTAAGTCCAATTTCTTTGCTTTTTGAAGAAGGCACATTTGTCATACAAAGCTTGTCCTAATGCAGGGGGAAAATAACTACAGTCATGGATTAATGGGTCTTTACCTTCTGTAGCAGCCTTTTGAATAAAACATTCCCATGATGGTATACAGGTCTGTGACAAGGTGTATGATTTAGAAAGAAATACAGTGCTGTATGTAAAGTATGCATTCACAGTGATTCCTTCCCTCCACTCTTTCTTTTATTTACTGTATATATCAACCATCTCTCTCTATTCTTTCTGTTCACTATGCTCTCTCTTTCACTCTTGGTTTTCTCTTGAATTATTCACCGGTGTCATTATGTTGACCTGTTCCTTGTCAGGTGTGTGTGTGTGTGTGTGTGTGTGTGTGTGTGTGTGTGTGTGTGTGTGTGTGTGTGTGTGTGTGTGTGTGTGTGTGTGTGTGTGTGTGTGTGTGTGTGTGTGTACACATCAGCACTGCAGCTGTGTGGGTGCGTCTGTGTCAAGGCCAAGCAACGCTCTCCTCATCCAGTCCTCGGCTGTAATTTGTGTCACTGACTTGAGTTTGATGGGTGAGCAGCTCCGCACAACACTGTGTCACAGGGGCGGAGTGGCGGCGTGTGTGTGTGTGTGTAAAGGTGAATGCACTTGCTGTGTGTGTGTGTGTGTGTGTGTGTGTGTGTGTGTTTTTTCATGGCACCTCTGCATGTCTTTGTCTGTCTCCATCCTGAGAAGTGGCCGTGTGTGTGTGTGTGTGTGTGTGTGCGCGTGCGTGTGTGCGCGTGTGCGTGCGTGCATGAACAGCGGTGCAGCTCTTTCCCTCCGTTGCCTGCATCGGCACAGTGTCACAGTGAGGAGCCCGGAGGAGACAGCCGAGGCCGCGGCTGTGAGGCGCTCACAGCTGCCACTTGTCACATTAGTCAGCTCAAATTTGGAGGAAATCAATTCGGAACCTTAATTCGCTCGACGACTCCCACGCACAGTGCAGCCGAAGAGCCCCGGCCATCGGTGGGCTCTCCTCACCGTGCCCCCCTGACTGAATCGACTCCCAGGGGACACAAGTCATCAATCTTAAATCACCTCCTCCAAACTAATGGCAGTCACTACCCGGCCAGTCCTGCTAAATTGAATTATTACTGGATTGACAAAAAACTGCTGAGAATATTTTTGAAGGAAGGAAGGGAAGGCTGAGTGTGTCTTAATGACAGGAAGTACAGGGGAAGTGGTCGGAATGAGTCATGAAGGGGGGGGATAGAAGTTGTACTCGCGCACACGCATGCACACACAGACACCGCATGCCTGTGCAAACATTCACATGCGTGTTCAAAATTGCACTTAAACACACTCACTTTTACCCTTTTTCTCTCGCACACACATGCACTACTTGCACACACTTTTCACCGGGTACGTGCTGTATGCTAATGCTCATCATCAGTCAGGGCAGATTAATGCCCCAGCTCTCAGTAAGGCAGGCTAGGCAGATACAGGTACTGCATACGTGCGTAGACCACCTACCCATTCAGACACAATGCATGCAGACAGGATTCTGAATGTGGGGCTGCAGAGGTGCCTCTCCAGCTCAGGAGCCTTTAAGAAATAGTTTGAGGTCCATGAACAGCAAGGCAGGTTCTGTCCCACAATTAAGAGAGCCCAATTCAAAATCACCATGATGTATGATCTATTAACCACATGCTGTCAAAGTGGCAAAACTTATTTGAATGTCAACAAATTAAGCGTTTAACTTTGTGTTACATTCTAATAGCAGGTGCTGCAGTTCATACTCCTTTATTTGAGAAGCAAATGAGCAAAAATGTATGTTTTTAAACACAAACGCATATCACAGATGCACTTATTGCTGTTAATGTTTTGTTTTTTTTTTGCACTATGGATGCTATTTTATATATTGTTTTTTCAGATAGCCGACCCTAGTTAATTAACCGATAATTAACCGTGAACTGTCAAGCAGGGAACTGTCCTGGTTCACCTGTCTGGGAGGCTGGGACATGTGCGCTTTCAGCGTCCCCGGACAGATGCGGACTTGTACCGGTCGCGCAGCCACTATGATGCGTGCATTGTCGTGGACACGTGCAGCCACTTCCCCACTGTCCGCGGACACGGAACGTTATGTCTCCACCCCGTCAATTAGTTTAGTTGCGAGGTTGTCAGCTGTGTGTGTGCCTGTCATACTCGGCGTGTAGGACTGCTGATTTAACCCGCCGGTCCTCATTGATATATTGTGGCATGCGTCACATAGCTGGCCGTTTGGAGTGCCGATCAGCAGTCAGTCGTGAGAGCCATGAACTTTGCATAAAAAGAGCTTACAAGTTTGCACTATATAATAGATTGTATAGCCTTTTTTTTCTTTTACCATGCAACAAACTTTAAAAAAAAATGATTGTCAATGAATAATTGAAATGATTATTGAATATTAATCGATCAAAATTCTTTTTGTCGGTTTATGTTAAATGGTTTATTGTTAACATCACTATTTTGCACCATTATTGCCCTGAAGCATCTGTAAATCAGCTGTAAATATGCACCATCGTGCCTACTGTGGACAGAAATACAGCGCACGGCTGTCTTCCAGATGTATGTGAAAGACTTTAAAGGAGGTTGATGTAAGTCGTTAACCTCCTACGGGGGAACCTCCCTGCTGTACCTCGACAAAGAAGCAGAGATCATAACATGTATGCATTGCTTTACATTCAGTGCCGCTGTCTGTCAAGAGTTTCCAGCTGTAAACACGTTGACTGTGTCAGCGGAGTTGCTTGTTGAGACATATTTACCGGTCGTCGCTATCACCAATTCCACCGCGCACTCAGAGTTACGACTGCCTTGTGAAGCACATGAAAGTGATGGATGAAAGTTTTCCTCTCCCAGGGCGCAGGGCTGAATTAAATTGAAAGCTACTGTTTATTCCCCCTGTGTCTCGTCGCAGAATCAGGTTTGTTTGCAATTGATTTAAGCCGGGGGGGTCTTTTGCGGAGGAAAGGCTAAGGTTTTACCTCTTGATGGAAAAGATGATTGAATTTGTTTTGTCTCGCGTGCCTCTCCGCTTGCTCTCTTCCTATCCTTTGCCTGTGTCAGTAAATCAGATCATCTCTCTCCCCTGTCAACACACGCTCCTTGTTGAGCAGTCAAAGTTAATTTGCAAACGTTCTCTTTGATTTATTCTCCTTTCCCTCTTCGTCGGTTTCTGCCTCTTCTTCTTTCCCGTTTTTTTCTTTTTTCCTTTTTGCCCACCGCTTTTCAGAAGTCCTCACAGACCATTTGCCTTATCGCTGAGAGTTCTTCTTCCTCACTCAAAAAGAAAGGACTTTTCTTACAGCCTCAGTTGGCAAAGCCGAGGTGCACATGCTGCACGCAAGCTTTGATGAGATGATGAATCTTGTCTCAAGCAGGTGATGTTTGACACTATCACGGAGCAATCCCCAGCCACACCTAGCCGTGATAGGGTTCGGTCCCTGGTTAAGGGGAGCTTGTCAACCGGATTTCCTTTGTAGAACAGCCGGCTGGAGTCTGAGGGGCTTCCTGTGGGGAAATGGCTACACAGTCATTATTCATCATCCAAGGCTTTGCCCGGGCCCGTCGGGCACTCTCCCTCGGCAGCAGTCCATCTCTACAGCCATTCATCATAGGCCTGAATGCAGCTGAGAGGGAGAAGGGAGCGAGGCACGTAGGCCCTCTGCTACCAAGGCCCTAATGAAGGCCCTCGCTCTGCTCTCATACAAACACCTCAGCGATATTAAGCTGGGTCAATTATGTGTCGCTCCCAGCCTGCCATCAAGGTGCAGGCCCTGCATTTGAGGACGAAGTGTTTTAAGTCCAACTCACTGAAGAATAGGATAAGCATTAGACAGAACTTAAAAAACTGCTGCTTTAAATAAATTCCTCCAGTGCTTTTCAAAGTCAGCCCTGAACTTTTCTGTTGCATTTAGCTGTCGGTTGCATCCGGTTACATCTAAAGATTAGGTAGATTGGTGTCAAATTGTGCTGTATTTCCCTAATCGCTGCACCACATGCCAGCGTACGAACTTTGCTCTTACAGTACAGCGTCGTAGGTTTGATTAGTTCAATTTAGGTGCACAGCATATGCACTCAAAGTAGTATCTAAAACATGGATGCTAAGTTTTATTAAACATAATGAGCCATGTGGTCAGCAGATTTATTCTAAGGATAGTCATTATGGGGTAGACTGTGAAGATGACTTGAATATTTTAACTCGAGGAGGTGCATATTAGCTGCACAACATTATCTCAGATTGTTACCGAAGCATCAAGGCCTTCTTTGCGGTAATTACACAGTACCAAGCACAGCAATCGTAGCATGTTATTTGTATGGAAATGTATAGTCTTTAGTGTTCCCTAGCCTTAGCTCAGCTGTGGTACCACTGAGCACAGTTAGAGCTACAAGCGCAGCCGCAGGTGCGTGTAGAGTAACGTGTGATTATGCATCTCCTTCAGGCTAATCTGATGAAATGATCCCGTTTTTGGGGAGGCATATGTCCCGTTCTGTTCACAGTCTGGGGAATCTCAGGTGGTCGCGAGCACTTTGTTAGTCGCTCTTTACATTTGTGTGTAAATCTCAACATTTGGTGGTCCACAGGAGACTTGTCAATACTCTGAGCCGTATAGGCTGTGGCAGCCTCACTTCAGGGAAAACATGTGCCTTGAAGTAATGTCTTTCCTCATCTTCAATGTCAGCCCTGGGGCTCCAAGACAACATATGTTCCCTGCATGTCCCCAAGATATGGCAGCCAGCGTGCACTCTACGCTAGCGAGTGCCACAAACGCATCATCACACGTCTACTGTCTTCCTCACAGCTTCACTTCCCTCTCCCTCTCTCTCTCTCTCTCTCCCCCTCTCTTAACTCCACCACTGAAACAGATGGCCCGCAAATTACAATGGCAGTTGTTCCTTAAAAGTACGCTGACAAACTCACAGCACCCCCCTCCCGTCACTGAAATGACAAAATCATTAATTGGCATTGCGTAAGGGCTGGCTGCTTTAGCAGTGTCTCGCACAGCATGAGCGCCTGTCTAAAACTCACAGATGTAAAAGATTAATCTTTTTGCCTTCAGGTAGGTGAGCTGAAAATCAGTGGGTGAAAAAAAAAAAAAAAAAAAAAAAAAAAAAGCACTCCTAGCTGTTTGGTTAGTGGGGAGAACAGAGAAGAGGGCACATCCGCGTTACTGTAGGATGTATTCAATATTGTCCTTGAACAGACCCCATGTGGCAATTGCACTGTTTTTGTATAGCAGAACAAGGAAGTGACTGAAATATTAAACGTTATCGATAATTTACATCTTTAATGAAAGAGATTAAGGAAGTTTTTAGTCTGTAAATGGTTATTTTAGAGGAAAGTGTGTGTGTGTGTGTGTGTGCGTGTGCGCGCGCGTGCGTGCGTGCGTGCGCAGGGCATGCCCTCTCCCACATAGATATGATGTAGTATATTACAACCAAGAGTAAAGGTATAAATATTAACAACTGCTCATTGCTCTTTTACTGGTGTATTAAGATGAGTGTGTTTTGACACCAGTAGAATTACTGCATAATGGTTGCTCTGAGTAAAAAAGATTTGTGCTAACATGACATCTGTAGTAAAATGTGAATAATTAACAATAATTAACTTAAAATGAAGACCAGGCTCGATAGAAGACACCGAAGTAGTTGTATTCCAGAGGGAATCTACTTTCACACTACGGAGACAATTCAGACGTCCGTCTTCTTTATCATAACTCTCTGATCTGCCATTACCCGCCAAGCCACACCACCTCCTCCACCCCAAATTAATAAAGCTGTGTGTTAGATATTAGCAAGGCAATAAAAGGATGAATATTTGATAACGGAGATTCAGACACTGTTATTACTAGGCCATTACATCAGCGCTGTGAGCTCAGACCAAAGATAGGTGCCACTTCCTCATGTCAGCAAAAAACGCGCTCTGACAATATTGGATTTTTGTTCAAACTTGCAGATTTCTGCTTTGTGTAAAGAAGCAAAGGACGCATGTTAGGAGCACATGCAGATGGGCACGGATGATGGGACCATTTAAACCGTTACCTTGACAGTACTTTTCTCTTTTAGCCATCTGTCTGTCCATCTTTGTTTGTCGCTCTCCAAATTCCTCATCCCTCCTTTTCTCTCACTATCTTAAAATTTTCTTTTCCTCTTTTTGTTTTTTTGTGTTTTTATTTCCATTAATCTTTCTTCGAGGGCCTTCTATAATCCATCTCCCCAGCCGAGAGGTATTCCCCGAGGGTAAATTACTCAGGAGGCCTGCCTGGCCCCGCACTGCATCAGATTGACCCTCAGCTTGTTTGCCATTTTGTATACTGCACTGTTTATTTAACAAGGAGCAGAGTGAGTGTGATTTCCAGGGACGGGTCCCTGTGATAGTAACTTTGACACCCTGCCTGAGTAATGACCCTCATTATGGAGCCTCTGACAGCTCCCTGAAAGGCCTGATTTATGAATATGCTGGGACCGCAGCCCCACAAGCCTCTGAGCATGGTCTCCCCTCCCTCTGTCAGCACCCACAGACTATACATACATGTGCGTGGGCGTTCGCACAAATATAGTGTCTACACTTGCACCAGGAGGTAAATGGCATATGTATATGCATTGCATTTTTGGTTTCAGAATTGCCATAACTGGAAACCTTACCACCGCTCCTTATGCCTCACTTTCTATTTCCCTTTATAAAAAAAACAGCAGAAAAATGTGCAAGCTCTCCCAGGTGGTCTGTTGAAAGTTGGATTCAGGATTTTATAGCAAAAATAAATTCCTCAAAAGTTGATTTCATTCCCTGATTTGGTTTTTGGTATGCAAACGTAGCAACGTCCTACAGAGAGAGGCCTGTGCCGCAACTTCCAACTTTCGATTTATTTCATTTTATCTCATCGTATTGGTCAGTACTTCATGAAACTTTCACACATCTCACTCCTCAAGGATTAACCCTATACATATTAACCCTTCTTAAATATCGCACATATCAAAGGGCTGCATAAATAAGTTATGAGGTATATATCTCTTCTTCTTTTTTTTGCCCCAGCAGAATCAATTAAGCGGGCAGAGGAGGAAAAGAGGGTCTTTGGGAGGCTCTAGGCTTGGCCAGGCCTCGGAAAGACCAGGCCTACTGGAAGGGAATCAGAGGGAGTCAGGAAGTGAGAGAAGGTTACACAAATATGTAGGTAGACAACCGAAGAGAAAGGAAAGGAGTTAAGAGGAGGGAAGAGGGAGGGAGGAAGAGGGAGGAGGGCTATCCAAAGAGAGGAGAGAAGAGGTGGGATATCCACTGGATATGCATAAACAGGAGGTGAACAGGCAGGCGGGCACAAGAGCGAACAGCAGCAGCAGATAAAGCTATACAGGCTTGTCAGAATCAAGCAGCTAGGCCAGTGATTTATGAGGATCCCCAGTCAAGACTTCCCTCCAAATCCTCCATCCAGCAGCCTTTTGTTCGCAGCAACACACACACACACACACACCGGTTTGACCAAACCACTCAGACATGCACATGTACCTGCTCATGCACTTACATGCACAAAGCACTAGAGCCGGACTGATACTGGATTTGTTTTAAACTGATATTGATGTTTGAGAGTTAAAATAATCTGATAACAATATACCGAGCAGTTCTTCTTCCCTTAAATCTGGTTGTTAAAAATTGTGACGAAGATATGTACTGATTGGGACATTTTCCAGTTAAGAAATAAACTTGTCAGTACTCTCTGGTTGACAAACTATGCCAATGCAACACTTTGTAACTTACATAGTATGTCTTTAGCATTTCTGTACTTCAAATGCATGCATCTTTAGGATTAGTTACGATAATCAGTCTATCAATTATGTTTTGATTTTGATTTGGTTATTCAATTAATGTGGTTATAAACTTTTTCAGATTGCTTGTTTGTCCAAACACAAGTCCAAAACTCAGATCAGTTTTCAGTGATATGAAACTGTATACTATATCCCAGCACAAGAATGGGACACATACAGTTTATTTAGAGCTCCTTCAGAAGTACAGTAGTTAATTAGCACTCCGCTCTGTCGGCACGCACCTTGCTGTCTACTGTCACTTTCTTCACTATCTTGCTATCGCCATTGCTTTTATTGTGCTAGAGGGATTTATGTATTTTCTGTACTGCGTTTAATGTCTGTGTCCCTGCTTTGGACGTTTCAATTAGTGCCTAATAATGCAGCACAATCTTGTATTACCTAGTCCATATTTCTATTGGCATTAATATTCCCCCATTTCATTGCTTTTCATCTATTTTAATACGTGCGTCTGTGTTGCAAAATAGCAACTTACAATGAAGTATGTCTTCTGGACTAACACTTTTCATTATTGCTCTGCATACTTATAAATGATCTTGATAACTTTGTAATTGTAATATTATATTCTGTTTTAGGGTGACTTTGTAACATCTGTCCTGGGACTACAGATGAAAAATAGCTTCTTGGCTAACACAACACAGCGCATTTATGGTAATGTTTATTAATGTGCGATTTCCCTGTTAAATAATAATTAAATAAATAAATCAAGCAATGTAGTTCAGCCCTAAGCCAGGCCTTTAAAACAATCAAACATAATGAGAAAAAAAACAGACATAACTGCACATTTAGGCATACATATTGCACATGCGCCTTCTTATTACTAGCTTATTTTAACTTCTCATATAGTAGCTGTCATTAAATACAACATCCAGATGTTAATCCTAATGCCGCCCCGTGGCTCAACTGCCCCACTGCTTTATTTATTCATGATTTTTCACTGGGACATTACTTTGACTTTTGACACTAGTAGATGGCAGATACATGATGGCATCTAAAGAAGAGTCAGTATTTGTAGTGATACGTGATGTAACTGTTCAAGAGTCTAGGTCTGAGGTCATGAAATCATTGAAGAATATGCTCTAATTTGTGGTGGTGCTGATCATGGATTTGATTTTATTTTCTGAGAGTTGGCTTATTGAGGACAGTAGATAACTGGTTACACACACACACACACACACACACACACACACACACACACACACACTAACACACACCACACACATACTTTTCTCTCGCTTTATGCCCTGCATTAAAAAGCCCTGGATAAAAGGTAAGGAATATGCTTTATTAACTTTAAATATGCATGAAGTTTCAGAGGGAAAGTGCAGCACAGCATCAGGAATGTCCAAAAGCTTGACTACTTATTTCTCTCTTTTTTTTCCTGAAAAACTGTAAATAATTAAAAATGGAGAGAATGAGGGTGGAGAGAAAGAGGGAGGACAGAAAAAGTCAAAGATACTCGCACTCCCTGCATAAACACATTCTTATTAGTGACCTCAGATGCCCTGAGACATCAAATCATAAAGTAACTCTGCAGAACGTGCTCGTGCATGTCTCTCTTCTTTCTCTGCTCAGCACGCACACACACACACACACACACACACACACACTCACACAGCTGCATATGGGAAAAAAGCGCCTCTGTTTTTTCTTCCAGCCCTGGCCTCAACACCAGAAGTTCTGGGGACTCATCCCATTGAGAGCAGAGTTGAAAGGGCTAGACCCTCTTACTGTGTCTCTTTCTGAATATCTGCAGAAACTGATCTCACATCAGACCATTTTTATTTAAATTTTTATTTGACCTTTAACCTTGTGAGTCATGATTTGTTGAGTGCTGATAGACTTCAGTGGATGGCAAATTGCACTTTAACTTTTGACTGTCATACTTTATGTGGACTTATTGCTTTCCAAGCACATTCCCCTCGCCGCAATAGCCTGTGTAGTGTCTTTATCCAATAAAAAGTAAATATTGACACTGTGACAACCTCTCTTATTAGTCAATTGATTTCCTTTTGACTACAGATATTGAACCAGAGTTGGAGAGCTTAGCTCTGTGGCTCCAGGCTCATGAGAAGAGGCTTAGCCTTATTAGCAAATAGGGATTCTGCAAACATGACAACCACGCATTCACCACAACTCCCTTGGTAATGTAAATAGATAAATACATAAATACATAAACAGGCCGTGAAAGGCTGATCGTGTTAGTCCCTCCTGATTTAGAGGAATCGGCTGCTGAAAATGAAATCAGTTATGCTTTTGCCCCCCAAGTGCAGCTACAATAGTCTGTGTCAAGTGGTATTTTCCCCACTGTAAATGAGCTACACAAAATTGTTTTTTTATATCATTGCATGTTATTTGGCCGCTTAATCTTGTGCTATGGCAGCGGATGTTCGTCGTGATTATTTCAGCCAGTTGAACGATATTTAAATGAATAAATAGCGAGTATTTACCCAGCATCATTGCCTTGTCATGTTGGCTGCATCGCGCCTAATGGCCTTCCAGACTCCAGCTCTATTTATGGGAGTCATTTCATCCTCTGTTATTTATCCCCCCGCCCAAACATCCTCCACTTTTTTTTTTTTTCTCTCTCAACTCCATCATGCAACTGCCTCCGTTCAATTTTCCCTGATGCATCGTCTCCCTGTGAATTTTAATTTCAGCAACGTGCTATTAGAAGGGGGTGTAATCCCGTCACTGCCTGTCCTTCATGCCTCTCACACAATGATGTATTAACGGCAGGGCACACTAATGAATGGAAAGCACCAAGTTGTTAAGTCTGTTTTAAGGTGCCATTTCTATTAATTTGCTCTTGGCCTGGCTCTGTTGACTTTTCCTTTTTTTTCCTGGTCTTTGTCTTTTCCTCGCAGATGCATCACATCCACAATGTATTTTCACAATCTGGTTCAGCTTTAACACCTCTGTATGTGCTGCGATTTGTGTCAAATTACTGCTATGAATAGACAGAGACTCACTGTGACTAATACATACTCAACTCCCAGAGGATGTCTCAAGTCAACAACAAAATCTCACCCACATCTGTCCGATATACTACTTGATACACCAGCTTGTGAACATGTTAAGTTTCATAGCATGTGTTTGTGTCTGCTGTGAAAGAGTTTGAAATCAAAGCTGATAGAAGTCGAAACTGCTGTTTGATTGCGAGAAAAAATAGAAATATATGTCGTTTTTTATCAGACATGGCGGAGGGGTTTAGTATAATTTGAGATAGCATTTAGCAGTGTTCTGTGGTGCAATTTATCCCCTACAGAAAGTCCACAGTCCAGTCCAATACCCACCACTTTTTAGTGGACGAACATGGCTTAATCTGATCTCTGGATTGCGCCATACCGGAGCAAACTAATCTGCGGATCACATCACACACTACATAGGCTGGCAACCTATCCCCATTTACATCTCCATTTCCTACCAGCCATCCAAGCCCCCACAATGATGAAGCCAGGGAAGAAAAAAAAAAAAAACATGCTTCAAAACCCACAAACCCAGGATGGGCTAAATTACCGGAGTGCAACAGGGGAGAGTAGCTTCATCGTTTGTGTTTCATGCCGCGGCTGCAAGAGAGCGTGCTGCCATTCCTTGCCGCTTGACTGGGCAGATTATACTCAGGTATCAGCCGCAGCCAAGAAAGCGGATTACTTGTGTCCAAATAGAGTTGTCAGTTTGGAAACTCAAGATGCAATCATTTCCGTGGGAAGGGTAATTATAGGGGATCAAGCCCACGTTACTGTCAAATGCTGGCACAGGATGAGACAATCACTCGCTAATGAAGGATTTTACATGTGTGAGGTGAACAAGGTACTCACTCGCAACTCTTGTAAGCTCTCTGTCTGTTTCTCACTGTGTCCTTTCCCCATACAGTATGTAGTTTTATAGTAGTCTACGTGCAGTCTTTTGACCCACTGGTGTATGAAGAGAGACTATGCTTTGACTATCTGTAAGTGATGTGGCGAAAGGTCAAGAGCACTTCCACAGAGTTGACTTTGTCAGCTCAGATTCAGGCTAAAAATAGCCCCCAAAACAGAGCACCCAGGTCAGTGAGTCACATGACAGTGGAATACAATACCATAGTCTAGTCTTTGATTCCATTAAAGTCAAATAACATGTTGCATATAACACGGAGATGATTGAATACAATGGAATAAACGTGGAGTGTCAAATAAAAATAAAGTCCTAGCTGTTTTTCTAGCACTAGCTAACACTGGCTCATCTGTGTGTTGGTGCAACAGCAGTTTGTGTTGCACCAACACCATTTTAGTCATGTAGCCATTGTCAAGTAAACAATGGAATAACATTGGAATTATTGCATCTACAACTGTTTATAACCGGTATTTTGCCAGTATATATCAACAGTTTATTACTACTAACCAGGAAGTTTCTAGAGTACTAAATCAAATAGTACTACAATAAAGAAATATTCTTGCAGATGTGAATAGGATGGTTTTCCTTCCTGCGTTTTTCCTTTCACATGTTCAATCAGAAAGATGATGATCAGATGCAGTTACAAATTATGGGATATAAGTCAGCCAATGTTCCCAGTCTTTGTCTCCGTGTCTGACCTTTATCCTTTGGCCTGAACCTTGACCACGACTGACCCACCACCTTCATAACAATGCAGCACAAAAACTCCGATCAAACTACCTCAACACGGACTCTTCCTTTGCAAACACCTTCGAATGCGCGCGCACGCACGCACACACACACACACACACACACACACACACACACACGCAAAAATGTCTGAGTCTGTTTTATTATGACGAGCTTGTGCATTGTACATCTCACCAATACCCAATCACTCATTTTCCCACTAAATACCTCTCTCTCCCGATGGCTTCACCCGGTGCTCGGTCGAAAAGGTCACACAATTAAATGGCTAAGGCCTTCTGTTCATGTCATAGAATGGTGATGTATCACTCCAGGCTGGCTGTACGTGTACCTGACACACTGTGAGCATGAATATGATTTCAGAGATCATTAAAAATTTAACAGCGTGACCTAATTACCCGAGCTCCCTATTCAGATTCCAAGCAGTAAGTGAGATGGGGAGAGAGAGAGAGAGAGGGGGAGAGAAAGGAGGAGGAGGATCTGTGTATGGCAGGCCAAGTCTCATCTGGAATCAATTATAATTACTTTATGTTGCTGCTTTGTCAATCAATATGGAACGAACTGTAATGGATCGCTCAGGTGTCACATACTGTACTCCGAGCAATGAAGTACTGTTGTTTGTGTGTTTGCATATGTGATGAGGTCTCATGCTATGATTAGAGCGCTAGTTTAGTGTGGTATATATAAGTGGATGAGGTTTGTGATCATTTATCTTGAGGTGGGTTGATTTAGAGTGGCTCTACTGTGCCCCATTAAGGCATCGGGAAAGACGGTGCATGCATATAAAATGATCGCTGATCTATCTGGAAGTATAGACAACATAGACTCAGGAAGAAAGAAAAAAGCACTCTATTGTTTTTTCATTCGAATCAACTTCCTCTCAGGGTGCGTAACGTTTCCCCCCCTTCCTTTTTACCATATTGATTGCTCAGTACTGAGTCACAAACAAGGCAGATTACCATTATCTGCTGTTACAAAGCGTTTCAGGAATCTGTGACTGAAGTCGTAAAAACCTGGGGCTTTTCATGTCTCTCTGCATCGATTTAACGCTTGTGAGAATGAATTGCAGATCAATTGGCTTACATCCGGGCAGACTTAATGAGCAAGCACAACACCAGGGCCTGTTGTTGTCGGCCTCTCGCTTTTCATAGTTTTCAATAAGAGGAGAACGCGTGGAGGGGAAGAGAGGGACACTGTGCAATGATTTCCAGTTTCCTGACCTTCCCGACACTTTTGAGTAATGCTCAGGCACAGACTGTCCTGTAACCAAAAGATGATTTCAGGGCATTTATATTTTTTTTGCATTTGCTAACGACAACAGAGCGTCACTGTGATATTTTGTCCAACAATCTGTGTGACTAATGACCTTCTGAGTAATCTTGTACTCAATAAGCATACCTCATTACTCACTTTGTAAAGCCGTCTTAAAAACCTTTTTTGGCATTTGAATGGGACAACTCTTGCATGGCACACCTTATCTATGAAATATCATTGCGGTAATTACACTACAGGGATATAATGTCATGATGGAGCCTTGTGATGCCTACCAACACTGCATTACCCTTTTGTTTATCCTATTACATCATTCCCACTTCTCTGCCAAGTCGTTGTCACTGCCACGTTGACTTGAAGTTCAACTCTAATCTCACTCTGTCTCTGGCCCGAGCTTCACTGTTTGACTGCTGCCTTTGAATCATTTTCCCCCTGCTTTTCACCCGAGCGGTATACTATAAACATTTACCCTCTGCCCACCTGGGATCAATAAAGGCTGTTGCCATGTGGTAATCAGATGGCACAGCGAATCTTCTAATCACCGTCTAATACCCAGTGAGGAGGTTGGGAGTGTGCAGCTGACTGCTCCCGCCAGCTCCCTACTTCTTCTGCTGTCTCGCTTGCTGCCCGTCACCAGCGTCTCTGTTTACATACCGGACTGCAAGACGCGGGCCTCCGCCTGGCCTCCGCCTGGCCTCTGCCTGGCCTCTAGTGATTCCGTAGGTTCACCCAGGAGTCACAGAGGGATGACAGGGATTTTCAGGTCACTGTTTAGTTTGGAGGGAGTGGGAGGGTAGCGCCTCAGTGTGGCGGGTGGGAAAGGGATGCCTTTGAAAGGGAAAAATGTAGGGTGAGGACATGATGAGACTAGACAGACCAAGAAGAGAGGAGGTCATAAAGGTGGTCAAATATACACAGCACAGCATATTATGCAGTTGGGCTTTCATTAATTATTTAGTAACTAGCTTGATTGTCAGATATGGATCGCCAACCATTCCCTTGATGCAGAAAAAGGGGAAGAGGAGGCTTCTATTATAAAGTCAATCTTGAATCTTGTATTAACCACATGTATAATTACGTAATGGAAAATAAATATAAAAAAGTATTCGGATCTCACACATCCTGGAAGTAAATAGTCATTAGAGGTTCCTCCATCCATCCCTGTCCTCTGCCCACCCCCCTTTCCCCCCTCCACCAGCATACGGTATTCACCGAGCCTGAAGCCGCCATACTGTGTCTTAGAAGAAGCCCGCTTTCGAGTTCAAGAAGCTGTTTAGTGGCCGTGGTCTTCCGGTGGCCTGGACCTGAGTTGACTTCAGTGAGATGAGAGGTAGAATGTAAAAAGGGCCTCACCGCGGGAGGGACCTGTGAGCAGCGTCATGTTGAGCTGGAATATGCAGAGCTCCTGTAATTACCCCACAATGTTTTAGACATGAACATGTTTCCCTATTGTTCATCCAGATTTTATTATACCACAGGGTGAGGAAAAGAAAAAAGTCTTGGTTATTGTATGAATCTACAACCATTGAAAGGCACGCTGTTCTGAATATGCAGAAAGCACGTCAACAACTCTCACAAACCCTACCATTAGTCTCGGCTTCTCCGGCTCTTATGCTGCAATTTTTTTCCTTTAGAGCAAAATGGAAGGGGGCACTGGATGGATTGCAATTCACTGGAGTCTCATTGTATGCAGAAATATACACTATTAAGTGGCTGCATATAAAAACAAACCTTTGATTAAATTAATTTGAATTACAAAGAAACAGCAAGACCCCTCCTCAAGCTTTCAGCTCTTCAGATTTTGCTTTTTGACTCAATACCTGCACACGCTGACTTTTGACACTCGTGGTTTTCAAGAGGGGTATTTCTGAGGACTCTCATATGGCGGCAACCCCAGATTAAATCAAGCCGGCTATAATAAAGTATAATGTTACATTCATTTTGTCATCATTACTGATTCCAGTGTACTAAAAGGCTTGGGGATTATAATGAATTCTAAATAAGTTCAATGTGCTAATGGAAAAAGATGGAGAGTAGTGTGGATTACTAATATTAGTTAGGGCTCTATGTTTCATTAGACTGTATTAGGAAAGAGAATATTCAAATAGGATTTTTTTTTTTTATGTCAAGTTCTGTGATTGTCAGACAGTCCTCTCCTAATTATTCATTGTCAATGAGATCTTGAAACAGTGTTTAATGATGAACTTAAAAGCAGATTTGTTCCACATATGTTTATTTACCTTATCCTGCCGCACAGGCCACAGCTTTTAAGGAATATGCATTGCTTGAAAAGTAAAAAAAAAAAAAAAAAAGAAGATATGATTGAAATAAAGACAAAATAAGATAAATAACAATGGCAAAGACTGCTTAAGAAATCATTCTATACATAGAATTCAAGAGCTGTATTTATCCGAGAAAGGCATGCAAATCTATGTAAGTATCTCCACTGTTTGCATAATAGATTAGAAATTAGCATTTTTGTTCATTTTCCATGTATGCACAGTGCCTGGAAGAATAACACTCCATGCATATCAGATCAGCCTGCCTACAATTTTGCGCAGTATATTATTTGACAATCTAAAATGTGTAATTTGCATGAAATTGCTTAATTAAAACACAGTCACTGGGGGTATTAATTTCTTTGTCTGACAGTGGAGTGTAGTGAGGGGAGAGCAGGGGAGATGTAAAACGCTGTCAGATAGCGCTGTCACAGAGGCAGAAAGGAAATTCTGCCACATTCACCCCCCCCCCCTCTCCTCTCCTAACGGCACAGAGCGATGAAGAGGATAACGCCTGCCCAGCTAATTTGGGTTATGGTGGTAAACGGAGGCCACTGCACTAGAAAGATACCAAAGGGAGGGAGGGAGATGAGGAAGGGGGTGAATCGCTGGAAGAGAGGAAGAGAGACTAGCATAGCTGCCTTTGTGCCATGGTATCATTGTTGTCCTCAGGGTGGAACTATGCCAGGCAATTGACAATGATACCATGATGTCAGATACTGTGGCGTATCAGCATTAGGCTGGTGGATGAGCACGGTATGTCACAAGCGTTCTGTTAGTCTGTTTGTGTTTTTATTTTTTTAAAATTTTTTTTACAAACAAATCTGTAATTTTTTATAATTGTTACACAAGGAAGTCCGGTGTCACCTATCAATCCTAAAGCCATATATCTCACGCTACGGGGTCTGCCATTTCCTCACAAGTCATTCTTTTGTACTTCTTCTTCTGTCACAGAAAAAAATAACACCTCCTGTTATGGGTTTTTGTTTCAGAGATGCAATCAATTGTAGCAACCACAATGTGATCAGTGGATCGAAAAACAGCCACTCATTAATTGTTGCCCACACTTCGGTGCCGCGCTGCGCTGTGCCATTATGAATGCGGGAATTGCGAGCGGAAAAGGGCAGAGAGGTAGGCGAAGGATGAACCAAAGAGATTCAGAAAAATACACAGGGAGGAGGAACTCTTTGGAGCATGACAAAGAGTGAGATTAAAGCTCCTTTCCCATTTCCAGTTGGCCCTGTGTCTGTGTGTGTGCAGCCTGCACAGCTGTACCCTTTTGTCTTAAATATCAAAGGCAGCAAAGGCACGTTAACATTTCAGTAATTCCAAAGATACATGAGGAGGACATGGAGGGGGGGGGGGGGGTGAATGGTGCAACGAAGAAGTTATCAAACTAAGAGATAGAAAGTGTTTCTTCTTCTCTCACATCGATGCTCAGTTCTGAGAAAGCTATTTGCCAGCGCTTGTACTGTACCATTGAGGGCGGCGCTGTGCCAAATTAAAAGCTTTCAACAGAGAGGAATAACTACAAAAAGATATAAAAGAGAGGGAGACAAAACTTTAAGAGAGGAGTGCAAGTGGTGGAAAGAGTGCGACAAGTAAGAGGGGAAAAAAGAAACAAAGCTAGCAAGAGAGAGGGAAATGCATACATTGGGTAAGCAGAATTGAGGCAGACAGGCAGGCAGGCAGGCAGGCAGGTTCAGTAAGGGGTCCTTGTCACTAGTGTCAGCAGTGTAAGGTTGAGACAGAGACAACAGCACTGAGGGCAGGCTAATGCTGACAGGACCTCCACTGCAGCCTTGACGGCCAGCTTCACTGGGACCTTAATTGGTCCTTTGATGTCGCTGGAAAAGGTGGTGAAGGCGATGGAAATGGAATCTGTCCCTCTCTGCTGGCATGCCATTATATCACTATATCTGCACTCAGTGTTTATTTATGAATCCCAACCTTTTTTTTTCTCTGTGCTTCTCCAGGGTGCCCTATTTTGCTTTTGCTCTATAGCTCTTTTTCTTCACTTTGTCTCTCCATCTCTCTCTATCTCTCGCTCGCGGTCTTTTATTCAGCATGTCATCCTGCTCTTAGTTTGTATCATAGTTCATTTTCAAAAGCCATGAATGTTTGTATGTGTGACAGTGTATTTCTGTTTTCATTCCATCTCCCATTTAGGTACTTTATGTGTATTTGCATGCATATTCGCATCAAGGCTGCATAAAGGGTGTGTAGTCTTAACGTGTGTGTGTGTGTGTGTGTGTGTGTGTGTGTGTGTGTGTGTGTGTGTGTGTGTGTGTGTGTGTGTGTGTGTGTGTGTGTGTGTGTGTGTGTGTGTGTGTGTGTGTGCGCCAAAAAAAAAAACCCTGCTGCCTTTGCTGATCAAATGGTGCAACAAGGGTAAGTCCTGCTAATGTGGGGAGCTGTTTAGAGCAAGGGCCTCCTTTTGATATGATGATGATAATGGATTCAGTCCTCTCATTAAAGGAGTCCGAGAGCTCATTAGGCACCAACAAACAAGCCGGTCTCGTCGGCGCAGGAAATGCCAAGTACCCCCATCTGCCTCCGTCGCCCATTTCATCCAAGGATGTGACCATGTTACTGTCATTTACCTCGAACCCTCCCATTCCTCTTCACAGGCACAAACACACACCAGGGGACGCACGCACACACACGCACACACACACACACACACACACACACACACACACACACACACACACACACAGAGAGAGCAGTATTTTCCAGTCCTCCGCCAATCCACAGTACCAACCTCCCAGCCTCCCCCGACCCAACTTCAAAGTCACCCAGCCTCGGCACACTCAGCTGGGGCTCCCAGAGAGACACTCTCTGGGCTCTGGGGTCACGGGATCAAGAGGACTGAAATTGATCTTGTCTCTTTGGTCCCGCTCGGCGCTCTTTAGCCTCTTGTCATCATGCTCAGTTCCCTATAGAAGACCAGTATCATGGCACCTGGAGAGGGGGGGGGGGAGTGTAATTTCTGTCTCCCCAGTTGAAATTGTCTCCCTCTTGTTCATGACACAATGACAGATAAAGAGCACAGTGGTGTGATTATGGAGTTAACTGTCCTCTCCTCAATATTCCACCGTGGTCACTTGTCATTGTGTGACATCAGCTTTTTGGGGGCCAAATGGAGAGGGAATAAGATAAGTCTCCATCGAGGAGAATAGTGTAAATGAAGTCCTGACACGTGTTCGTATTGGCACATTTAGTCATTTTGACTTGTGACAGCTCCGATGGCTGAGGTCCTAGGTGGCGAGTCCTTGATTTTAGCCTCACCATCTCTCCTCATCTCATTCAGCTCTGGCACTAGAGTGAGATTGAACCACACAGACAGGCAGATGGAAAGCTGATCATTTGTGACTTGGAACTCTTTTTGCTCAACAGGTTGCCAGGCAAAAGGACACATTATTTTAAATCTTTATATCCCTTGCTTTTGCCAATGGTATACTGACCCGTCCCACTGTCCGCAGAGTGAATCAGACTCGCTAGAATGGAAAGATTTGATTTTCAAATTCTTTATTCCTCACTACAATCTCAGTTAAAAAAAAAAAAAAAAAAAAACTGTCCTCTTACATTAATTGTTCAATCCCTTTGTCTCAGTAGATTTAAAATGAATTAGGCTCAAGTCACAACGTAGAAACTGGCATCCGTTGCAGATGAGTATTGCCCATCATACCATCGAGGAATCATCCCTATACATAGAAAACCAGAGATACAGATTGACAGTAGTGAGTTTTTAACGTCTCCTTCAATTAACCATCTCTTGGAGTCCAACTGAGTCATCTGCAGGGTGTCAGAAAAAGACATACTGCCGATGACAAAGTCTTATCTGCGCACCATTCCCTCTCCATCAGGGAAGGAAGTGATAGCTCCTTGTCAGTGAGGAGGAGAGATCAGAGAGTACGAGCTCCCGGAGAGCCAAACTCACAAGGGTCCTTTCCAGCCTCAACGACTCCGTTATCCAACATAACGATACACACCGAAATTATCAATCAATACTTGCCATCTGGAGTTAAAATGAATCATAAACTTGATTTCTCTTCCATTTTCTGACATATTTTCCATCAAGTATTCATTCATAGGAAGAAAGTAAAATAGCATCTCTGTGATAGAGGACTGTGTTTCCTCCTCTTTCTTTTTTTACATTATAATTATGGGCTTGAGGGATATCAATTAAATGTGGCCAATTACAGAATGCTTCAAAACTAGAATATAAAGTTGCGCCTCCTTTTTTGATCTATTTACTCGCAGCGGAGGCAACAGAGGGAGAGAGGGAGTAATAAGTTTCAAAAACAGCCTCTGTTCCACATGAAAGGGGCATTTGATCATATTTTTTTTTTATTTTTGTCTTAAAGAGAAAAGCTTGCCAATGAGGAGTCATTCCCCATTAAAGTCAAGCAAAATTATCAGGCCTGCATTAAGGAGCTTTAAAAAAAAAAAAAAAAAAAAAAAAAACGAGATATGTATCATGCATGTGGATATGCATAAACATGATGGAGGAGCTTAAGTAGAAAATGAGATCTGATGCCGTCGTGAAGAAGAGAAAACCGGCGTGCTCGGAATGCATTTAAATTTAAATATTCATGTCATTATAATTCTGAGGAATGTGGAGCGACCGTATGATATTTTATTGAGGAGGTTTTAAAAAATGAATGCTGTCCCTACTCCTTAATAAAAATCCTTGGCTTTCACTCAGAGCCGTCAGTCGCAGACTACTGTGGTCGTTGGTTGTGTGGCAGGAGGGAGCGAGTGAGGTGAGGAGGAGACAGGGAGACAGGTAGATAGACAAAAGCAGTGGACAGAAAGATGGACGGATAGCAACGGGGGCTTTCTGCCAACATATGGTAAAAGCTGTAACTCACGGAGCTGGCTGCTGGATATCTATAACATGTTCATGCAGTAATGTGCCTGATAGAAGAGTAAGAAACGGGTGAATACAGCACACGCACATCATCTTTTTATGCTTCCCCATTTCTACCTCATTCTTTCAAATGTTTTGTGAAATGACATCTTCTTTGTACTGTAGTCCTTCCTCTTGGTTGTTTCTGTTTGTGATCTAGAAACTGAAAGCTCACTGCAGTCATTGTAAACTGTAAGCTACCCCGAATCAGTGTCAACTAAACACTTTAAATGTAAATGTAATGAGGGCACTTTGCAGTTGTCATGCACTCAAGAATGTGATGTTACAATGCACAATGAAATCGTGGTGTTATGTTTTCACTCTGAGTCCTAGTCTTCAATTTCAAACAACTTTGACCTGAAAGGGGGGATGGGGAGGGGGGGTTGTCCTGTCCACAACCCTACTATCTTGATCTCCATTCAGAAAGAATAGATGGAGGCGGAAAGGAGGGAGGAGATGAAGAAATAGAATGAAAGGAGAGAAATGAGTCCTCAGTAATTATGCCGTTTGGCTGAAGGGGAGCTACACCGTGTGTGCAAAGAACCTGGGTGTAGTGAGCTAGGGGAGGTGGGATTGGTGGTGTTGGGAGTGACTCTCCTGCATTCCTCCTCATGTTAATTATCTTTTGTTTGCCCTTGATAATCCAGAGGCCCGGTGTGCTGCCTTTAATGAAAACCCTGAATCACAAGGTCCACATTTAAGGAAAAGAAGAAGAATAAAAACAATGCCGTTGTCATTACCACATCATCAGCATGTGATCAATAATGAATGAAACGCACATTAAGCAGGGACAGGCAGGAGTTTATGAAAATGACTTGTGTGAATAGATTAAATTACGACTATTATTACTTCGCTTTTGATGTAGTGCGTCAAAGTAATTACAAAATGTTTTAAAAAAAGAGAGCGAGAGAGAGAGGGAAGAGATGAGGGAAAAGCAGGGAGTCTTCGAGAGTTATAAAATCAAATTTATGTTACTGGGAAAATCGTGTCTCAAGTCGACAGTGCTTAATGTATTACTCCAAATAACATTTTCCTTAAAATCATGCCTTTCACATTTCTTAAGAAAGATCATTAGAGTTTGAATAAAGCATTCACATATACATGATGAAATAGGAATACAAACCCCTTTTTGTGTGTGTGTGTGTGTGTGTGTGTGTGTGTGTGTGTGTGTGGCGTGTGCGCGTGTGCGCGTGTGTGCGCTTGCCATGTGTCTATGTGTTTGGCATTGAGTCAAACTCTGTGTGATAACCTAGCCATTAGTAGTCCGACTCATATTTCCTCTCTTCTTTGTCCCTGACGTAGCTTTACGATCACCATAAATCTCCCAGCCAAAGTTATCAAGTCCCAGTGTTCAAACCTGCTGGTCCATTAGTTTACAACTCCACCCCGGCTTTTTCTCCCAGAAAATACACAAGGAATGGCATTGGTTATGGATTACACCCTCATAAATCATCACCTCCTTCATCTTCTTCTGATAGAAGCGTGTCATGGTGAATAAGCCAAACAAGATGGCCTCCTAAGAGCTGCGTCGGCGTCAACATGGTGTTTGTGATAGTGGTAGTCAAAGGCTTTGTCAGGGGATTAGGGTGTTGAAGGGACGGCCGCGGTTGGAGCAGCTAATTATCTATATGTTAATGATTCGTCACCACATTCTTTATTCTGCCCGGCGTCTCAACCCTGTGTGTGTGTGTGTGTGTGTGTGTGTGTGTGTGTGTGTGTGTGTGTGTGTGTGTGTGTGTGTGTGTGTGTGTGTGTGTGTGTGTGTGTGTGTGTGTGTGTGTGTGTGTGTGTGTGTGTGTGTGTGTGTGTGTGTGTGTGTGTGTGTGATCAAGGATGAGAGCAGGGGGAAGGAAGGAGTTTTTGAAATGACATGTACCGCAGTGATTCTCATTTGTTCAGGGGAAGTTTTCAAACTGTGGAAACGATGTTATTACACTTTGCCACAATCGCGCCTGTGTAATGTGCTATTTGCCATGCCAGGCCCGGATTTCGCAGATGGAAATTAGGGGAGAAAATTGCCACTAACTTCTCAATTACAGCGCTTGATGGTTAGGCTGACCCCGGTTGGCAGCAATGGCAACACAGAGCCAATCACCTTCCCCAGATGGCATTAAATTAGAATAGGGAAAGAGGACAATTGCACATATTCATCGGAGAAAGACATTTGAATTACCTCAGATGCTTTGGCTTCATATTGAACAATTAAGTGCAGCGATGGGATTTTATGGGATGGTTTGGAGGCAAGGCGCTATGTTAGCATGATGGAGGCGTTGTAAAACGGGCTCTGTCCTTGGATTTTCAATCTGACAATTAAAGGGAACGCTAGTAATTTGAAAATTGTGAGCGCGACTATATTGTCCATTAATCCTGTGACAATTAAGGAAGCATTTAGTTGTCGACCTGGCACAAGTTTGGTATGTGATATATATATATATTAAGCTTTACATCACTTATTCAAGTGCGATGAATTAAGCTGTGAGCGTGCCTTAGTCTTTGCTTCTTCTTTTTTTTTTTTTCAGAGAAGGTAATTTGATTTGATTCAACTGTTATTCCAAATCCCTAAGTTATGTTTTGAGTCTTCCAGCGCTGGCTTTGGTCTCGCTATTCAGAGAGCGCCACAGCAAAAATATTTTTGATTTCTTGCTCTGCTTTTCTCAATGTTTATGCTGTACTTGCAAGGAATGGATTGGGATATCGTGCTTAGATCGGTGTAATATTTCACATTTAAGTTGATGTTTGTGCTGTGTGTGATGCGTTTACCCAGCTGGGAAAGATGATCTCTTTACGGCACTAGAAAGCCTAATGCAATTACCTGATTTATTTTCCAGAGATCACTCCCCCAGTTACAAAGAGGGCAGACATTTAAAACCACAGTCCACATAATCTTTTTTTCTTTCTTTCCTGTGCAATAGCGAGACAAGGAAGTTTTGTCCTCTTCCACCAAAGCAGACAATATCAAAATAGCAAACTTGAGAACCACCTTTTGTTTGGAGTTTCATCTCAAAAAGCGTTAAACTGAGCATAGAAACAGTGGAAACATGTGAGCTCTCTTTACACCAGAGCCAATATAACCAGAGCCAGCAGTGCCAGGAGCCGGGCCGCTGCGGTTTCACCTGACAACTGGAAGTCGGAGGATCCCTCCTCATGTAATGTTTTTCTCTGACAGAATCTGCAGCATCTGCAAGCCTGTAATCAGTGTAAACCACAGTTTAGCTCCGATGTGTTTTCTCCTGCCAACGGGTTCACATGTGTTTACATTGCGGTGGCAGACAAAAGCTTTGACTCAACTGCAGTCAGGAACAGCGTTTTGGCCGCCACTGAAACCACTGGCAGGCTCCACACACATTCATCTCATCTTTATCGCTAAATCAATGGCAGCCCTCATAAAGGAGAGAGGAGATTCATTGTTGTAGAGATAATTTGTCTCTTCTCAAGGCTTTTTATGTTGATGTGTACTTTAGGAGGGGGCAATCATATGCTTTTGTTTTTTAACCTGTGGAACAACATTGAATCCTAGCATTGGAATCAGTTTGGACATTGTGTGCGTGCTCGTGCGCGTTTGTGCCTTTGTGCATGGTCTGCTATGGAAGTGACAGAAATGCTGATGGAATTCTAATACAGTGGCTTATTCTCACAATTCCATGCAAAATGGCTGCACATTTAGCCAAGGAGGACACTTTTGGCGCGCGCGCGCACACACACACACACACACACACACACACACACACACACACACACACACACACACACACACACACACACACACACACACACACACACACACACACACACACACACACACGATTCTTCCCAACCGAATCAGTAATAACACTGATTCAGTGACTTTTTCTCATCGCTTTGCCTTTTTATCTTGGCCAGGCTGTTTGCCTATGCATCGTCACTGGAGGGGCAAAACACACACCCGTCCTTCTTCCATATTCAGTAGGTGTAAGACATCAAAACATTTTCATCATTAAAATGCTTACCATTTGTGGCCTTTGTAGCACAAGAATATACAGTAAATTTAAATCTCCCCATCCACCCGGAGAGCAAAACAAAGAGTGCTATTAGTTCTTTATAGTAACGGAACGGCATCCCAAGGTTCTGCGCGGGGACCTACCTTTTGGGATCAATTATGTGGCCACAGGCTCTTTTTAAAAGAGCCGCACCTGATTAAAACTCTGCCGGTTTCCCAAGGTCCCTTTGTGTGGAGTGCCGGGGCCCTCGCCACGGCTATTTATTAGCATATTGTCTTTTAAAGGTCATTGTCTGTTTTGCACGGCCCCACTCTATCTAGAGTAGGTCGCCGTCAGATTCCCTTGCTATTGTTCTGCACCACTTGCTGGGGTGTGATTGGGGAGGGGGGGGGGGAGAGAGAGGAGAGAGAGAGAGAGAGAGAGAGAGAGAGAGAGAGAGAGAGAGAGAGAGAGAGAGACTAGGAAGATCTAGAAAACTTATGTGCTTTTCACCCCCCTGGGGACTGCAACAGGAGTGTTTATACAGAAGTTGTGGGAAAAGGCGCACATACACACAAGTAGAACCATTGTGGAGGATCACTGAATGCTGCCACAGCCAATGGGGTTTTTCTCCTTGCTTTTTTCTTCCATTTCCCCCCCCACAACCACATAGGAATGTAGCCAGCTAGGTGTGAGCTGCTACCTCTGTCTAAATCAGTTGTCCCGGAAGTGGCTTGACAAAAGAAGGGAGCTTGTTGAACATTGGCACACATCAAAGCGAGGCAGAAGAAAAACTGATGCTGGCTGGCGTGGCTCACCGCGCCAGACGGTGGTACGTCGGGTGCTTTCCCGGGGATGAAGCCGTTGGAGATGGCGGTAATAGAGGGGAGCATAGAGGGAAAGAGAGGGAGGCCCTCGGTGGGACAGAAAGCAGAAGAGACCTGCCTGTTCGTCCCTCAGATGTAATAAATGTTGGCTCCCTGTAGACTCAATTAGAGCTCCCACGTCAAGGGGTGGGTGAGGAGGAGGAGTTAGGAAGAGAAAAGAGAGAGGGAGGACAGAAGGATAAGGAGAGAAGAGAGGGAAGGCAAAGGAGGAAATGAAGAGTCCTGGTCTGCCTGTACACACGTCACCGTGCATATGAATAGGTTCCACCAAGCATTGCTTTCTTTCCACTGAATGGCAAATCACACCTGTAACATGTTTTATTATGTCCATCCCGATCCATTCCCCCCAACTTACCCGAGCCATGTCATGTAAACAGCTTATCTCAACCAGGAAAGCAACGTGTGTGTGTGTGTGTGTGTTCCTATTGTACATGTCCTGATAAAGTGGCTGCTGTTAAAAGCAAGCCGTACTTAACAGCATGAAGGTTCTGTTGGACTTTGGTAGAACTTTGAGTGGTTCTTGGCCTGGAAGCAACATGAACGGTTCACTAAAATGTGACATTATTAAGCAAATACATTTATAATGGACTCTGTCCCATAACGGCACATATACAGTTTCTGGCGACATAGATTATTCTGTTATTATTATATAGGCTATGCAGTGTTATCGCTTGTACTTCCAATAGGAGTTTGAGTGCCATGCATTGAAGCAATGTGGTATGAATTTATTAAGTAAATCCGTATTAGCATTGATGTTTTCATTTCTTTTTCTCAGCATTTTTGCCTTTTATTGGGCTGTTGATAGTATAGAGGCAAACAGCAAGTGAGTGGATCAAGAGATGGGTCCCGATTGGCAGTTTTAGGTAGTATATCTTTCTGACTTAGATAATACACTCTTACAATGGATATTTCATTCAACACACATTTGTGTCTCTTCTTTTGGGTATTTGTGTTTTATTTTTAATATACCTTATTTTTTTTATTTTTTTTACCTCAGTGACCCGGGTTAAATCGGGTGCTTTGAATTTTCCCAGGGCACCCATGAAACATCACATGCTGCATTAGAAATCTTGCTGTTAGTCGGGACAGGGTGAAAGCACGTGGCTGGTGCAACATCTTGTTTTTTGCATGAGACACATGGCTGTCACAGCCACCCTCAGGTCATCTGCCAGAGTTAGTACTGACAAGGACCACAGTGCATTTTATTTTTTGGGGAAAACTTGATAAATTCTGAAAAATACATCGTAAAAACATCCTCACTGTTATTAATGTCATGCAATTCCCCAAATGTGTCTCATCCCAGAAAAAGGAAAATGTTTTTAGATTGTACAAGTGTTTTTGTAACGTGCTAAGACTCACAGGCTTTCTGCAGTAGTGTAAATGAGAGTCAAATGGGGGGGGGGGACAGAAGTGTTTGCTGTGACACCAAGAGACAACGAGGTGCCTCTACATCTGCTGTTTCCTAAACTCCCTTTTTTTTTTAAGCAAAAGTGCCATTTCGACAAATTCAAGGAGAAGCGAGGGAGATGATCTGTGCGTTTTGAGGTCACAGGGGAGAGAGGTTCTTACTGTTTCACATCCTCACCTACTGGGATGACTTCACTTTTACTTGATGAGGATAGGTGCATGTGTATGTGTTGGCGAACTTCCGTACACACAATATGAGACCTGATGTCTACCACGATATAAAGATGATCCTTTAAAGTGAGGACAACGTGCTGATCCTCACTTCTTTACTGGGCTATTTGAAAGTTAATGCTTGAGTTTATGGTCAATATAAGAACAGAAGGAACTGAAGGTGCCTAGAAGCATAGTTATACAACATTTGTGTGTCATGCAGTAGAGGGGCTGCTGTGTCTCTGCATTGATGTGTGTGTAAAGTGAAACACTCACTCCAACTCTGAGCCAGACACAGACAGGTAAAGAAATAGCATGAGAGAAAAAAAAGAGTGTGTGTGTGTGTGTGTTGGGAGGGGCAGAACAGGGATCATGACTGACTCCAGGCATCCAGCCACATCTGACTTTGATTAATTGGCCTGGCGTTCTTCTGTCTCTTCCCTGGGCAACCTGACAAAAAGGTAGACCACAGGACAGCACAACACCACTAGGGATGATCCGTCTTTTCACTTTCTTTCTCTCTCTCTCTCTCTGCTCACTGTGCTCGCTGGCAGCAGGTAAAGAAGACACACTCCACAGAGCTTTGCCAAGTTAGCTCAAATCACTCAGGCACACCCAAAATGACTGTCCACGGTGGGAGGGGAACGTAACGCAGTTCATTGTTTTGTGAAAGAGATTCAGGATGTATACATCTTTTGTACAGAGTGGGTAAGACAGTTAAGATCTCATCAAATTCTGAGGATGTTTAATCTTAGAAGTCATGTTATTTTGAAGCATATGTGTAAAACACACAATATGTCACTCAGTAAAATATTGCAGGATTGGTGCGTACGTGTTTGCACTTTGTCTTCTGTCAGAATTGAACTTTGTCCTTTGTATGCAGGTCTTACAAATGATTTACAGACTGATGCAGTTATCTCTGAAGTGTTAGCTTTTAAGTGGACTTACAGGAAAAAGTCGACAGCAGATTGATGGTGATACGGAGAATAAAAGCTTTTTCTTTCCTCTCTCAAAAGATCTCACTCATAAAAAGTGAGACTGTTAACACTTTAAATCAGAGGCAGAAGTACACACCTGTTGAAAGAAGAATAGCATGGATTTTCTCCACATCTTAAAGTGTTTGCATTGAATACATCCGTCATCGTCGGAGCACTTAAGTAGCACGCCGTATATTGGGACAAAGGGAGAGTAGACTATATCTATCCAGCACACATAATGCCACTCAGTTGCTCTCTGTGGTGATTGTGTGGGAGAATCTTGCAGGGATTTTAAATGCAGCAGAATGGAAGATTGAAAGAGAGAAATCTGCATGGTGGAGCCACTTCCATTTATGTAGTGTAGGGCTTTTATTGTAATTTTTTATGTTTTTAAGGCCAGGTGAGAGCTGTGTCTGTTAATGTTAGCTAATGTTGCCATACAAGTTTGGGAATGTCACAGTACTAGTTTGGTAAAACAACAAGTGGAAACAGTGCATCATTTTAATTAGGCTTGGCGAGTTCATGCAGGACACGGAAGGCATACACCTGTTTTCTTAGTGTTGGCAGGGTAAATCCAGATAGCTATGTGTCCAATCTGAGTTTTCTGTCGCACGACTTAAACAACCTATTGAACGTACACATGTTCCACCAAAACATGTTCCTTCCTGAGGCCATTTTGCAGCAGCTCGGGGGCTGCGTTTGGCGCTTAGCGCCGCCCAAGACGATTGGGATTGGTTTAAAGACATGCCAATAGACCAGAGCATGTTTTTCTCCCATACCAGGATGCTGTGTGGACTAGCCAGACCCTCCTATGCGCCACTGTGGAGGAAGGTCTGGCAATGCGAGACTACTGCTACACTGACGTTGCTGCACTCACTGCAGCTGCTGGAAATGTTTTGCCTCCACCTTCCTTGTTCAGAGTCCTAACATGAATCAGAAGTTTAAAATGGTTTTCATTGTCTTTCTTTTGGCTCACTTTTGGGGCGGGCGGGGGTTATATTTGTTATGACGAGAGTGTCCTGACTGAGAGGCATTTTATGCCTTTATTGGACAGTGACAGTAGGAGACATGATAGGAAATTTGGAGAAAACGAGATAGTGACATGCAAGAAGGTCCCCGGCCAGGCGCAGCCAGGGAAGCTGCAGTTCATAGTTGGAGCCCTAACCCATAAGTCCTGAAAAAAGTGAGTTTATTGTGGCTTGGAGAAAAGTTAAATAAATGTGTACAAAAACAAAATGTTAAATGATTCATACTGTTCTAAAAAAAAAAAAAAAAACAAAGGTATTGAAAAAAACATTTTTGTGTTTAAGATAAAATGGCCTGTGTGTGTTTTGCTGAATTTATTTAAATCAAGGTCCAATTAATGACTAGTTGCTGATGCTGCTGTTGCAGCTCCTTGTGCTGTTGAAAACAGTGATACAGTTGATAGTAAGATGTTTGAGTAAAACATGCCATTCTGAAATGTAATTAATCTGCAAATTTAAAACTGTTGGGTCAAACTCTGAATCAAAAAAAAAAAAGTATAATTCCAAATTGGAAACCAACGACAGGTTTGCTGATTAGCTAAAAACCTTCACTGGTAGTTTCCAGCATATTAGCCTTTCAGCTCCCGACAGGGGCTACATGGTGTTAACATGCAGAAACAAGTGGCATGTATGACTGCCAAGTCTCCCTCCCCTCTCCTCCCCCTCACCACCTCTTTCCCCTTTTCCTCCCATCCCTTCTACCATCAGTGTTTAACCCCGCTCAATTTACCCGTCTGGATGAAACAATACTTGTGATCAGCGCATGTAATGGCACCTTATTAACCCCAATTACCACAATTAAAACCCTGCTGCCACTGGGCCCCTTTCAAGTCTTAATTAATCAGATGGCAGAGAAGAGGCCGTTTTCCCCCCCCACATACACACACACACACACACACACACACACACACACACACACACACACACACACACACACACACACACACACACACACACAGACACACTTGTACACGCACTCACATGCTGGCACTCATACACACCTTCTCCCCAGCCTTGACCGACCATGTGGCCTCGCTAAAAAGCACATCTGGCGGAACAAAACGTCTCCATGCTGGCAGACAAATGCCTCCACTTTACAAATGAAAGGCAAGCCTCTCTCTTTCACTCACTCTCTCGCTCTCTCTCTCTCTCTCTCTCTCTCTCTTTCTCTCTGCCTGTTTCTCCCCTTACTCTCTCTCTCTCTCTCTTTCCATCTCTGTGATGTGGGTATAATGAACGTTACAAGCCCCCTTGGCACAGTGCCTTATTGGGAGGGTTTGGAAAGCTGCCCAGTTTGTTCCTCGCTAATTGCTTAATTGATGCATTGTTTTTACTGATGATACGGATTTGCCCCCCTCCCTCTTCCCTTTCCCTCCCTACCGCTTCACATGGATACAGATACAAAAGGAATTACACCCTATTAGCAAGTCATGGTCCCTTTCAGCAGACTGTATTAGAGACTTAAAACCATTGTGACGGCTCCCCTAATTGAGCACAACCACTTGATGGAACATAATGCCATGTAAATAAAACCACTTCCCCCTCCTGCTCACGTTTCATAAGCAGCCGCAAGAGACAAATGAATATCTAGCTGCTATAGTGCTAACGAGACTCTTTTATGACCATTGCAGGAAAAAAAACAGTTAAAGATTGCTTGGAAAGAGGCCTTATTTGTTGATTGGGGCATTAACTCTCATTGCCATCACCAAGGCTATAACATGCACACTGCGTATCCAGTCCAGATAAATAAATGGCATTTAGTTAGTGTGCTGCAGTTCTTGGCGAGTTAAATTAGCAGGCTAAGGGCTAAGGCCTATCCTGGGAGAGAGGTTGGAGCCTGTTGCTCAGGAGAATACACACGTTGTTTAATGCATTCCTCTATTTCTCTAGGTGTCTCTCTAGCCTCTCAATCTGTGTTTCACTTCGACTAACACAGAAACAGGCACACACTCATACACTAGCACGTGCACTTGCACACACACAAAGCCTTCTGCATATTCCTACTGATGCTTAGGATAAAGAGGATGTTTTTTCTCTCCATCCGAGTGTTTGTCCCTGGCTTTCCCTCTCTGACGTCTCCCTGCCAAGCGGGGCCAGGAATCAGCCAGATGAAGGAGAGCCTGGTCCACTGAGAGATGCTGAAGACACAAACACACATTGTGACACATGCGGTCACAGACATAGATGCTTGTACCCATACACATCGTGCACACAAACAAATGCACAGGTACAGGCACATATGTACACAAACACCCACAGTAAGACATGAGCACACACACACACACACACACACACACACACACACACACACACACACACAGACACACACACACACACACACACAAAAACTTCAATGCCTCAGAGAGTGTGAGAGAGAGCTAGAGAGAGTTGGATGTTATTTATTCATCACTCTTTCTTGTAGTCAGGAGGCAACAAGCCCCCGGAGCTGTAAACACACAGAGACTCAGGCCTCAGTGAGCTCCAACCCTGGGAATAACAAGTGGTCCCCACATACAAGCATGCACACACGCATGTGGGACGCCTGCGCAAACACATACACACATACAGGGGTGTCAGAGCCCTGGCAGCAAAGACAAGAAAACATCCTCCCTGGGACTGAAGACTACAATGCGAGACAGGGTTTCAACGATCTATCCGGCGTATGTAAACCAGCGTTACACTGTCACAAAAGAACAGCAGACCTGATTCTGAAGCATGATAAATTGATTTTTCGACTTTCATACTTACTTTGGCTGAATATTAATTGAATTGGGCGGGCAGGATGGGATAGGAGGGAGGACAGGCAAGGAGTCTAAAAGAAAAAAAGAAAATGAAAAAATGTGCTGAAGGAATGGGATCTGGCATCCCTGTGTAAAAATAGCATCCCCTGCAAACACATTTGCTATTATCTCAGTGCAGCGTGAAGTGGCGCAGGCTGCGCTCCGGCCCCCCTATGGAGCCAGACGGCAGCATTTACATGAAGGCTGAGCAGGAGAGGGGAAATTACAAGTATTGTGACCTGCCTTTCTGCAGGGTTTATTGCATTATCATAATGTGGTGAGAGAGCAGTGGTGGCATCAACTGACATCTGTGGTACGAAAGGAGTCTTCGGTGTCTCTGCAGTTGTAACTTTCTTAATATCTTCCTGTTTCTCTTTCTTTCATTCATACTTTTAAGTCTTTATATATAGTACTTTCTTCTTGCTTTCTTCTCACTGCCAGCCTGTGTGTGTGTGTTGGTGTGTGAGAATCAGCAGCAGCAGGCCCACCCAAGCGGGCCGCACTGGGCCAGAGAGGACTCACTCTCCGTACGTCAGATCTACAGGGACCTGCTCCAAGCAGATGTTCGCAACCCCCCCAGAGTTTGTTTGTGAGCACTTCCGTACAGTATTTCTGTAATGCATACTCTTTGTGCGCGTGTGTTTGCGTTTCCCTTAATCACGCGCCTGCACATGCAACGGCATTGCGATCCACTTTGTGATTTCTGCCACTTCAAGCACCCTCTCCTTCATCGCTCTGTGACCGAACACCTGCTGTACAGCCATCTTTTAATGAGCGATCCACCTGAGAGAGGAGGGTCTGAGGAGCAGGAGGGGGAGAAGGATTTCATGGGTCTTTATGTTTTTTGCCACCTGTGCCACCTGTGCCGTGTAAAGGGATGCAAAGCGCAATCTGCGGAGGCGCAAGTTTGGCTCTGATTAGCATTGCAGTCGCACCGCAGACACAAAACAATAAGTGATTTATTAGCAAGACAAGGCGCACATTCCCATCATGCCCCCCCCCATGCCGCACACACAGGAGACTGTCCTCACAGCGCACAAGAGCGGTCTATTTACCATTTTCCATACCGAGTTTGAAACAAAAAACAAATGGGTGTCCTCCATAGCATGCTACCTAGGAGAGAGTAGCCACTCTTTCCATTATTCTCTCTCATCTCTGCTCTCCTCTCGTTATTTTCACTTCTCACTCCTTAATGTTACTTTGAGGGTGTGTGTCTGGCTATGTGTGTATGTATATAGAGTGTGGGGTGCTCCGTCTGAGCAGCGAGGAGGTGATTTGTAGCAGGGGCCTCTAATACAATGCTCACTTCAAAAGCTCCCTCAGTATGCTGCACACTCTTGCGCTCGCCTGCACTCTGGGCCCAAATCAGCGGGTGTGTTCCTGCTTTGCGCGGCATTAACCTAACATTTCCCTCATCCTCCTCATACATTATGTCCTTTGAATTTGTGTACCTAATTAGACCTTTGGGTTTGCTCAAGCGGCTTGTCTAATTTATTTGGCATGCATTCACCAAGGTACATGCACTTTTTGTCCCCTCTTGTCAAATAAAATGTTGGGCGGCTGCTTTGATAAATGAGGTGGGTTTTATGTGTGTTGGGTTTTATTTGTGTTCTTCCAGGCTGAGGGATAAGATTATTCCATGAGATGAGATGAAGACAGTTTTGTTTTGCCTATACCTGTAGCAAAAATCAGCCTGCTCTTCCTTTTGAAATTTCTGTTTTAACTCTACGTAGCACAAAATGAAAACAAGTTTTCTCCTGAAGCAGCAGACATGCTACAGTTTCTACAATTCATCACATCTTTTTTCTGAGTTTTACTCGTAATTTCTTTGACAGTGAAAAGACTTCAGACTGACACATCCATTAAATGTACCCCCAATACACTGAAGGCTGATCAAATAGGCTGACTTTATTTGTACATACACCATTAAAAGCCTCAGTGGAGATGTTTTCTCTCTTACGGTAGGAAGAGGGAGGAGGGGGGGTGGCGGCTTTGCGTCCCGCTTGTGCAATTTCTACAAACAGTCACAATCAATTAGCTAACCGGATCGGGCTAAAGCACCGTTTATTTCCAGATGAGGATTTAACCGTACATGAGAGGGGAAATGTTATGAATTGTGAAATATTGATGGTGTTTGTGTAAATGCCTTTGCTTACGTCTCTTTTAAACTGGTTATAAATTCTAATGCTGGGCCTGTGGACTCCTGCAGCTTCGGTTTGTTAGCATTTAATGCAGAAGGGCGGGGAAGCGATGGGCAAATAAGCAAAGGCCTGCAGAGATTGCTAAATCGAGCTCTGAAGTGCAAATGAGCTTCTTCCTCTCTTGGTTTTAGACAGTTTTTTTTATAACACACTGACATTAAAACATGGGACATGGGAAACATGTTTATTTCAACTAATATTAGCATCCGTGTCAGAGCCACAGTATGGCCAACAAAAAGATGTCTCCCTATAAAGCTGAGGTGCTTAATTAGATTATATCTCAGTTGTGCTAATTCCATGTTGTGCCATTAGTGCTGTATAATATCACAGGGCGCCATAGCTCACTAATGACTTCCATCTGGACTTTGTTGTTTGCGTTTTCAAAAGTCAGACAACTGTGTGACGAGACAACTATAAAAGGATATGTATTACTCCCAAATGACGAAGACACAGCGCAACGTTTGAATTAACAGCCTGCCGGTGTTTATATTTGGGCAAAACTATGTTGGAACCTTTCACCTTCTAAAAGCCACTGGCACAGCTTGACCGTCTTTTTCCTCTCTGCTGGCACAGCTTGAGTCGAGGCCTGATTAAAAAGCACAGACGTTGGCTGGGTCTTCCTGGGAGGTAAGAGCTAGCTAGGAGCCTGGCCGGGGACCTCGGGGAAATAAAGATCTGGATCGGGCCGATTTGAGTAGATAGTGCGGTAATTACAGGCATCCCAGATCTCATCAGTAGATATAGCAGGCCCAGAGCTTATGGGAGTGTGATAAAGATAGAGTCCTGTGTATTGGCAGGCAAGCGTGGTGGATGATGTAGTGAGTGGGGAGTCGTTCTGTCAAATCCACAAAATCACATCAAATAGTAAGTCACTAACTGCAGGACAACCCCTATAATGCTCCCAAAATCAATGTATGCCATTTGAAATAGTGTTGGTTGTTCTACATACATTACTAATCAGCTATTTTGCTGCACTTTACTGTAGCTGAGCCAGTTGGAAAAATAAAAAAAATACTACGTTTTATTCAGTTTAACAGCCTCGCCTTTACTCTTTTCCTCTCTCTTTATTTGCAACTGTCTCCACCGTTCCTCCCTCTCTCTGTGCTTCTTAAAGTTAATTTATATAGGAAATCTGATGAAAATTATAAGGGAGAGGATGATTATTGAAGGAGAGTAATTTCACCCACTCCGGTGATAGACACTAATAGGACTCCATTGTTGTTAGCATTTAGCCTGTCCTGATTGCCTTGTTTTTCATGGCTGCATCTTGAGGTGGGTCTGCATCCTGCCAAACCTCCAGCCCTCCATCCCTCCTCCTGGGTGACATTTCAGACGGGGCCCTGAGGGCATTCGGAGGGGAGGCATCGAACAAGGTAATTGCGGCGAGGTTTCCCCTCACTAAATTAACCTCTGCTCGGAAATTTATTGGCCAGCCGCTCTCTGGAATTATTTAAACTTGCCCTTATTTCTGTGTTGAGCAGAGAGACACTGTGGCTTTGTGGGGTTTGTTTATATATTTATATATATATATATATATATATATATATATATATATATATATATATATATATATATATATATATATATATATATATATATATATAAAAAACTATTTCTTGTCTATTCTTCTCTTTACTCAGAGGTTTGACTATGTAGATATGTAGGATGTTTTAGGGAAAAGACAGGAGCCTGTAATTCATTACAGACTTTTGGAACATTTTTAACTGCTCACCTGTGGAAATATACATGAGGTTGCGTAGTCTTGACGGCTGGGTGAAGTCAGTGCACTCCCAAGGGTCAAAACCAGGGCAGAAAACAGTACTTACACTGTCGCTAATGTATGCTGCTTGGGAAGAAAGCCGAAGGAATTTGTCTTCTTTTTTTTGCCATTTCCCTTGGCTGCCTTGTCCCTCCCATTTTGTCCATTTGAACCTGACTTATGACTTCAGTTTAATAGTTGTAATAATACAGCTTATTATGGCCATGACATTATACATTCTACCATTTCCCTCCATTGCTCTCAGAATAGCATGGCAGAATAGCAGATTTTTTTTTTGAGGGGATCAAGCAAGCTCTAGGTACAAGGTATGCTGTTCCACCTGGACAGAGGTTTTGGCAGTATTGACTTTCTGTCAAAAACACAACTGGCACATTTGTTATATTTTCATAACTATCATTACTGCACACCTCAAGAGTCGGACCTCACACATGCAGCCTATACGGTCTGAATGGGTGCCTTTTATGGCATAATAGAGCAACTGTGTGTGGAAATCAAATGTGCACAGTATTAATATTTAAGTGGAATATTAAGGCATGTCAAACCATAAGGAACCATGAACCTAACCTTCTCTAAACTTTCCTGACCATTGTTTTAGATAGGGTAGAGCTAAATTGATATGCTGGAAACCTTTTTGCGGTCGCCTCGTGTCCCTTATTTGGCATATTAAATTATCCTGTGTTCAGTTACAGGGGCTTGACTAATGTGAAAGTGTCTCTTTCGCTGGTTGTGTAACTGAAATATGTCGACCGGTTCTGAATAAACATCAATCTCTGCGCCTGTGCCTCTTGATGAAATGATTGGCCAAATCGTAAAGCGGAGACAGCTGGTGGGGTAATGTCAGCTCGGCCGGGACGGACAGTCAGCGCATCATGATTTACATTGCATCTGGCATTTTGGCCAACCGACGGAGGAGAGTATCAGTCAGATTTATTTGACTTTTCTTTCCTCTCTTCCTCCTCTCCTCAGCTCTTTTTCTCAGCTTGCTGACAGGCCCTCAAGTCATTCTAGTGTGTCTACACATGTAAAAAGCTCCTTTAAGGAGGGAGTTAGGAGGTTACGCTCTTCCCTTTCCCCCCACCATCTCTCATTCTTTCTGTTTCTGTCTCTCATTGGAGCGCTGCCAATTTACCGGCACAGTCCTTGACGAGGAGTGCAGATAGGAGACAGGAGACAGGCAGAGACAGACGCTCACTCCTCTGACCAAGGCGAGTTTGTTGTCTGTATACCCTGCATAACCGTTTGCACATTTCTCTTCCCATTGCTCTATGTTGCATTCACCCTGCGAGCACCTCATGGCCCTCATCCCATCATCCCTTACCGCACCAATTTGTGAATCAGCTTATGATAATGGCCCGATCATAACGGAGCAGGCCCCCATTGAAATGAGATCGGCTGCGACAGTGCTGACCTTTCGGCGGAGGCAGGAGTGGTAAAGCGCCCACATCGTAACGAGGTCTGTTGAGTAAGCAACTTGCAAGGCAAGGTTACTGTCCCTGGTAAAATGTATGAGAGAAATAAGCGAGTGAGAAAGAGAGAGAGAGAGAGTGAGTGTGTGTGTGTGTGTGTGTGTGTGTGTGTGTGTGTGTGTGTGTGTGTGTGTATGCGTTTGAGTGAGAGACAATGTCCTGATTGTGATTTCGCAAGTCGATTAACTTCTGTACGTGCCGTGTGTGTGTCTTGTGGATGTTCTGCTGATGCGGATGGTTTTAACAGCGTGCAGGACACTGGCGGGCGGGGCGGGTTGATGCAGATGATCTTTACGCATCAGATGGAGAGGCATCAATCTCAGGTGAATGGCCCTGCTCCTTTCACTGAAATCCCCCCCTTTATCAACAGGGGTAAGAAGGGTAGAAGTGGTGTACACTCAGCACAGCATACACCGATGTGCGGGTTAGTCGTGCAGAGACCATACATTTTAACATTTGCCACGGTGTGTTTGTGTACGTGTCCATGTGTGCCGTTGCAAAAGAGAAATTTTCCTCATATCTTTCTTGATTTGATTGAGACAACACACACATTCACACTATCCCAGCGGTTTCCTCAGATCTGTTGGCCCTCCATAAATACAGCTTCCTTTAGCCTTGCTGACAGGACCTGTAATGGAGTTTGCATCACCAGTCTGACTGACTGGCCAATGGATTGCCCACTTGACTGACTGTTTCACCTAGCCGGAGGAGCATGAAGCAGCCAGATCACTTTTACCTGGAGCCTGACAACAGCTGCAGATGACTGTGTTTATGGTGTGTTTGTGTTTTTTTTTTTTTTTCTTCTGTATCTTTATGTGCTGTATGCGTAGGTGTGTATGCGCATCTCTCTGCTTTTTGCGAACGTCTGCCTGTACGGTGACACAAAAAGAGGTGAGGGGTGCGCACGATCAATCTTCATTTGGTAATTTATGAAGGCGTCCGCTTGTCAGGTATCCAGCGGCGTCTGGTACAACTCATTCTGCTGTGCTGGAGGGGGGAACCCCGGGGTATCTGCGCCTCCTGTCACCTCCCCTCCCTCCTCATCGCCCTCTCGTACAGTGCCTGCTGCCGTCAGCAGCCCAGAGGCATAGCAGAGAGAGAGAGACGGAAGACGAAGTGAGAGAGGAAGCCAGCCGGGATTAACCCTGTGGCCACCCACGGCAGGTGCTGAGGCAGCCACGCGTCCAGCCTCATTAAGGAAAGGGAGAGAGGGCAGCGTGGCAACAAACACAAGTGGGAAGCCGGAAATGTACATACTATACCTACTGAACACAAACCCACACGCGTCTATTAAACCGTGCCTCAGAGACTGGCACTTATGTAGGTAACATTGACACTTTCTGTCCATTTTTGTCCCCTTATTTCTTGACCCATCTCCTATTCCTGCTCGCCCTCGTATTCCCCTCTCCCTATTATTTAACTACTTGTACTACTTTCTCTCCAGGATTTATTGCATTATGTCCTCACCCCCCGTGGCTCCAACTCTCCCCGGCTCTCTTTTCTCCCCCGACTGGGCCCATAGGTTGGGTTGGCTCGGTCTGGCAGGCAACGGTGTTAGGCCATGGGCACCTGGGCACGATAATTGTTGACACTTGGGGTCCTGGGGAAACAGGGGGAAATGTCAACCGGTAATTTGGCCTGCAACACAGGAAGCACAGCACTCGGACCAGGGTGAATAGGCAACAATTAGACCACCTAATCAGCCTGAACGCCTGGGACTTTGTGTCGATGTGTTTGTGTGTGTGTGTTTCTGAATGTACATTTTTGTGCACGTACACCCAATGTAAACTGCATTGAGTTTGTCTAAATGTTGACTCTCTAGTTATGAATCATTTTAATCTTATTGTGGTCTAAGTCCTGTTTTTTGCGGGCAGAGCACGTCTTTCCTCAAGTTCACCCTTTGATGGAAAGTAGTTACTAAGTGCAGTACTGCAAGAATCTTAGAACACAGTTCAGTCTATTACGAGCAATTTCAACATTAGTCTTTTTACATCAGCGCTATTTAACTGGAGCTTGTTAATAGGGTTGCAGAACTGCCCTCAATCATTAATCATGTAAAAATATAGGAATCGGAAGAAGAAAAAACCCACTTTGATCCTGATGCATTACGGAGTGCTTGCGATTCTTCCTATTTGCTCATCTCCCAACCCGTTTCTTTGCCATTCATTTTATCAGTTGATTAAAGATTGAAATTTGCTTTTAAGGAAATGTTTCTGAAATTAGTGTGGTCAGGACAGGGGTTGTGGTGGTCTCCTGGTATCTTTTTTCCCATCTAATTTCTGTGGATGGTCCGTTTGTGTGACGACATTTCGTGTGGTGAATTATTCAACGCACTAAGCAGCACTTTGGGCCAGTTTCCCCCAGTCGGCATCTTTGATTGGGAAAACGGGGGCTGATTTGTGAACGATAGCCCCAGGGCTGCTGGCCTAAGGCGAGCTTAGAGGGGGGCACTGGCCTCGGAGCCCATTCCTGGCCCCAGGGAGGGAAGGTCCGGCCACGGCCGCCGGGCCTTCCGGTCTCCAAAAAAACAAAAAAAAGAAGAGTCCTTGCCTGTCCGCACCTATCAGCCCTGCCTCTGGACATGAGGTGTGATGCAGTAGCGGATCCACAGAGAGTATCAGACGGATGAGGCGCTTTCTGAGCTGCGTCTCTCCCCTCAGCCTGAGCCTCCGTCTCCCGCGGCTGCCTGGGCAATTTGTCGGTCGACCTGCCAGGAGCAGAATGCAAATCCTCACCGGAGGAGGATGCAGAAGGGCCTCAGTGCCTGCCAGTGCTGTGTGTGTGTGTGTGTGTGTGTGTGTGTGTGTGTGTGTGTGTGTGTGTGTGTGTGTGTGTGTGTGTGTGTGTGTGTGTGTGTGTGTGTGTGTGTGTGTGTGTGCGTGTGCGTGTGCGTGTGTGTGTTTGTTACCCAGCAGTCTTTTCTATAACAGCCTAACAGGATAACTGTCATGAAGACCTCAGTGTATCATTGTGTGTGTGTGTGTGTGTGTGTGTGTGTGTGTGTGTGTGTGTGTGTGTGTGTGTGTAATGTATCATCTGGCTGCTTTAGTAGCACAGTCCCCCCAACCCCCCCCCGTCTCTGTGCTAAGACACGACTCTCCTTCACTGCTCATCAACCCACCACTCCTAATTTATAGATGGGCATAAAATCTCTGTATTTTCGCTCACCCTGCCCACCTTCCGCCTACCCCTGCATAGCACCAGCATGACAAAATAGGACACATGCTGTTAACCATGTTAAAGTTCTCTTTTTTTTTTTTTAAATCCTTTTCTTTCCATTTCCCCTGCTCCCTTGTTTCAACCGTGTCTCTCTCTCCCCCCCGTAGACAATAGGGCTACACATACGTCCTCTCTTCTTGTAAATGATGACTAGGTACTCATCTGGCGAATCGACTGACCCACACCACCTGGGTCAAACTGTGGTTTTGACATGTCAGAGTTACAGACCGACAGACAGAATCGGCACGCAGAGAAAGATAAATGAGTGAAATGCCAAGACAAGCAACACGGTGTTCTCCAGACGGCACGGAGTTCAGAGAAGTTTTCAAGGACAACTCCATACACAAGATGAAAGTGATCTTCTGGGCTCTCATCTCATCTTCACTGCTCATATCCAAATACCACCTGGCTCATTCTGTGCTGTCAGCACTTTTTATCTAAAAAATTAATACTTTTCTTTTTTTTTTTTTTTTTCTGGTCAGATAGGGGTACTTTATTCATTGCGGTTTGCCCGGAGTCCTCCGCATCTTTGGAATGTGAAAGATTTGAAGGAACGGATAAAAGGCACTTTTCTAATCAACATTTCTTTTTTCCTTAAGCGCTTCTTTCTTTTTAAAAGCTGTTTTTCATTATTTATAAGTGTTCTGAAGGTGCTACCGAGCTGATTTCTTTCACGAGGCCTGATATGAGGCCGATGGAGCTTGCAGAATTGATTAGATAAGCTTGGAAATTACAATGTCGAGCACGCAGTGCTCTGAAATGTGCTCTAAAATACACCCAATGCGAATATTAATACCCAGGGCTTATAACCACATATTTGAATGCACGGTGGAAGTTGATCTATGAAGTTTCATGAACTGTCCAGTATGCATTGGCATATATTACTGATCAAATAAATATCAACCTCCTCCCTGAACGTCATGGATTGATAGTGACGGGTGGGTAATCGCAATTTCATCATTAGCAGTCGAACATTCATAGCTAATCTCTGTTTTACTGAATAATTCTTTAAGATGTTAATCAAACATACGAAAGCATATTTGAAATATTTAACCAAACGATATTAATGAAGATCAAAGGGTAGGCTGTTTTTAGCGGATGTTATGCGAAAGGCCTGGGTAATAGCTGGGTCCATAGGAGCACATGAAACACTTTGTCTTCTGCTAAATATTTCATGCTCAGTACCTGTTGTATGGTGCTTAATGAGCTATGGGGCAAAAAAGGTGATTTATCATGCAAAGTTTTCAAAGGAAATGCAAATCCACACACACACACACACACACACACACACACACACACACACACACACACACACACACACACAGGAACACACAGTCCTTGCAATTTTCTAACGCACGTTTTTCCTCAAGTAGCGTAGCCATAGCCGTGCCATATTTTCCGGGGTGAATATTTTAGCCCTGAAGAAAAGCAAACTCAAGTGAGAGCAAGAATCAGGGGTCAATGGTGTGTCTTTAAAGAAACTTTGCCTCTCTTTGCCTCTCTACTCAGCTCTGTTCCTCCCCCGAATACTAATATCAGCAGGGAAAACGAGAGAGGGAGAGATGACAGAAACATTGTGGACGTATGTGTCAGGGAGAGGGGTCGGCTCTGGGCAGACGCATGTTAATGCGCGCCCATTAACGAAATGTATCCTACTTGCTGTCGACTCCTTTCAGCAGCAGCAGCGCCCAAAGTGTAAATGCTTTTTTTTTTTCTCTCTCTCTTTTTGTTTGAATGATATATATTGAGGGAATGATATAAGTACAAAGAAGAAAATGAATTGGATGATTGAAAACCAATTGAAAGAGGGTAGTTGTCTGTGTTGTTGAGTAGGGCTGGTTGTCGTCGCTGGGAGAGGAAGTATTCAGAGTAAAAGCAATACCACAAGTACAATGCCTGCATTAAAAACATTAAGTACATGTGTCAAAGTGTCAAAAGTTGAAGTATTCATTATGCAGAATGGCCCCTGTCAGTGCTATTGTAAGCTACATTATAATAACGTATCGATAGAAATGTAATTATTATAACGGATGCATTAATGTTACACCTGGTGAAGGTGGAGCTAATTTGAACTATCTCACATACTGTAATTTAATCTAAAACTATGAATCTTATTTTAGAAACTGATACAGTGGTTGTTGCCTTTATTTCTACTGTATGGGAACTGCAGCTAAATTTAGTGGTGTGAAGAGTACAATATTCTCTCTGAAATGTAGTGGAGGGAAAGTAGGAGTAGCATTAAATGGAAATAATCAGGTAGAATACGAGTTATCTTGAGAGAGAATGTACTTAGTTGAAATCTTTAGATACTAATGCCGATACAATACCAACCCAAAAATACGTGCGATTTTGTTGATACCTAACAATATTTTTTTTCCCCCATTAACCAAAAGAAGACAAATGTTAAATGTTGTCTAACCACAATCGGCTGTACAAGAATTGAACTACTGTAAAATAGTCTAAAAATGGCAAAATTATGATTCAGATCAGAAAATGACTGACCGAAGAATAAGTGAAGAAGAGTATGAATCTGAGCAAGCATTCATTCAGCATGCCAACTTTTGCTAGTTGTTTTTTTACTACAGTGCTTCAGAACCAAAAACGCATTGAGGTTCGATGCCCAGTGTGTATGTATGTATGTCCAAGACAGACAGAGACGGTATGTGTAAGAGACTGTGTGTGTGTGTGTGTTTGGGGGGGGCGGGGGAGAAAGAAGAGACGTAGTAGGTGTAGGTGAGAGAGAGAGAGAGAGAGAGAGAGACGATGGAGTGAAACCCATGGATCCTTTTCCAGTGCTGCGGAGCACCGGGGCCAGGAGAAGGGCAGGGCAACAGTGAGAGAATGACAATCGTCAGGTGATTCGAAAGACTTGGAGGCTAGGTAGACCTACAAAATGAATAACGGCGCACCCCAAACTGTGCCATAAGGCTCAATGGTTTGTGATTTGCAAGTTGATAAGACAAGAAGATTAATAATGCTGCATGATAATGGCTGGCTGAAGCTCAGCTGGGGAGATGGTAATGATGGGATATTGCTGTAGGAGCAGTTCACTGAGCCACAGTGGAGTGAGGGAAAGACGGGAAAGAGGGAGAGAGAGACAGACTAACAGAGAGAGACTGATGGAGAATAGGGGAGAGAGAGGAAAGCTGCAGCTGTATGGGAAAGAGAAAAAAAAAGCGCTCATCCCAATTGGCCCTCAGGATATGAGAGTTTGAAAAATGAGAATGCAGTTATCATTTTAATTAGATATAACATTTTTTTTTTAAATACATATAGTGTATATATTTAATTTTGCTGAAATAAGGACTTCAAAGAACATACGTATTTTGAAGCGCTCTGTGCCATCTTAATTCCTAAATGACAGTTTTCGTTAATTTGCTCTTTCTTTTTTTTTTGTCTGCCAGGTGGGGTATTGCAGGAGGTGCTCTTGGCTCGTGATGAGCAGGTAAATCATCTGCAACACCTACACCATCACACAATCGCACAATCACACATTCACACGCGCCTGTAGGTAGTTTTTTATCCCAATTGTATGTTTTTCAAATGTTTTTTTATCACTAGTACACACATGTATCTCTTATCTAGGAGTGGCCTCCAGTGAGAAGTATTTTAACATATTTTTGTCCTCATGTATCATCGCAGAGGAAACGTCAGATTGCAAAGAAACAGCGTGTTTTATTGTCCTTCATCAACACAAACGTCCAATTTCCCTCCCGAGTCTAATCTCCCGTGGAATTTCTACTTTTTTTTTTTAATGATCTCGTTTGATTCTGACAAGCTGTTAAACAACGCTGTGATCCGTTTCTGCTGTTTCCCCCGCTGCACCTTCAGTACTGTTGACTTGTGTGTTTACACCTCAGACAAACATTTTGTCAGATCTCGATTCATCTTAATTGCACCACTTTGTCAGCGCCCGTTGATGATCTTTTACTGTACCTTCACTCAGTGTTTCACCACGGTCTCTTTGTTTTAGACTGCTGCTAGCGACTTAGATACCGATCAAACCGCTTTTCATCCCGTGATTACACAATCACTTTTGAAGCCGAGCCAGTTCTTCGAGAGGAGCAAAAGGACTTGAGGGTTGTTTTTGCATATCCCAAAAAATGTTTTTATTGTTTACTCATGCTTCAGACCTAAACAAACTTCCTTGTGCGAATGCTCCGATGCAAAACACAGGATCTGTGTTCAGCCAAGCCCTCTGAGATCACTAAAAACAATACCTCAACTTGACAATATTTGGAAGAAACATGGGCGTCGCACTGCCCAGTGAGTGGTTTTAATCTAAAGGCATGCTGGGTAATTATTCAGAAAGGTTTTTGAACCTAGGAGAAGCTCATTTGAATAGGTTACAGTCAGATGGTTGAACATCGTTGATAGAATGGCATTTGAGTAGTTTGAGGTCAGCGCGGCGCCAAACGATCCCCAAATGTCTGTTAATGAGTCAATAATGGTCATTAAGACCTAATTAACACGGCAGAGTGGGGATTGGGGAAAATGTAACTGGAGCAATACCGCCACTGTTTCTCCTAATGCTTGTGAAAATAAGAGATTACACTATCCAGCCAAGTGTAAGAGGCCTATTTGGGAAAGTAATCACGCTAACGAGTGACAAGTTAATTATGTGACAAGTTGTGTTCGGAAGATCAACTTGGCTAACAGATGTTGTTATTGATAGCAGTCCCCAAGAATAGCCGTGGCAGCTAATTTGCTCATTACACAGAATGTTAACAGCAGTATTTAAATTATACAGTATATGACGCTGTGGTGTTTGTCACTACACCACAGATGGCAATTCAATAATTTATTGATTTATTGATTGCAAGGAGAGTGAAATTCTGCCTCTCATTTCCATTTAGGCGCCTGAGAGGATTCTTTTATTACCATTTCTACACCTTTCTTTAACAACTTGATTGGCTGTCAATCACCGAAAGACAATGTGGGGAAAGAAATGTGTAAGAGAGGAAAAAGGAAAAACAAACTCCAACCAAAATGTCAAAGTGCGCCTTTAAGATCTTGCCTACAGTAGATTGATAAAATCATAAAGTCTGTTTTTATCTATATCTCCACTTAGATAAGTTTGAATTAGATAACAATACATAATTAGTATTCAATAAGTTTCACAAGTCTCTCTCTTTCTCCTTTCCTTTCCTTCCCTCTCTCTGTATGTATGATGCATGTGTTGGATGCCCCTGGCGCTACTGATCGCACTGACAGACGGGCTGTTTGTCCAAAGTGGGATTGACACTCAGTCAGGGCCCCCACCGGTCACCTCCTATCATCGACATGACACAAAGTGGAATGAGCCACATTAGCGACACGCAGCCGCACACGCGCAGCGCCCCTGCAGTTTACCCCCATTAAACGCCCATGATAATGTTCTCAACGCCTGTGGCCGCCTTATAACCCCCCACACACACACACACACACACACACACACACACACCCCGCCCCGTATCGCAGCTTCCTGGATATCGGCGCGGTAAGCAGTGATAACTGATGATGAGGACAGCGACGTGACAATGTCAATAACCATAATCATCCTTGGGCAGGAAATAATGAAGCGTATGTGCCATGTCAGCCCTACATGCCTTCAATATCCTCTAATAAAATGAAGTGGAAAAAAATGTTATCCTAGGGAGAGAGAAAAAAAACAATCAATAAAGCCATCTAATGATAAATATGAAATTGCCATGTGGAGTGAATATTATTTTCCCTCTCTGAGGATGCTGGGCAGATTATTAGGATGAAGGGGAGAAGCCTATTTGTATGTAAATGGGAGATTGATTGTATTTATTTGCTGGCAGTGGGGCTTCGAACAGCTCGTCTTTGAGACGCACGTGCGCGCGCGCACACACACACACACACACACACACAAACACACAAAGAAGAGTGACAGACATCCGTAGAGAGTCCGGGCATCAGACAGCTGTTTTTCTGTCTGTTCTGCGTCCAGGTCCTTATGACAGAGGAAAGAAATAATACAGAAAAAGACAGAGGGAGAGAGAGATCAGTCTTCTAGCTGCCAGCTCCAGCAGGGCTCACCTCTCCAGAATATTCTAATTACCAGCCCTCCTCTTTACAGATGTCATGTCAATGAGAGAGGGAGAAAAAAGAAAAAAGAAAAGGAGAAAGAGAACTTGAAGCAGGGAGGACCAATTCTGTAATTTCTTAATCACTTTTTAGGCAACCTTTGCATGTGCCGTGGTTAATGCCACAAATTGAATGTTTCTTTGGTTTCTCTCTAAATAGACTATCATGCCGTTGCGGCGGTGCTTAGTGAAATCTATTATTGTCATTTGCATATGGGCCTTTTTAGTGGCAGGATCCTACAGACGGGCGAAGAACAAAGAGCTCATGAGGGAGAAAATAGGACAGAAATGATCCGGCGCTGCCTTCAACGTGTGACGTCAGGTCCCTAATGAAATCTTTTCACTGAGACCATAGCAAATGGTGGAATCTATATCTGACACTTAATGGTTTGCATAGAAATTAGAGACAGAGAGCGAGCGAAGGACCCCCTTTCGCTTGATGTCCCCTGATTAATTTACAGCACTTTTGTTACATCGGCATCGTCCAAAATAAATTAACCACACTGGAGATATCAGAAGCTGGGGGTGGGGGGGATGCAATTTATTAGAGAGAAAAAAGTTGAGATGAGATTAAGTAAAACACCTAATTGGCACAAAAAGTCACCAAGCACAAGCGCAGTTCACCATTGTTGGAGAGAAGCGTGTATGTGTTTGGAAGGGGGGGGTGTAAGAGGGAGAAATAAAGAGCTGGCCACTTGATTTCCTATGAAAATTAATCGGCTATCAAACAATCTTGGTCTGCTGAGGATGATTATACGGCAGGGCAGCGACAGAGGAGGCAGGGGGAGAAAGTGAGAGTAAGAGGGAGAGGGGGGAGAGAATGCCCTTTGTGTAGGTGAAATGCGTCGGGGACTGTCATCGTAATATACCTCAGTGAAATGAAGGTTAATTCTGATGTACAGCCTGCATGGCCGTCATTATCGGCGAATCATGAAAATAAATTAAGCCACTGAAATAGATACTCCTCTGGTACGCGGCAGGGATCTCCTGAAGGATGGACGGCTGAACTTTACAGATTATTATTGGGAAATAGTGCCGAATTCAATTAATGCACCTAAAAGACACCTTTATAGAGGGCAGCCATAATTTAAATGACAGCAGGGTGTAATTTTGCTTGTTATAAGTCAAATTTGCAGAGTTTCATGTTTCATGCATTTTTCTCCTTCCCCCAACCCGTTTTATCCCTCTTTCCGCCCCCCCCCCCCCCCCCTTTTTTTTTTCTTCTGTTTGCCGTGGATCTTCTCGTCCTTCCTGTAAAGGTTTATGCTGCTGCTGTACAGCTGAAATCAGATTTAAACAAGAAATAATAAATAAATAAAAAAATCCACTGGATTTACAGTATTGCAACCGCTTTTCATCTCCTCCCCGAGTCTGAAAGTATATTTACAGTAATCCTCTGCGGCAGATCGGGCATCACCTGTCCGCTTCTCCACCTCATGGTGCAGGACCCCCGTGCAGACGAACCCTGCCAAGCATACAGATGCCAGAGCCTTTATGCAGATCGGCCCCACCTTGAAAACTGAACGAGAGACGAATGAACTGGGTAAATGGTTGACCTTTCACCTGCGCACAACGGAGAGAGAAAGCCAGCGGCTTAATCCAGGCAGGTGTCTGACAAGCAGGCGAACACAGTCAGGGCCATATCGCTCTGACCCTTGCTTAGACCTCCCTTATCTATTAATCTACACCTCTCTGTAACAGGGGGGTTGAATTAACACCTCAACGGGGCACGGGGCTTCTGATTAACACACACCACCCAACCGAGCCGCTGCCTGCCTGCCTGCCTAAATAAAAGACCAGGAGAGAGAAGGGAAATCTGATGCTCACATATGCAAACATTCATGCACATCTGAAGTCACATTCACAAACTGTAATTTTTGCTCGTACACACATACACCCACATCTTTCTCTGTATTTCTATAACACACACACACACACACACACACACTTTTTACAGCATGATCACCACATGCAAGGTTTAACATGGCCGTTCTACGTTTTTTTTTATGGCAGTTTTCGGAACAACTAGGAAAATGATGTGCGCCCAGAAATGAAATATTAGAAAGAAATGTTCCAGTCTGCTGAGTTCTGCCTTTGAGCAGCTCAGCAGATCTGTTGTTTAATTTGACATAAATAGTTTCCCCCATCTAAACAGAGGCCATGTTAAATATTTATGTGCCTGTTTTTTATTTTATTTTATTTTATGGAAGATTTGTGCGATGCAAAATAGAAACTGAACTAGTTGCGTCTTTATGGCGCATGAAATATATGAATGGATTAAGGAGCAAGCTGGCAAGAAGGCTGTATATTGAATATTGCGTCGTAAAAAGCAGAAGAGCGCTGCGTGAAAATAGGTGGATGAAAACCGTTCATATAAAAGTTGGAAGTTGTTAAAAGTATTAAAAAAAAAAGGCAAATCCCAGCATTGACTCATTTGATTCTCAAGCCATTGAGGAAAGCCAAATAAGAGAAATTGTATTTGAGGATAAAATGTAGTAATTTAGACTGTTAAAACCATTGGTGTCATCTTTATTTAATCTCACGCATAGCGAGAAATCATATCCTCTCTTTTTTCCAAAGCCAAACACACACATATCTTCACTTCCTTCCTCTTCTTCCCACTGCTCTCTCTCCTTCTTTTTCCCCTCTCAATGTCCCCCCTTCTCAACTCCAACAGTTTAAAGAATCCTTCCACTGTCATTATTAGTATTGAACTCATTTCTAAATTCAGAAATTGGCTCAGGAAGATCATTCATTGCAGCAGATAGTAAAATCAATAGCTTTTGTGTCAGACGGCAGGGTCTGTCTCCGTCTCTGAGTGGGTTGGAGCTGTGTGTGTATGTGTCTGTGTGTGTGTGTGTGTGTCCACGTGTGTCCGCGCAGCATAGTACAGTACAGAGTGCAGACAAAAGGCGAGTGAAAACTGGGGGAGTGGGGCCACCTCTTGACGACATGGATACACAGTCACACATGCACACACGCACGTATTTTTCTGTACCTCCTCTAGCTGGCACACACTCGTATACATATATGTTAAATACACATGCCTATAAACACATGCATATATATGTATGTATATATATCTATATTTATATTATACATATATATATATATATATATATATATATATATATGTATAATATAAATATAGATATATAGATATTTAAATTAAATATAAACCTATACAGGTATTTACTTTATTTGTCCACATTTATTTCATGCACAGAAACATACATTTACGAGATATAAATATGCTCAAATTTACAGACATATACACACACATTCTTGATTTTATGCATCAACACACACTGAATACATTTATATATACACACACATACACACACTTTTTTTTTTTGCAGGCGGAGCCCAGTGACGGAACGAGGACAGCTTATTCCAATGAGAGTCAAATCAATCAAGTCCTTTTAATCACCACTCTGCTTTTATAGTGTGGCAGTAATGATGGAAGCCTATGTAGGGGCAATCCCCAAGACCCCCCCCACACACACACACACACACACACACATACACCCCCCCCACCCCCCATGCGGCTCAGTTTGGAGCCAATACACACTCTCGAAATCACTCTGATGATTTTCATTTCTCAATTACATTATCTTATTAACCAATCAATTGCTGGCCTTATCAATAATTAATGTCTCCCCAACTATTAGAATGTAGATTAGATTAAATGCCAGTCTCTTGTCTGCTCTCTTTGATACTTTTAACTGGGCCCTTCATGGCCAATGTGATTTCAGGAGAATACTCGACATATAAAATGATTTTAAAAGATGTATGCAGTAGTCCAGTATCGCTGTTTAGGAAAAAGATGACCAGTGGTATATTTTTCTGTATCAATTTGTTTCTCTTTGAAACTATAATAGTATATAATTGTCATTACAGTGCACTAGATGATAAATCAAAAATACTAATTTCAAAGCAAAATATAGTGCATAAATTGCCCCTTGAATTCTTGTTTTTCTTTGTACAAATCAGTACTGCTGTTAAGTTCATTATTTTACATGTTTCCAATGCAGTTTTTAAAAATGAAAACCCTATGTTATAAACTGCGGACAGATTTTTTTTTATCCCCTTTTTTGGGGGGGGGGGGGAATATAAGGATTTAAGACTCAGCACCAGATTAAACGACTGGTTAAGAGGGATATTTTTTGCAGTGCAGTGCCCAACTCTGGCATGCGCTGCTGCTCGTGCTGACTGCCAGACGAGTGCTCGGAGGGGTGTAAAGGAACGAGCTTATGGATCGATGTCTCACGCTGCTCAGCCCAGCTGTAGCTGTTGTTTCTCACACAGAGAGGCTTTGTCTGGGCTACGCAAAAAACAGCCGCTAACAACTGTTTACCGTTTGCCGCCTCAGGCCTGAACGGGGGCCTTGAACTCGTTACACCTTGCGGTAGCCGGCGGTAGCTCTCTCTTTGACGCTGCTACATATTAACCGCTCCGACAGAAGGGAAGGGGTCTGGGGGCAGGGGCGTTGGGAGCCGGTGCTATTGAAACATCAGGATATCTGACTTGTGTGCATTTACAGACGCACACAAATTCCTGTCGATCATGGACAACCCCACTAATTGTAGAGTGTGGTGTCATTTTTTTTCTCTCTCTCTCTTTCTCGGGCACATTTAAACACACACTCAGGGGTTCTTGACCCCAGACTGCAGGGCTGTGCAGCTGGTAATAATACCCAGGTTCACAGGTTACACACTTGCTCACGATGGATCATACTGCTTGCTATACAGAGGTAGTTCATGCTGATTTCCCTCTTTATTTTTCCTGATTTGCTTGGTGGTGTCTGAAGGTGTCAGAGGCTTTGTCGGGAGCCCGTACCCACTCGCGTCGAGGTAAGATGAGAAGAAAAAGATGTGGAAATAGTGAGCAAAAGAGAGTGAATCTCCCTCGTGTTCTTTCCCTCAAAGTCCCCTCTCCCTTTTTTTTTTTTTTTTTTTTTTTTTTTTTTTTTTTTTTTTTTTTTTTAGCCGGACTCGCAACATCTGTCAGCACTCAGACACCGGTGGCGAGGAGGAGAGAGCAGAGGGCCTGGTATGCAGCAGGCCCGGCCCAGGAATCAGTGGAGCCGCTCAGCTTGGAACGGCCGCCTTGTTTATTTGCCCTGACCTCGCGTTCGCTCCCGAGGTTACGGGACCTGCTTTAGTGAAAGGAGCCATTGTCCTGCAGGAAAAATCTGTTACAAATATTTACCATGAGGGGAATGCAAAGCCATGGCACGCAGCCAGCCAGACTCGAGCTGTAAAATTCACGACAGTGCATTTTTGAATTCGCCACCTCCATCCATCATTCCTTTTAACCGGGGTTCAAATTATATACCCCCACATTTTTGTTAATGAGATCACACTGTCACAGGTTATTATTCATTTAATAGCCTTAACTTCAGGATCCTATGATTTCCTGCAGCCCAAATTCATCCCATAACTTAACATTTTAACAGAGCTTACAGCATGTGTACAGGGACACAGTGTGGTTATACATTTAATGACTTTGGTTGGTCTGTGCATTAGCAAAATTATAATTCCCCTTAATTTTATATATTCTCAGCAAACGCGCACTAATTTGCTTCCCTGGCCTCTAGTTTGTGTACGACGACATATTTAACTAACCCACCTATGTTTTTCTTGCAGAAGTATCTGGAGCACATCCCCGCACTACATTTCTTATTCCACAGGGTCCCCCTGTTAGGTCAGTAGTAACAAATGCATTTTCAAAAAGGCTGCATCAATTCCCCTTTCCCCCTCATATGGGTTTTCTTGAAAATGCCATACTGGTATTAGCTGGAATAAATCTGCGGGTTTCCATCATCACGCTCGCCTTTTTACCCTTGCAGCCGGACCAGGCGGACACCCTCTCCGGCGCATTGACATGCAACAAAGCTAATGGTGGCCGGGACAGGAGGGCCTAATCTTCACTAACTGACAAGATTTAAATTGAGGAGACATCTTCCGCTGATTAGCTCCCACACCCACAATTATCCAACTGGGGTGTCAAGCAAGGTTTAACATCTCCACTGATTCTGCTCTCCTGAGACATCCGGGAGGCAATGCAATCGCTTTTAATAACTGCCTCCCTCGCTCCCTCCATCCCTCTCTCGCCCCTTCTCCTCCTTGACGCCCAATGCTCCTCGTGCAGCACGCCGTTCCTGCCCCCCACCTCCCTTCCTCTATTTCTCTCTCTCTCTCTCTCTCTCTCTCTCTCTCTCTCTCTCTCTCTCTCCTTCCTTCTCCCCTTTCCTCTCTCCCTCTCTTCCCTACCTTCACTCCCTCAGCAACCCCCCAGTTCTCAGTCATTCAAGCTCCCTTCAAAATTAACCTTTCCTGCAAAAATATAATTTCTTACAAAATGAACCCCACTGAGCGATTTTTTTTTTTTTTTTTTTTTTTTCTTTTTTCTTATTTGGAATAATTTATTCAAATTGCCCAACTCAGAACAACAGAGCAATCTGAACACTGAGTGGACCCCTGAATTTGGATCTCTCTCTTTTTTTCTTCATCTCAAGGTAGAGGTGGAGAGAAGGAAAAAAAAAAAAGAAGTTTATGTACCTTGCTGTCTTCTGGCAAATAAGGGGACGGGGCTGGCTTCCACCTTCTATCCCCAGCGCTCTGGCAGCGGTATCCCCCTCGAGTGTACACCTCATTAAAATTCATCTGATCTGAATATTTTTGCAAATATGGTTAGATTGCTCACCATGACATGAAACATCCCTGTGTGTTATTTTAATCACACGCACCCCAACGGGCAACGTATATGATGGCTGTGACATTGAACTCCTCCACTGCTTGACCCCATTTTATGAGTCCACGTCACTTCAGGAGCGACCGGGGAGATGGTGGGGGTGGTTTGGAAGTTACCTGGAAATGATGGACATGCTTGATAATTCTTCCTTCTTTTTTCTTCAAATGTTCACACAGCATCAGCTCGGTTTAAAGCCCCTCTCAATCACGCTGCAGTCCGTCCCCCGCTTCTCTCTCTCTCTCTCTAATGAACTGTTTTCTTCCGGTGATGGAACGGGCACTCAAAGCAATGTGATTAATAATTTACTGTTTAATTTTACTAATTGATCTGTTTTGGGAGCCAGGATAAAAGTGAGGATGCATCCTCAGCACACAATGCCTTTCATATGGCATTTATCCACAAGTCACAACCAGCTCCCTCAAGATGAATAATGAACTAAACAAGATCAAATAATGATCACTCGGGAGTAGGAGAGAGAACTCCCTTACAAACACCGCCGAGTTTACCTTAGGTTCTTTCTGCATATCACACACAACAGAGTGGCGCAGGAGATGAGCTGCACGGCAACAAAGAGCCATTAAAGGGCTTTTGCAAGGACAGAGCTTGCGATTAGTTTGTGTTTGTGAAGTTGGGGAAACTTTTCTGTATGTCTGTGTTGATTATGATATTGTTTGTCAGATGATCTTACACTTGCTCCTCTTTCACCTTGACTTGTCTTTCAGATTAAGCAGAAGAAGAATGTCATCTGGACTCCGCAGTACTCCTGAACCTCTACTGTCGAGGTGAGTTTAAACTTTACTGTAGTAACATAGTTATTCAAACCCTCCACAATTAACAACATAAACCAAACAGGACGATAAAATAAAAGACTCCAAAGCCTGTCTGGTTTTGAAAGAAAAGGGTCCTTAGATGAGATGAGGCTGACCAGTCCTGAAGGAACAAAAGACAGTGAATCTTTTAGTTATGATAAGAAAGTAGAGCTTTCTAGACAACTTAGATCATCGTATGTCATCACAGTGAATATTTGAATCGAACTACTCATTTTAATTGAGGTGAATCTGAACTCTTGTGCGTCAAATTATCTTCCATTCGCGGCCCCAGTCAGTCATAACAACTCAGCATCGTCAGTGAAGTGCTTCCTGCTGGAACAGATTCAGATCCCCTCCCCTCCTGAACCTCTCCACAGTATTGTCATGGAGAAAGTACTCTGGCCTGAGGCATCCTGCTGGCGCAGCAGGGGAATGAACATAGCATTGTATTTGTGACGTCATGGGTTTGAATCCAACTCGTGACTTTTATCTCCATACTGTGTGATTTAAAAAAACCAAATGCCATAAAAGCAACTAGAGAAATAAAAGCAGTTTGCGGTAACATCCAGTATGTGCTAGAACGTGCAACGCACACGTGTGCTTTTTGTTTTTGCCACTTTCGTGTACTGTCTGGTCAGGCATAGACTCAGAAACTCTGGATTGTCATTTACTTTATACTGCAAGCTGCATAGAAAAAAGAAAGGGGTTAAATGTATTTGAAAGTTACTTATGGACATATGAAATACACTGATAACATTCAAAAACATTAACACTATTGCCCAGTTATGGATATTTATTTGTACACGGTCTCTCCAGTGCTGACTTTCAGCTACTTGTACTTGCCTGTGAGCCATTTCACTGTGCTCATTTTTGTGCAGATGGGGAGGGCCATGGGTTAGGCGAAGCGAGGGAAGGAGTCTGCAATGTATTTATCCACAGCACCTTAACACTGAGGGGGGATTAAAAAAGAAATGAGAAACATTCCTTCCTTGATTCGCCAAGGTCTTAAAAGAGACAGAATGGGGGGGAAACATCTTGTATCACAGAGATGTTCATCTGTTTGCAGATGAACCATGTGTGCTTTTTTTTAGTGCGAGACTGACTCAAATTTACATTTTATTGTTTTGGATTACACGCTGTTGGCCCATTGAACCTAATGTGGTTTCTCCGCCACCGTATCTGTAATGGTTATAGCTGTTAGCTTGTAAATAAGGTTTAATACACTGAGCCTGTGTGTGTGTGTGTGTGTGTGTGTGTGTGTGTGTGTGTGTGTGTGTGTGTGTGTGTGTGTGTGTGTGTGTGTGTGTGTGTGTCCACATGCTCTCAGCGGTCTCTTATAAATATTCCCATGGCTGGGTAGAGAGTGTCATTATGTGTTAGCTGCAAGTAGCATAAGATTAAAGCACCAACTAAATGCCCATATCATTACCCTATTAACATGTGACATATATGTGTATAGGTGCCTGCTTAATTAGCATTGATTGATTGGAATCAATGACTGTTACAAAAAAAGGGGGAGCTAAGAGGGGGCAGGGTTTGTTGGTGGTGTAAGTAGGGTGTCTTGTGAAAGTATCCAGAATTAAACTGAAGATAGTCCTCTTATTTCTGATTTGATTTGGCTTAGCTGTTAAACAGGCAGACAATCTAGTTGCCTTTGATACTCTACTAAAATCTATCCTGCCTACTCCCCACCCACCCCCCCCTTCAAAAAATAGTAGCCTAATTTTGTCATGGATATTACACAGACACATGCATGAATCAGTGCTGGTTGTCATAATTATGTGAACATCGGGGATATTAAATGAGACAGGCCTATTTCCAAAGGTGAGACTGTAGAATCAACTCGGCGCTCAACAAACCTCGGTGTCAATCATGCGAGCGATTCATATTCAACCAAAGTCAAGCGCATCTGCCTGGATGCATTATTTATGTCGGAAATAAGCAGCTTAACCGAATCATGCTAGCAGCTATTAGCAGGAGACACACACCTAGCTCGCTCCCTGTCTCTCTTTGGAGGCCATGTTTGAAGTCTAAATAACACAAGTTTGATTAGGCCCATGGAAGCAAAAGCAATCCCACTGAAGTGTGCTGTTTTATAGAGCTGGAACAAAGGTATGTCTGTGTTTGTAGCTGTCATTAGGCTGTGTATTTCTCTCTCTCTTTTCCCTCCATCTCTCCTTCTCCCACTCTCTCTGCGGGCCAAATAACAGTGGAGGTTAGCATTCCAGAGTTACGGCTCTATCCTCCTGTCATGAGTGTAAGGTTCTGTTTTAGATCAGCCGTCCCCGCCGCGCCTGATGGACAGCTCTGAAGATAAATGTAACATGAATAAAAACAGCACTGTTGACTGTACAAAGGCTTTTGTTGATGAACCGGAGAAAGGAGGGAGGTGATGGTGGGGGGGATTCGGGGTTGCGAGAGGGTTAAGCGTCGCCGGGTATGGGGGGGGGGGGGGGCAAGTATGTGTCCTCCACCTCTTCACTGTTCATATTCATCCTCCACCTTTCAAATATATCTCATTCATAATGGATAGATCCGGATCTCTGTTTTGCATCTTCAACTGACAGTTTTAGTGTTTTTTTTTTTTCCCTTTTCCTTCCCTTTTTTTGGCCCCCTCTAGCTGATGTCCTAGTTACTGTGCTGTGGGAGAGTATGGCTGTTTTTAATCCATAGGAACTTTGCCTCTGTCTTAGAGTAAAGGCTCTGTGATCTACAGCCTACTTCTGTAAGAGTGCAGGACATTGGAATACAGGTTTATTACAGGTAAAAGCACCACAAAGGGCTTTTCCTCCATTTGTCTGGTTTCACTGTCATGCTGTAGTATTTGCAGGCTCTGAGTTACAGCTAGACGGTGACAGTGAATAATTTTTTTTAAAGTGGGACAGGGAAAATATCCCGGACCTGCGCGCACATAAACACCTGCACTTACACTCAACCTCATAAACCCACATACAACAAAGCCGCATCAGGTGGTCCCCACAGGTTACCTATCATCAAGCCTAAATACAGCCCTTTATCACGGGCAGGCCTCCATTTACGTCTACTGTAGACACACACATGCACACACCCTGTAACCCTGGCAGCCCTAGCACAGGCTGCCTTTTACCCCTGCTTATTTAGATGCACTCGAGGACACAATGGGAGTGCATTAGCAGCGCTCGGCCTCACAGCAGCAGTAATTTCATTGTGGTTACCACATGCATCCTACTTGACTCTCAATTCACTCTCTAGGACGAGGGCCAAATAATGGGATTTACCCTGTCTGACGAGAGCCTCCCACCCTATTTTGTGTGTGTGTGTGTGTGTGTGGGTGTGTGTGTGTGTGTGTGTGTGTGTGTGTGTGTGTGTGTGTGTGTGTGTGTGTGTGTGCGCGCGTGTGTGCGCGCACGTGCGTGCGTGCGCACATGCCCGCACGCAGGTGAATGTGTATCTCATACATACAACTACATAACTTACAGGTGGAGTTACTGGTGTGTATGTGCGTGTGTCAGTGCATACATACAGTGCGGCACATGCGTATGTGTGTTACCATATTTCCTTTTCTCATGGCCAGTTCAGCTGTCATTGTCAACACCAGAGCTAAATGCGCTGCTGCTACTCCCCCACGGTTGGTTAAAGGGATGAGCTTGTTCTAAATGGACTACAGACTTTTTGGGGCAAAAGATTTCAACATGTGACATATGACAGTTACATATATCATCTCCAAAGATCCAGTTTTGTGGGTAAAGGACTTCAGAACAGAATCCATAGTTATATTCAATATCCTATTTTACTGTTATGCCAGCATTTTTGTTGGTACAGGACCCTTTTTTTTATTATTCTGAGTGTGTCATTGTGGAATGAAACTTATTTGTATACATGTATATGTTACGGTTACAATGTTTTATACAGGCTTTCCAAAGGGGAACTAGAAATTCAACTACATATAATGAGTATGACGCACATGTTCAGTGTATTTCTATTGTTTTCAAATTCCTGGTGGTATTTACTGATGCAGAATTGCTGTGGTGTCTAGAAGATGTTGAATATAGGACTTGGCTGCCACTGTATTTGCAGTAACATCCTGAGACCGGAGAGTTAGTTGCAGTATGTCTAATAAAACGCTCTGCTCTCGTCTTAACTCGTATTTCTTAGTAATTAGAATGGAAAGTAAAACAGAAGTAAAAGGCTTAAAAACTTTTAATTTGTATTCATGAGATAAGAATCGTGAGCCACGAGAAGGAAGCAAACAGCTTCCACATCACAATACAGCATGCATCACTTTTATCGTACACTCAAATGTTCACACACACACACACACACACACACAAACATGCTTGCACGGACATACGTGCAGGCACGCGCAAGCATACAAACAGTACAAGAAACAAAAAATTAATCAGGATGAACAAAGCCTGTTTGAACGTGCAGTTGCACATTAGTGTTCACACACATTTGCACACACACACACACACACACACAAAGGAAGCATTAATTTATTCAGGTTAGTGGTGTGCTTTAATTATTACCACCAGTCTTCCCCCCACCCCCCCAATAATAGCCAGCATGTCTGTAGCTGTCAAAAACAAGCGGAAACAATTTCATCTGTGAGCAGAGAAACAAACACTGTCTCCTCTGTCTCTCTCTCTCTCTCTTTTTCTCTCTCTCTCTCCTCCTCTGTAATGTAAAGGCCTTTAATCAGGCCCTGGTGTATTTTCTGTTTGTTTATTATGTGATAGTGAGAACATAGCCCCTAAATGTGTTATGTTGTTGCATTCACTGAACATTTTCCCAGGGAGGGGAAATTGATAGGGAGTTTCATAATTAAGCAAATTAATGAGTTTCTTCGTTGAGCAACCAAAACACTCGGTACGATGCCAGCTCCTATCTCCACAGACATGAAAAGTCTTACTTTCTTTTGCCAGGGTTGTTTGTGCCGTGTGTGTGTTGTGCGTCTGTCTGACTTAGCATCCCTTTGTGTTTTTATTTTTGTTCATTTTTACAGTCCTTTGCATTTGACAGCCGCGTAGAAAAGCATTCTGCTGTCATGCAGATTTTGAAGCTATGCAAATAGAGTTAGAACCACACTACAAAGACAATAAAACATTTTTTTTAACATCAAATATGCTACAGTAGATTTTCTGAAATTGACCATTCACTGCAAAATTCTCTATTTTTCCTCAATCATTTGTTGAGCGCCAGTGGCCTCAGGAACAATTGCACCACTGATTTCTAATACATAGCCGTGTCATATTGGCTCCGGTGACAGCAGGCTATTAATGAGCGGCCATTTTGTGCCCTTGACTGCAGTTGCACTGGGCTTCATTAATTTCTACAGGTCTGAGAGGTGAGGAGAGTGTGTGTGATTGGGGAGGCCCGTGTCTCCGGAGACAACACAGTTGTCTGAATGCTTCATCCTTGCTTCTCTTTTTTTCTTCGCGTTTTGCTTTTCCTTGTGCACCGAAACACTTTGTCTACATCCATGTGTTCTTGTGTTTTTATGAGGAACTGTGTGCCTGTGCTGTGTGTGTCTCTGAGCTTATGCCTATGTGTGCATGGCCATAATGACCACCCTCTCTGTTGGGTGTGTATCTACTTCAGAATAGGAAACGGAGGCCGGCACACATTCACTGGTTCAGTAACGACGGCCCCTCGCCGCGACGCACGGGGCCGCCCCGGGGTCGCCCCGGGGTCAGAGGAGGAAATAAGAGGCTCTTTAGAGGACAGAGATGCCATTAGGTCACTGCTGGTGTCCTGCCTGCTGTTTATCCCTCTTTCTTTCAGCCTCTCACTGTTTTTTTTTTCTTTTTCTTTTTTCTTTTGCTTTCTCTGTTTCTCTCTCTGCGTGTGTCTGCCAGTGACGATAAAACAGGTGTCAAAGTGCAAAGGAATGATATTGCGTTGTGTTACGAGTGTGACTTTGTTGTGTGAGCATGAACCTGCTGTGTGTCTTTGTGAGTGCATGTATGAGGACATATGTATAGAACCTGAAAATTAGCAAATAGTAGTAGTTTATGTGTATGTAACTTGCCCATAAATGTTTGACTGTATAAGCAATGTTTCTTCTCTTCTTGCCTGGGCGCAGCTGGAGAGTTTTCACAGTGAAGCAGCTGCAGTGAACTACACATGTTTGCATTGGCCTTGATATTAAATGTTGATTTAAATTTTCTTTTTCTTTTTAAGGATCACTTTCGAACATTGCACATAAGGACTTCACACGGCAGGCCTTTGTGATGTGTTTATTGTGGAAATTCAAATCGCGCTGTGACGAAACAGCCCTGAGGTGAACTCGTATGTATGTGCAGTGCTATCCTCTAACAGTGTGATGGCAGAAAGAGATGTTCCAGTCTGTTTCTCTTTCTCTTCATCTGTCTTTGTTCACCTCCCCTCCCTCGTTCCCCTACTCATCGCTGATATATCTCTCTTCACTTCTAACCTCCCCTCCCCTCACCTCTGTCCTCCCATCCTCGCTCCCTCCCTCCCACCCACCAGCACAGACAATAAATATCATGTCACGAGGATGGCAATGCTCCTTCATGGAACACTGCATGTTTATTAGAGGCAGGAGAAGTTTAAGAGAAATGCTAACAGTGTTCATTAATGGGCCGCATCCGCGTTTGATGAGGCATGACACATCCTAGCCACCGGCCAAACGGGAGAACAGGCGCGGTTTTTTTTGGGGGGGGGGGTGTCAATGGGCATAACGGCCACTGGTAAACGGCTGGTAATTGTGTCCAAATTGTACGGCGAGAAGGCCTCTCAAGGACTGACAGTGACGGAGCAATTATGGCAAGCCAAGCGAGCTGTGTCAAATTAGCCCCTCTCCTCCCCTTCCTCCTTACTCCAAAGCCCAACCCTTTCTGCCACTTGCTGACGGGGAGTCATATTTCTTTGCCCTACATAGCAACGTGGAGTGATAAACCCTTGATTGTGAATGATAGGCAGGAGTAGCCATGACGGCTTGATGATTCAAATTGTCAATAGCTTTGTACCTGAACACTGGGGGTCATTGGGTGTCTGAGCAGGTATGGAGATGTTTGAGACCTAGTTGGAGGGAGGAAGTTTGGAAGGAACAGTGGGGGGGGGGGTGTGTCTCATGTGATCATCGACCCAACTGAGGGAGTCTTTACCAGGGAAGGTCATCAGTCAGCGTTGGCTGTCAGGGATGGATCACACACAGTGGAGTGCGTCTGACTTTGGTAATTACATCTGACTGCAGAGTGGGGATGTCTTCTTTTGTGGGCCCACAATGACTGCATAATTTATAATTAACAGCAATCAGTTCAGTCGCAAGGCTGTTCATCAGGGCTTTTTGTTTTAGGGTGGGGTGGTTCGCAGTTTAGAACTGGATCATCATTCAATTTGTCTGAATGCTACATGCTTCAGTTTGTAGATGTTTGTACCAATTTGTCAACAAATCTTTCAATTTTTCTGCTCAAACCCTTTTTTAGTTTTTTTTTTTTCTGTCAGTCATTATTGTTTTCCTCCACAGAATATACATTGTGAAATGAACTGAATATATATGTTTCTGTATGTGCCTCTTCTACCATTGTTTATGCAAACCAGAGGGGGAGGAGAAAGAACAACGTATTGGCTGGATGAGCAAACTTTAGATGGAACAAATGGGTTTTATGAAGATCACAGTGGATAGGATCAATAGGGACTGATGATTCAAGGTGTCAATCCATACATGCAAACACATTCTAATTGATTTTCTCCTATTGATTTCACGTGTGCCTCTGCGGCTCTGGTTAAGATAGGAACATGTATTTGTATTTGATGATAGAATTCAGACAGTGATTAGTCTTCCGGCGTGTCAAAATTAGTGTTGCTTACTTTGATTTATGATTATAATGCATATTAAATAAACCTCAGACAACTGTGTGCTGGCTTTGAATTATCGTGAAAATGGTATAATTTATGTGCTGTAATGTGATAATCATCTTATGAATTATGTAAACAATAATGCTCATAAATCACATTTTGTAAATCATCCAAAGGTAGTTATTTGAATACCATTCTTTGTACTTTCCTTTAGATTTGAATATGAAATTATAGTTCATACATTGTCTGCTTCACATTGTAGCACTGGCTATACAGGTAAAGAGCGATCTTCAGTATTGCTGTGTGTGTGCGTGCGTGCGTGCGTGCGTCTGTGCGTCTGTGCGTGCGTGCATGCTCATGCCCATGCATGTGCACGGGTGTGTACATGTGCCTGTCTGCTAGTGTCTAAATTTGAGTCCAAGTATATCAATCTTGTTACTGCCATTAATGTCACTTTCAGCTCATCATTCTCAAATTATATTTAATAATAGATAGCTTTTGGGCATAAATGTTAATGCAGAATTGCATAGAATTTTATGTTCTGAAAATGACATGCCTTAGCCTCTCAATATTTAGAGAGCTACTCCACTTCCATGCAAATACCCAAAACCCTAATAAGTGAATGCAGGCTCATAACTTTTTCTGCAAACTTTCCTCTTAGTCTAAACCAAACATTACCTTCTTTCTGCTCTGAGCTGCTTGAATAGTAAACTTTGATTATTGATTTTACTGCTAAAAGCAATTTTAGCTTATGTGGCTGAGATAACATGTCAGCATTGATTCCCAGTCAACTTCATGATACATGCCATATCCCAAAAGGAAAAGTCAACGGTCAGTTTTCTATGTCAGAACGTTTTATGTGATCATATGCAGCTCTGTCTCTTACCTAATTCCTAAAACAGTTCCCATGCAACTAATCTGCAGTCTCAATCATGTTTCAAGGAAATGTATTTTGTTTCCGGATTACGTTTGTTTTTGACATATCACAAATACATATCTAATCAAAGTCCACGTTCAAATTCTGCGTAGGGAGGAGGTCTGGGTGGATGCATGTGGATGGATGAGTCAAACAAACACGGGACTTTCACTTAGGAGACCACTGATTGTGGCCCTTGTAAAACCGAAAGTCAACATTGACTTATTTTAATTCATGTGAATTAACTTACTAACGAAACCAAATGAAATTGTTTTCTTAAAGTGGCTACATCTAACTTTCAGTTTGTGTTGATTCTAACGGCCGCTTTGGACAAAAGTGGTAGAGTTTTTACCGCACCTGCTGTCGTAATGGTCTTTTCTTTACAGTGCTTTATATTACCGATTTAGCATTACTGGGAGTTTGTATAGTTGCGATGAATGTTTTGCTCAGACCAGGCCAATTTGGTGTCGGTTTTGAATCATTTACAATCCCATAATTGTCTCAGTCTGTTGAAAGCCCGACCCGAGATTGACTCGGGTTTTCGCCTGTCGTCTGTCACTTTCCCTTTTAGCTTTTAGTTGTTCTTCGTTTAATTTCCTTCTTTTCTGTGATGGCCCTGCCCCAGTATCAGCCATAACTACAACAGGTAACTTCTAAAATAAAATAAAAATACAATTAGGCCTATAAAGAAATCTCCTGCTACCTTTTTACCTGGCTGCATAGGCTTTTCTGGTGTTACAACGAAATCTGTGACCCTTCAGAATGTGTGCCTGCGGCGCCGTCTACCTGACGTAAATCATTTTGTGACTTTGCGGGAAAAATCGGACCCGGGAAAAGGCTTTATTAAAAACTATATAAAAACAGAGTCCTTTTACTGTTAGTGCCGTTTGCTGTTACAGGTCATTTATGATCGTCAGATGTTTTTCAGAAACATTTAAAAGTTACATATAATCACTTTAATTTGTCACATAAACACAGTACATTGTACTGAAATTACATAACATACTTAACATAGATTACATCCCCAATATATACTGTAGATTTTTTCCCCCACACCTTACCATTTTTACTAAATCCCCATTTTTTTTCCCCCAGCTGTCTTGTACTGTGTGCGATTAAGTGGATTAGACCATTGGGACTTCACTGGAACATTTATTGATTAGCTATTAACGCACTAACACCAAATAATCCATTTTTTTTTACGTTCCTAGATTTGGCGTTGCCGGTCTGCGTTTGATTCGAGGTTGCCTCGGGACGTAAACTTTGATTTCTCTGTTTTTTTCCGTGAAAACTTGGGGGATGGAAAGCATCTCTGCAGTCCCATTACATATTAACAGCATCTCCAGTTATGTTCCTAAAACATGATGAGTACACTGACGCTGAGTTGCCTGCAAGATTAATTATTGACACTGTCCTTTACATAACCCGTTCTTAAGAGTGTGTTCACTGTTCCATTTCTTTTTTTAAATGTCCTCTTATATAAAAAAATATGTTCCTTGTGTTACTTTGGAAAGCAGTTTTCATTCTTGTCAACATGTTGGAACACTTTGGCTTGGATGCATGTGGTGTGGATTGGGAATTGAAACCACAGAAAGCTATAGATGGAAGTCATCATCATTGAGATTCACTTAGGGGCTTTAACATCCACATCGTAGCCTCGCCTCGCCTCTGATCAGCGCCTTTTAAAGTGTGTGCAACAATCTGGCAAAGAGATTAGGCCCCAGTTTGTAGCAATTAGTTGTTTTTGTAGCCAGAATGAGTTGAGGAGAGATGTGACTGGTGAAGTCGCACTTTTAGTCCAGTCCAGCTGGGCCATTGGGGCATTAATCGTCATGTGTTGCTGCATGTTGTTAGCATATAACAGGCTTTTCTCAGCCCGTCTTATTCCCCTCCCATCCCACTCAGCCCCTAGTGGTATCATTTTGTTTATTAGCAGGATTCTTGGGTCATGTTGTTTATTCATAAGCCATTGTTTTCAAGCTTGAACTACTATCTTTTGAGGGGTTCCATATTTGTCAGCTGAGTGTCGGTGGATGGCACCAGCACGCCTCCCAGCACCTCCAGAGACTCCCATTCTGACAAGGAAATTTTTTTTTTCTCCCCCATCCTCTTCAACCTCCCAGTGTAATAAATACGCACATCTTCCCTTGCTGTCTATCTCTTATCCGACTCTCTCTTTCTCTTCTCTTTACTCTCCCCTCTCTCCTTTTTTATCCTTCCCTCTCTGCTTTCCTGACACCTTGGCCAATGGGAGTTGTTTCTGTGCCCGGCGGTTGTCAGGAGAGACAGCCAATAAGCAATCAAAGTGGCGGCCAGTGGCTGAGACAAAGGAGCACTCTGCCTTTTTCTGAGGTGCTGCAGCGGGCGGTACAGAGGCGGCTTGCATGTATAATTAAGTGAGAGAGGAAGCCAGGGCCACTTAATCTTCCCCCTAATGGTGATCTGAGCTCCATCACCGGGGCCCCTCTGGGGGGGCCGTACCCCAAAGACCCACTCTCCGGGTCACCGCTGTCCCCCAATTGTCATTGGCAAATCTTTTTTATCGGCCGGAAGAGCTGTTTTCCTAGACCGCTGGCATTGATCCATTCATCATGGCTTTGTTCCTTTAAGAACTCTGAGGGCACACCACGGGTCTGTCGAATGAGCTATTTATCATCCAGCAGAGAAAAATAGAGAAAGAAGTGAAGAGATGCATATTTTACACAGTTTTTCTCAAAACTTACAATAGCCTGACATATTTTTGTGTTTGGCTTGTACCAAAGCCAGGGGTGACAGGGGTCCCTGTCACCTGTGTGATTTATCCGGACAGCAATTATGTTGAACTGCAATGAAACTTTGACTATTGATTCTAATAAGAAAAAGTTGCATTTTAAACATGACTTTCTTCTGATGATGCATAAAACACATTTTATGTTTATACAGTGTTATGAGTTGAGTAGGACTGCGATGTAGCTTAATCCAGCAGCTGATCAGGTGCCAACCATGTGTGACGTCACCCATTGGTTTGTGGAGATCTGCCATGAGTCGTGGTGTTTGCCGTTACGGGCGCAGCCATCCTGGTTGCGGATGTGACGATTTTAGACGAGAGGGAGGAGTGAGGGAGGAGATGCTTACACTCTACGTTACGTTACACACCTTCACTGGCAATCACATCATATCCACGCCCTAAAACACCCCCTGCTTTATCGCCGATTTTAAAATCAACGAGACCATAATTCAAAAAGTGAACATCATTCTGTGTTGCAGAAGACTTAAAACTAGCAATTGAGACCATAAACTCATTACGAAAATGTTTACTGTAATAAATCAAGTGGTAAGTGGGTCACTTTCTCATAGATTTCTACAGAAACCGACCTCCTTTTGCAACCGCACGTGTCGCCCCCTGCTGGAATTCAGATAAAATGCAGGTTTAAGGCACTTCCGCATTTGCAGCACTTCGCCGAACCGGATGCATTGTCCATTAATATTTATAGTCAATGCCGCTGAATAGCTTAGCTTAGCATAATGGCTGGAAACCAGGTTAAACAGCTAGCCTGGCTATGTCGAAAAAGTAACAAAATCTGCCTGCCAGCACCTCTAAAGCTGTCAAATTAACACCATATATCTTGTTTGTTTATCTGTACCAAAGCCGAAATGTAAAAGCGACAAGTTGTGGTTTTATGAGGGGTTATCTGCTGGACTATTTCCTATGCTAAACAAACCATCTCCTGGATATTCTCCTGGATATTCAGAGTAAAGACGTAAAAGTGGTATCGATCTTTATATTTAATTCTCAGCAAGAAAGTGAATAAGCGCATTTCCCCATTCTTTAAAGGCAGGTTAGCATTTTTGGTATATGGATTATACTAATGGGAGCTAGTTTTTCTGAAGCTAGTTTTATGCTTGTATTGTAAAACAATTGCTTCTTCCAGCTAGTTTATTTACTGAACAATTATTTTTGTGCATGGATGTTTAAAACACACATACAATAGTACGTAAGCGCATTTCCCCATTCTTTAAAGGCAGGTTAGCATTTTTGGTATATGGATTATACTAATGGGAGCTAGTTTTTCTGAAGCTAGTTTTATGCTTGTATTGTAAAACAATTGCTTCTTCCAGCTAGTTTATTTACTGAACAATTATTTTTGTGCATGGATGTTTAAAACACACATACAATAGTACACACAAAGCAAAAACAGGCACATCCTTCCTTCCCCCAGACAAAACAGACCAACCAAAGGTTTAATTCTCCTGTTTCCTATTGACACAGCTAAAGGCAGCATAATGGGCCTATTACAGGCTACCTGCATCATGCCTAATTCATCGGGGTGGTTTTGCAGTGTTCCTTATTCAGCAGCCTCCTCATCTTTGTGATTCAAAGCAGCAGCAGCAGCCAACAGGCGAAAAGCCCCCACTAAGGTCCTCTATGTCTGGGCTGGCACTTCCAGCCTCTAGTGACCCTTCACTTCCTCAGGATGGAGGTGAGGATCTGGGGACGAGGAGGAGAGCAGAGCAGAGGAGAGGAGGGGAGAGGAGAGGACCCGTGTGACTCAGTCCAAATGGAGCGTCTTGTGGTTATCCCTCGTATACAGACTATTATGTGGTCCCACCACTGACACTAATGGGATGTTACAATGATTTAAAATGATTTAATGGCTCCCAGGTTGGGGCCCCTAATGGCCCTCTTTATACGCCAATGCGTATTATGAATGGCAATGACAGTGTTGTGAAGGGCCTCTGTTTCTCTGGCTTTCTTCTCTCTCTCTCTCTCTCTCTCTCTCTCTCTCTCTCTCTCTCTTTTTTAGCTTTTTTTAAGCTGTTGCTCAGGCAGTGTGACAGGTGTCGTTTTGTGTGGTGATCGGGCTGCAGACACTGCAGAGAGTCAGTGGATGGTTGACGGACTCCTTATAGGCGCCCATAGTGTAGCAGGAGTATTCATTAAATGTCTTATAGCACGCTGCTTCTCTGATGTGCACCCGACCACATGCTGAATGACTTGTTTGTATTGTGTGTTCATCCATTCTGTTGAAAATATCTGATATGATGGCTTATAGGTGACTGAAAACTTGCAACAAAATTATAACAATTTTTGTTAGGTACTTTAAAGGTTTGTATGGTGCATTAAAAACCAAATCTGCATCCAAAGTTTAAACCATTCTAATAAACATTTAGAGTCAAGGGAGTTAAGCACTAAAAAATGCAAGCTCTTTTCCACCATTAGTGCTGGCTGTCAGTGAAGAAGCACCTGCCAGGACTGTATTGATTTTTGGTGTGTATCAATTTTAACATAAGACAGTGGTGGAAGAAGTACCCCGATTGTTGCTTGAGTATACCACACTGTAGAAATACTCCATTTGAGTAAAAGTCCTGCATTCCCAATGCTACTTGAGTAAAAGTGTAAAAGTATTGGCAACCAAATGTACTTAAAGAATCACAAGTGAAAGTACTTGTTATGCATAATGGACCCTTTCAGTGTTATAATATGTGCTATTATTAGGGGTGGGAATCACCAGAAGCCTCACGATACGATATCCTCTTATGTCACGATATATTTTAAACACATTGCAAAATTCTGCGATAAATATTGTAAACTTCAAATGTTTCCCAATTTCAAATGATGTCCCAAAAGGAAACTTTGTCAACATCTGTTTTATCTAAAAAGATAAATCTCCCCCACCCTCCCCCTGCAATTAAATTGTGCTATTATATTATTGGATTATTGCTATTGATGCTTTATTGTCCATCCATCCATCCATCTTCATCCGCTTATCCGGTGTCGGGTCGCGGGGGGAGCAGCTCCTGCTTTATTGTGTTAACAGTATTTCAGTAGTGTGGTCGAGGTGTAGCTCATTCTAACCAACTTATATACTGTACTTTTGAAAAGTAACTAGTAACTATACTGCCAGACAAATGTAGCGGAGTAAGGAGTACAATAATTCCATCTGAAATATAGCGGAGTAGCTGTGTAAACTACCAATGCGTCATATTTCTACTTAAGTATAGCAGTAGAGTAAGTGTAATTTGTTAATTTTATTACCAAGAAAAGCGATAAATAATGTTTACAATGCAGAAATTTGTATCCAAACTCTTTTGAGCCAAAATTCATTAGAAAATAGTGATACGTGTTAGACTGAAAATATCTTTGCTCCACTGCATAATAAACTGCCTTCATTAAACAAAGTAAAAATATCAGTGATTCCACTGACACAGCAATCAACGTAGCATGATAAGGAAGAACTTAGGAGAAATAGTTGATGACTTTAATTTTGAAGTCCTCTCCTCTTCTCCCTTTCTCCCATAATGTCTGCTTTCCGGTCCTCCTGGACATTTCGCATTGTGGATTAAGCCTATTGATCACCTACACCTAGCAAGGTGGAGAGGTTAAGCAAATTGCTCATCCTATGCCACTCTATTAAGTCTCCTTCCTCAAAGAAACTTGCCTTGCCTGCCTTTGTATTAAACGCCCACTCCCCTGGCCTTTAAAAAAAAAAAAAAAAAACTATTTCCCCATAGTGTGATGTCTCTCGAGAGCCTGGAGAGCCTCTCATCCCTGGCTTCGTTCACTGAAACCAAGCTGTCCAGCAGACTCTCCCTACATTGTTCAAGGCACAGAGAGAATGAGAGGTTTTGCTTATATATATGCATGTGAGGGTGTGTGCACAATTGTGTGCGTTTAGGAGTGGGAGTGCTCATGCGAGTATGTGTGTCGGCGTGTGTGAGACAGAAAGAGAGCCCAGAGGATTGACAGCTCTAGCAGTCATTACACGCTGGATTGAATGCTAGATTAGTCCAAAGTGGCTCAGGGTCAAGCGGCTGCCTGCTCCCTTTTGGCACTCAATGACTTTAATACCCGCTACTGTATTAGTCAATTACTTCAAAGGCTAGGCTGCCCTCTCGTTACCTCTCCCACAGTCCTGACTCCATACCTTCTGAAGCATCGGCTTTTTATCGTATCTATTATTGATGTGTCTCTATTTATACAGGATATATCTCTGAAAGATCCTTTGCTCTTTCAGAGATATACCCTAGAAATGTGTTTTTAGGACTTAACTTCATGCAATACTTTATATCCAATGTGACCAAAAACACAAATCCTGCTTCTTATCAGCCTGTAAATGTGTTATTCGTTTGACAAGCATTGATTTCAATGTATCTTTTGGCCTGTAAAGCAAGCTAAGCAACCCTTGATACTGTATTCATGGAGGAATTAGTTGGGGCAATCCTCCCTAAATCACATGAAACTTGGGGGACTTTTACCTTTTAAAAAAACAACTGATAACTCTCTTACATAGTGATTTGTAGCACAAATGATAACACATGAACACCCTATTCCTTTTTCAGACATAGCAAATGATAAACATCTATTTTTATTTCCCCAAAGGGAGAAAAAATACCCACTCAAAAAGAAACATTTCACTAAACAGGAAAGAAATGAATCCCACGCTTTAAAGTTTTTCAGACTTGGACGTTTTGTCTTCTGACCATCAAAACATCACGTGAGCCCATCTGTCATTAGATCAAGCTCCTCTGCTCTCCACCTCTCTACTACTCTCTCTGTCTATCACCGGTGCACTCCTCCCATTAGCTCTGATGTTAAATTGCTCTTGTGTGATTTTGTCATCGGGCTCTCCCTTCCCTTTCTCTTGGGTGACTGATATGACCTTTAGGTACACCGACTGACAATTACTGTCACCGAGAAATTGAATTATTAGCTTTCTCTGCCAACAGAGCCGTGGGTAGGTGGTTGGTAGTTGAGAGTAAAATGCTGTAATTACTTAGCTAAATTGCCATATTATATTTTTTTTTACTCCTTTTCCTTTTTCATTCTTCCTCGTGAGTGAAATAAAAGCGGGGTAGAGAAAGAAAAGGAAAGGTGTTGAGCTGTGAAGCTTATGAAAGAATAATTGTGAATGCCTCTCATAACCTTTCCAGGTTGTTGATTGTCAATAGGAACAATTTAGAGGTGTCTAGTGAGGGGTCGGAGGGAATGGTCACACACTGTCCTTGCTTTTTGTCTCTTTTCCTGTTGGTCAGTCTAACTTTCTCTTTTTTTATTTCTCTCTCTCTATATATTTATATATGTCCTTTTCTCTACCAAACTGTGAACAATTGATTTGACCCTAATAGTGTTTCTCTTCTGCAGCCCTCCTCCGTCTCACACACAACACTTGCACATACACACAGTGGATTGGCCAGGCTGAACGTAATTATTTTTCCCCCTCTCTACTCCAGTTCTGAGTGAGCAAGTGGTTTTCTTTGCTTAGCGGCTTGTATCACGGCCTGTCAGATCCTGCAGTTTAGATTACAGTATCTAGCTATGTAGCAACAAAAAAAAAGAAGCAACCTAAACTGTGCTGTCGTTAATTAAGCAGCATTTGGGGGATGACTGCGACGGCCTTCGGAGGTCAAGTAGTTCCCTCAGAAAGCCAGGGAAAAAAGAGGATGTGAGGTTTAAAAAAAGAGCGAGATATGTACGACAGGAGGAAAGGAGTCTCGGGGCCCTTTGTTTTCTCCTATCTCTCAGACAGGCACTGAGCCCCTGCATATCTGTATTAACCTTTTCATCTCTTCTCTAAATACACAGATGCATGCATAGATGCACAAACATCCATTCATCAGGCTTGCACAGAGTACACGCTCATTAAAAAAAAAAGAATTTGAAACTTGGTGCACACATCCTGCCTTTATACTATTTGCCTTATCTTAAATGTCAAAAGGTGTTCTCATTAGACCATTTGTAATTAGTATCTATTGTGTGTGTGTATAATGAATGCAGATCATGATTACTTACTGTAAATGAAGTCTGCGGTCATACTATGGAAGCATACAGAAGATTAATGCATTATTGTGTTGTAGTTTTCAACAGAGGTTTTTAATTAGTTCAACACATAAATTGTTCTATAAATGTTCAGTTCAAGAGAGTAGATGAAAAATGTCAGGGCTGTCATATGTTTTTTTATTTAATGTTTTTATTGTGGGCGCAGTTATATGTCAAAGAAAGAACTTTACTGAAATTTACAGAGCTTCAATTTAAGCAGTTATAGTCCTAAAACACTGCTGCAAACTTATATATTAAAAAAACAGGTAGAGCACTGACAGGGTGATTAAATAATGACCTTTCACCAAAACTTCGAGATACTTGTGTTTAGTCTAACATAGACATAACTCCTTCAAATGTAAACAAAACAGTAAAAGAAACAAAAATTAGGATGCTCATGTCACTTTTTCACCTAATAAACATTTTATTTGTATTTGATATGTCTTAAATGGGAACTCCATTGATTTTACACATCAACGTCTGTTTACAGGTCTACTGCATATGTGAAAAAGTTGTATAAAGCCTTTTGCGGCTCCAGTGGGAGCTGTGTGAAGTCTGATGAATGTCCTCAAATGATGTCACTTGAGTCGGCGCCGGTTGGGGCTAAAAAGGCTACAAGTTTGAAAATTAACAAAAAATCTGGGGCTGTGGAGGTAGAAAGAAGTGAGCTTACCAGACCTCTGTAGCCAACTCCTCATCTCTGCTTGAGGCTAGCGGCTAGCGGCTCGAGAACACATTAGCCGCTACTAGCATAACATAGCCGAATCTCTGCGATAGCTCAGATTCTGTTCTGGTTTCTTTTTCTTCTTTTTATTTTAACTGTCCATCGTGAGTCCGACAGTGTTATCGGGATGTTAAGCTAAATTGGTGCAGTACTCTTTTATTACAAACTGTGCAGGATTTCTGCAATTTGCATTTCACAATCTTCAGTCTTCACTCCAAACACTTGTCCATTTTACCTGAAACTATTTCAGATATTATATTAATCTACTTATCTAATGTTTTATTTACTTAACCCTTGTGTTGTCTTCCCCGTCGACATTTAAGAAACTTTTAGTTTTTTTCTGGGTTAAAATGTAAAAATAATAAATAAATAAAACGTTTTTGTCATCTTTTTTTTACGTTTTTGTCACTTTTCTGGATGTTTTTGTCACTTTTCCTGATGTTTTTTGACATTTTTTTCCTACGTTTTTCAGCGTTCTATTATCAATTTTTCTTTACATGCTATAAAATGGAATAAAACACCCAAATTCAATGAAAGTAGTGACCTGATCGTTTATTTAACTTGTGAAGAGTGTTCTAGGGAACCATCCACGTAATTTTGTTTTAAAATTTGGTTGAAAGAAACACAAATTTCTGATATAGAAACTTTTTGAAAATGGATCAGATTTGACCCGAGGACAACAGGAGGGTTAATATTGTCATTCTGTTTCTCCATATTGGAATTTAACTAGTGCTACTTCTTTTTACATATAGACACCTACTGCAAATCTTCTGTTTGGTTTTTTGGGGTTTTCCCTTGTCCAAATCAAAGGTCTAAGGAGGAAAGTGGATGTAGTATGTTGTACAAACTCTAAAACCATCTTAGACAAAGTTGTGATTTGGGGCTTTATCAGTAAAATGTAATTGACTTGAAAAGTATGGTTATTTTAGAAACAGAAGTTATCTTCTATTTACACTTCTGAGGGATTACAGGACCCTTGAAAGGTTTGTAAAGTGTGATGTCACTGTAATTGTCATGTTGGGCATAGTGGGCATCCCATCTGAGGCTGACACTGATGCTGAAAGGACACTTCTACACACATTAGGTCTTGCTGCTGTAGTTTACGCTTTTTTGAGTGAGCATATAATCTCACAAATCCCCTACTGATTATTGAGTGGTTTTGTGACCGAAAGTATGCACACATGTTTGAGGCTGTGCCCCCTCATGCTCTGTGTGTACTCATAGGATGATGCTGACTTAATATTGTCTGAAAAAAAGCAACTTAGATGTTACAGGCCTTATCGATTTTCCAACGATTCACTAGATGGCATCTCAAATAAATGTGCTATGAATCATGGTTTATTACAAGCCAGTAAATACTGAGAGAGAAGTGCAAAGTGAGACGGGGAAGCAGGCAGAAGATGAAAGACGGAGATGGTGTTTTATTCCATCAGCTATCATGTACAGTTGAAAAAGCTAGAAGCGAAGATATGCGAGTAAAAAGTTGGAGGGAAAGACAGAGTGATTGAGAGAAGACCCTAAGAGAGACAGACGCTCTACATGAAAAGAAAATAAGCGAGATGAAGAGGACCATTTGTATGATTTCTCTTCCTTAAGGTCGAGCCTGCTCAACCGTTGTAAAAAACGGGACAATTTGCACGCGCCATAAAGGACATTTTTGCTCATTGCTATGTCCCAACAGAACCCCATTGCTCTTTGTTTTAATTGTCCATGAACAAGGCATTGTTCTGCAAGATCAGGGTCTGGAGAAAATTTCCTCAAACCCGTTCATTGTTACAAAGAACACATTATAGGGCCTTCATTATTTCCCCTCTGATATAAAGAATATGTTATTTGAATTTACATAATTCTTAGAGCAGCTCCAAAGCCTCTTCTATAAATAGCGTTATTCAACTTGAGCGCAGATTCAAATGAAGGGAGAAGTCATAATCTCCTACAATGTTGTATCTTTGTCTCTCCCTTATAGCTCTCTTGTGTGTAAATCCACACACACTAAACCCTCACTATATCCACTCTTGGTGTATTTTGTATTGGGTATGTTATGCGTGTCAAAATCACCCAATTTTTTTTTTTTTTGATGAATGCCGTGTGCATACAGTACTAGCCAATGGGAAGATTAATTTGTTGTCCGCTTGCCAGACTCGTCTTTGTAACGCAGATGACTTTCTGCCGACTTTGTTCTAAATGAAGTTGTTGTGTAGTACATCTGGCAGGGGGTTGTCCCACTTTCAAGCGCTTCGCTCGTTTCTGAGATTGGCCTCGAGGTGCTGTGACACAGCTTCCCTCCAGCGCAGACACACAGAGTCACACATCCACACACACCGTCGAGCAAACACGCACACAATCACACACAACTCCTCGTCTGAAATGCCATTATCCTGAGCCCCGGTTTGCCCTGAAGTTTGGTTAAAAGTGTTTTATAAGCTCTTGCTGCTTCTGCTGGGCTTGCGCGGCTGTGCCCGAGGACATACAGTTGATCAATGTGCCATCACAGACTGAGGCAGGACCAACAGCAGCGCATGACTGACTCCAACCCGACTACTTGGGGTGTAATAATTCTATTCTGTGGGTTTTTGGAGTCCAGAGGTGAGGCACAATGCTTGAAGAACATCAGTGTTTTTGCCTGCTCCAGGAATTACATTTACAGGCAACTCCATTTTCATTACACTCCATGTTGGCACAGGAATTTGGAAAGGAAGGATGTGATATATTAACAGTATGTTAATCCCAAAAGAACGATAAAATGTATTAAAAATGAACCCTTGTTAATTGTAATGTTGGTGTGTGGCCCCAAGCACAGAACAGCCCCTCTGTTATTCAGTATTCACTGACAGTAAAGTTTATGTGGTTTTCAAAATAATTTCGCTACTCAGCCTCCTTCTACTCCCATGGCCGGACCACGCTGCCAGGCGCTACAGTATCCATAAACCCAGCCCGCAGTCTCTCACCTCTCATTTCTCATAGTATTAATAATACAAAAGTGGGAGCTGTGCTGGCCCAGGATATATCCAAGGTTGCCACAAGGCTGAACTGTTATTCTCCCTGCGCACGGTGAGAGGCAACCACCGCTCATTCCAACAGAAGGAGGCGAGGGCCAAGACCCAAGCGATTATTTCTCTCTTTTTGTTCAAAATATGCAATGAGTGAGCCGTCAGGGACTTCTTTGGGTTGTGCCGCACCTAACCTTTTTATGCAACAGCCATGTCATCTGCATTCTTTGTTGTGTTAAGAAGAGTTAAATGACCACTCGGGATGGGTACAGTCTGACCTTTAACCCACGAAGATAATGAGCGAGATGAGGAGCGTCAGGTATAATAGACTGTTGAGGTTGATCGTATAGCAGAGGGCAGGCTGGCCTCTCATGCTGTCTCTCTCTCTTTCGTCGTTGCCTTTTCCTCGTTGGTAAAGATGATGCCGACACAGAGAAGCAATTACAGAGAGAAACAGACTTCCATTTCCATTTGACAATGGAGTTAAAAGGCCTTGGCCTCCTTGCTTAGGCATGGAGATGGCCAGAGAGTTACAGGAAGCAGGAAAGGGTGACAAAGGCCAACAGCAAGCAGCATCTATTTTCAGACTAATGGTCCTCACAGGTTTTAGAATTATGATCTGGAAAATGAATTTCGTGATGTTTCTATTATTCATTAATTCCCAGACAGAAGTAGAGAACGAGAAGGAGGAAGAAGCAGGCAGGCGTCTGTGATTATTGATTACAATGCTGAAAATATAATGAACTAGAAATGAGGATTGAGTTTTCCTCATACATTTGGTGCCCCCTCCCAACATTCCCCACCCTTCCCGACTGTCACAACTGTGTGTCTGTCTCGCCCCGGTGTCTCTGTCTCCGAAAGGGCACATTCGTTGTATCCGTGCTGTTGTGTCAAGAAGATGTGCGAAAGAATAGATCCCTTCTCTCCCCCCCCCACCCACGTTTTAAACAATCACATGCCCGAGGAATTCATTTGTCTTGGTTTGGCTTTGTCTCAGAGGTGACACACAAGCGGGGGCTCCTTTTGTTGCTCAAAATTGATGCCGCTAACAGTGTAATAAAAATGTCCAAAACTTGCAACGCTGTTTGAGGAAGAGCTTCTTTTGTTCCTGCAGAAGCTCTTGTACAGAGGAGATAACTGCAGGCTGTGTTGGCGGCAAGATTAATATGTTACCCAGTAGGACCAGTGTGTTTTCTTACTCCGGCTATATCTCTGGTGTCAACATCATAGTTCTTCCTTTGTATCTTCTCACTTTGAATTCAGCCCCTTGATTGCGCTCATTCTACTGAAACGGTAAACACCGCAGTGTGCCGACAGATAGCATATTTATCTTGCTGTAGCCTATTTTAGTGGCAAATGATACTGCTGCCATCAGGTTTTGAAATACTCCACTGCGAGAGAGTAACCTCATTTAATCATTAAAGGTTGACTTATCAGGGGAGTGGGGTGATAAGTATCTCGCGCAGTTTGTTTCTGCTCATAATGGCCTTCCATGGAAGCGCTGACTACAATTGATGGCAGTTGGATGGGAGTTTGAAATCAGATGGAGCTTTGAGGTGACATATCCAAATACACGAAGCAGAGAGGTGCTTTTCAAATTATTTCTCAAACTGATTTATTTACTTTTTTTTTTTTTTTTTTTTGGTCTCATGACAAACTGTAACGTGACACGGCTGAATTGCTGAACTGTGTCTGAGGACTAATGAGAGAAATTTCCCCAGAGAATCTTTATCTATTGCTCCTCGGAGAGCACCTTGGGGACTTGCTCTCCTGTCTGTCACCTACACACACACACACACACACACACAGACACACACACAACCCCACCTCACAACCCCACCTCTCAACACCACTCTGCCGTCTGCCCATCATCCCCTCTCTACCCCTCCGCCACCTCCCTTACCCATTGACACCCCTGTTTCCTCTAACACTATCATGTACCACAGCCATTTCACTTTTGCACCTTGCAATTAAAACCAGAGAGGCGGAGGAAAATAATACTCTTAAACTTCCCTCCCACTCCTCCTCCTCCTCCTCCTCTTCCTCCTCCTCCAGCATCCACCGCTCTCCTTTCTGCAGCACAGTGGGATACATATGTACATGGTATGTGTTAGAAATCCAGAGTTTATGGGAATGGCAAGCATGGAATTAATTAACAAAGGAAATCTCACCAAGGCTTTCAGTTGAGGTAGACAGTGTCAGCTTTTTAGTTTCTGCTCTTATGATGGCAGGTGGATGCGGATTAGGCAAACACAATAACAAAAAAGGTAAAAAAAAATATTAAAAAAAATAAGTTAGAGTCCTTTCTCTTCTGCTGCCCAACTGATTTAACTCTTGTAGACAACGTGTCTGTTCAGACAAGTGGTTTTACTGCGGTGGGTCAACACAAAAATTTTGTCTACCATCACACACACACACATGCACACACACACACACACATGCACACACACACACACACACACACACACACACACATGCTGTGAAGTCAAAGAAGTCTTTGATCTTTGGTGTTGCTATACTGACCTCTGCAGGATCCTCCCCCAGCTCTCTTTGTGTGTGTGTGTGTGTGTGTGTGTGTGTGTGTGTGTGTGTGTGTGTGTGTGTGTGTGTGTGTGTGTGTGTGTGTGTGTGTGTGTGTGTGTGTGTGTGTGTGTGTTACTGGTTGGTGGAATTTGGGTGTTGATGCAGGTGAGCCCGAATTTACAGGTTAAAATGAATGTCAAAGTTAGTTACAGGAACTATTAAAGATAGAAGAGAGGGGGAAGACATACGGGACGGAGGGACAGGTCGGAGTCGAACCCTGGACCTCCGCGTCGAGGCATAAACATCTAAATATATGTGCACCTGCTCTACCCACTGATCCAACCCAGCCACGTGACAGGAACTATTAGAAGTCTGGTTCAATTTTAAAATAAAAACACATTTATGAGCCACACTGTTGCACTGGGCGACATTTTCCTTCATTACAAAAATGGAGACTGTAGCTTATTTTGAGTCATTACCACATCCACTATTTAATCCTGTTTTTGTAACATTTGCCAAATAACTACACTGTCCAGTTGTTTTAGGAAGTAATACAACCTGTTTGAAAATGAAAAAAATAAAAAATGTAATAAATACAGGTTTTTAAAGATGTACATCTTCAGTAGAAACAAGTGGGCCTCAGACAAGCTGCAGAACAAAGAAAGTATTGAGTCTTTTTACGGGATTTGAGTCACCTGCCTTATTCTTTAAGATCAGAAACTGATCACATTGTCAGATGTTCAGACACGGTGATCAGGCTAATATGTCTTCCCACATGTGGAAAATATTGTCTGTTGTGTGTGATTTATAATGGCACAGTCATCCAAAATTTGTTCAACATAATCTCACATAATTTAGATGACTTGGGAAATGACATCGCTGCCTGCAAATATGAAACAGGTGGCAAGTTATCTCTTCTGTATCCATTTTCCATGCCAGACAAGTTAAAAGCACGACCGTCTGTTTTACTACGTGTGATCTGTGGTGGATGGGTTTGGATGGAGGGAACAAACTGCCCTGTGTGTGTGTGTGTGTGTGTGTGTGTGTGTGTGTGTGTGTGCGTGTGTGTGCGCGCCTGCCCAGTGTAATCTAGACACACACGAGTACACAAACATCCACACACACCAAGGCCCCATGGGAAAACATCATCACACATCGAGTCAGAGATCACGGCTATTTAAACAACAGCTCCTGATTAGTGTTACATTACTGTTAAATTTTTTATTTGTTCCAAATTGGAAATCTGAGGGTTCTGTGTTTTTATCCCTCTCCTCCCCTCCGTTCCTCCCTCCCCCCTCCTCATCATATGCCACAGTTCCTTGATATTAAACATGGATTAGCAGTGTCTAAGCTCTCGTTGGCCAGACATGAAGGAGTGCGGGCGGGGGACAACACTGTTCTTCCCCCTCAGAGGCCATTGATTTCCAAGCTACTTACGCCCTGTTTGTATGTACGGACACACTGGAGTGTAAGCCTGTTAAATGTGAAGTGCATCAGCTGTCACCTGCAGGTCCCCGTTTCATCTTCTTGGGGCTTATCAGCACATAAACACACACACACACACACACACAGAGTGGAATCTGGCCATTTTGCAAATCGGACATAGATATTGCATGCGCTGCAGCATCCTCTGATAAGGCTGGTTGTATCCGGGTCCCATCTATGACATCCGGCAGAGATCAGGTTTGAAAGCATGGTTGGTGGATGACACAAAACAGACTAAATAGGATGTTCATCCACCTGTCATTCTTCATCAGGCCCTCTGATAAACGTAGCAGAAGTTTCTTTTTTTGTAGCATTATTATGTATGTACGGATGGTGTCTGGTTACATATTGGATCTACTGTCCGTATTCTAAGAACACAAGTCAAGATCTCCTGTATAGATTAAAACTCATGTCAAGTCATTTCAATCTAGTGAATACGCTCTATCATTTATAGTATAATATCTTGTCCTTTGTGAAAATAGTTTGATTCAATGCTCAAACTCCCCATAAGGGAAGGCAATTTTGATTATTTCTGTCAGCTCCTAAGAAAAAACTAAATTTGTATTGCTCATAAAACAAGGTTTCTATCTGGCCTTGGCACTGAAAGGTAACCCAGGTGATTACAGTCTGTAGTCTGCTCCAGCTTATTATGCCAGAACATCACTGGGCCCTTCTCCAAATATATCATAAATAATTATTACAGAGTGCATGTTCAGTGCTCTGGGCCATGGATATAACTTGTTTAGTTTCAAACACACCCCAATCAATATAAGCCTGTCATCTAAAATTTATGAGAACACCAGCTTGTATTTTATTTATCTATTTATTTATTTATTTCATTTGGCTGCTTGCATTCAGGCTCTTGTTCTCAACTAATCTTGCTGAGTGTGTGCACTGTACAGTGTGTTTGTGTGTGTAAATACTAGAAATTACCTTTTGTGTGCACGCAGTCGTGTGCGTGTGTGTGCGTGTGCATGGTGTGTGTGTCCAGCAGGCAGCACCCACCCGAGGGACCCTGGAATTATGGATTGAGGACAGGAGTCATGCGATGATTGACAGCCGCATTCCGTTGGAGGTGATTAGGTGCGCGAGGCCCAAAGAAAACAGACATGATGGAAATTTCAACATCCCTACTCTAATTTCTGCTGCGGGTAATTATGATACATGATGATCTGCAGACATCATTGGCCACACAGTCTGCTGTGCTCAATCTCCCCCTGCTCGAGCTGTCTCTCTTGTTCTCTCTCTACCTAAATAACTCACGAACACACACACACACACACACAGAGGCAGATACACACTTTCATACAAACTAGATGCATTGAAAAACAGCGAGGCGTCGTAATTCAACTATGGAAACCCTCTGTAATTTCTATTTTATTGCAGTTGGTCCTCAAGTGAACTAATTGCTATTTTTTAATAACTCAGGTTTTTATTAAGTAATAGTACATTTTGGGAAATAAGCTTATTTGCTTACTTGCTTACTTGCCAAGAGTTAGATGGAAGTAGATGGATACCACTCTCATATCTGCACGCTAAATATGTAACAGACCGTTAGCTTAGCTTAGCATTAAGATAAGGAAACAAGGGGAAACGGCTAGCTGGCTCTGTCCAAAGGTAACAAAACCCACCCACAAGCACCGCTAAAGCTCACTAATTAACATAAATGATATAAATTATATGTTAATCTGTACAACAAAAACAAAGTGTAAAAATGACCGTTTGCTGTTTTACTGGGGGGTATGTGCCAAAATATTTCTTTGCCAAGCAACCAGACGAGACTCACTAGGAAGTCGCTAACCTTCCGTAAAATGGTGCATTGTCTCTTCTGTTTTTGTACGGGTTAAACAAGCAAGATATAATATGTTAATTATCGAGCTTAAGAGGTGCTGGTAGGCGAATTTTGTTTCCTTTGGGCAGAGCCAGGCTAGCTGTTTCCCTCTGTTTCTACTCTGTGTGCTAAGCTTAGCAAACAAAAAATGTCCAACTATTCCTTTAAACAACGGTCGCACAGAGTTTAAACTGTGCATCGTGGGAGTAAGTTCTGGCTTTCCTAAGTATCACATTTAATTTACCTAAACTAAACTGTGTTAAATCTGTAGCACAGTTCATTGACGAGGAAACTAATCAGGATGGAATTTAACTTGCGCATTAAATCACACCACGTGCCATCCCAAAAATCAACACACACACACACACACATATGCACACACACGCACAAGCAATATCTGTGTAAGCCACCAGCAGTCTACCATCATTGCTCCCAAGCCACAGTGGAAGTGTTGTGATCTGAAAGTTACAATATTCCTCCCAACAGTTCCTCTCGGCCTCTCCTCTCTCATGTGCTCCTCGCTCTCTTCCCCTCTATCTGACAAAAGCTGCACGTCCTGCTCTCTCTCCCCCATGTCAGGTGCGTTTAGCATGGCTTTGAACGCCATGGCTCCATATTTTATTGAACACTTTGTTGGTTGATGCCGGGTTCCTCCACAATGCCTGGCGATGGGTTCATGCATTAGAGATGTGAGCTTTGGACGGGGGCCGGAGGAGGATGGAAAGAAAATATAAAAGATGAGGGGGCCGGGGTGTGTTTTCTCTCTGTTTTGGTGGACCGTACAGAAGTCGTTGTTATTTAGCATTTCACTGTGAGTTCATGCTCGCTGCAAAGGAAAATCTATGAGCGCTCTCACAGATTCTCTCTTAAGGATAAGAGCTCTATCGGCGCTCTCATCCTCTGTGTATTTGACTGTTGCACATTGATTTGTTTTTTTTTCTTTCAGCAGGTGTATCTATGGTATTGTTTTTTCAAGGCATTCCTTGAATCTGGACTCCGTTAAGACAGTGTGAGGTATTTGACCACCAAGAGAGAGTCTGACAGTTAGTTTTACTCTCAACCTCTCTTTTCCAAACTGTTGCTTCATCTTGTCACGACGTTTTCGTCCAGCATAAATAAAACCCGGACAGTGTTGGTAACTGCTGACTTTATGAGTCATCTAAGTGACCTTTTGCTTTCAACTGAAATACATTTGTGAGTATAGCGTGTATAGAAAGGAGCTATTTGCATATCTTGGGTTAAGCCCCATTGCCCTTCATATACAGTAGGTGCGAAAATACTGATTAATTCCCCCAAAAGTGTAAGTGTAAAACAGATATTTGCTACTTCCTGATTGTAAAGTGTAGCAATAGGAAAAATGTAACCGTGAAATGTGTCAGGCCTTAAATTAGCGCTCCATATTTTAGTGCCATTTTCAACAGTGCCACGTTGCAAAGGCCTCCAAAGACAAGAGGCATCTCACTTGTTGTCAGACAGCCTCCTATCACCTCTGCATCACTTTTCATGCATTTGCATACAATTTTGTTTCCGTGAGAGCCATTGAGTTTTGACTTGGAATATTTCCCCCCCATATTTCTTCTGTTTTGAGGTTGCATCTTCTTCTTTTTTATTACAAATAGTGTCCAAAAGTAATATAGAACTAGCAGGTTAATGCTACTGTTTGTATAGCAATTTGATTATTTAGTAGGCCTTTGTAAATGTGCTACTAGAAAATCTGTTTTTGAGCTTTTTAATGCTTCCCATTCGTGGTTGCTTATTTGTCTGCGGGCTGCTGTAGTTGTTGGGGCATTCTTTGACTGCAGCGCCTCACCCAAACAGATGTTTCATTTACAACTAACAATTACACACAGAGGGATCTTGGGGATAGGGGGAAAAGCAGGAGTTTATTTAAACAAAAATCTTCACATGACGTGTCCTCTCTCCAGCACCTAGCAGATTTATTTGAAACGAAACAGTTTGTGCTGATTCTCTCATTTACTTCTCAACCTCCTTCAGACCAGGGAGCAATAATCTGACTTCCTGTAGACTAAACATAAAATTAAAAGGCGATCTGGCTGTGCCGTATGTTTTATAGAAATCAAAAAAAGGAAGGGAAAAAAAAGAACTCACGTCAGCGAGTTTCACAGATAAAAGTGCCACGGCTCGCCAAGTGAAAAGGCGGATAAAAAAAGAATATCTTTTTTTTTCCCTTCCTCTTTTCGCCTTTGCATATGTTAGAGCAGCTTGATTAACGGCCGGGCCGTCCAAAAGCTAATTATTTTATTGAGTTGGGGGACGAGGCAGGATCCCACCTTGGGGATTTGGCTTTGGCTTTGGCTTTGGCTGCAAAATAGAAAAGGGCCCCACATGTGTTGTGTGATTTCTCCCTCCTCCTGGTGCCCGTCCTGCACGGTGACAGCAGGATGAGCCCCAGGTATGGGTGGTCTCATCTCTCGTCTATCAATAAGGAGCTTACTAGCCGTACTGGAAATGGGAGGGAATACAATGCCGTTGCAATTTGATTTTAAGCCCCACAGGTCAATCTCCTGAACCCCCTTTCAGGCGGTTCCTTTTTATCATTCTTTTCCCCCATGCTTCAACTTTCATCTTTCTGAGTCTCTGCCGCTCTCTCTCGCTCTTTCATTTGTCTTTTGCTTTCTTTTTTGCTTTCTCTTACTCACTGTCTCTATATATCAGTCTTTTGCTCTGTGCTAAACTGTTACTGTGATTTTCTTCATCTTTGGAGGGTTGTGATTCAATCGAAACTTTAGACTGGGAATGTTTTGCTTACATTTCATTCCTGTTTCCAGGGCGATCAGCAATGGGTGTTACTCTGATTACTAATGCATTTGTTTTTGCATAGGTAACCAGCAATGAGTTACTATCCATAACTCGCAATTCATTATTTTATGTTTTGTTTCCAGTTTGATTGAGTTTTGGTGGTTGCAAATTGATATTTCAATTGATATATTAATATTAAAATTTTAATAAAAAAAACATCCATACAATCATTTACTTGTGTACAGTATAGTTGACAGGTGAAAAAAAACTAACTAGCCAGAGTAGAAGCATACATGTCCAAGACTGTTGTCAAAGTAAATAACTCACAGTGTAATTATTTCTCAAAAACAAGAGTATGTCTGACTTCAATATGATGTAACCAGATGCATTTATAAAAGCTTTAGCAGTATTCCATATGTGTCCATTTAGACTTAGACTTAGACTTCTCTTTATTGATCCCTTCGGGATGACTCCCGCAAGGAAATTAGATTTCCAGCAGCAGATTTTAGCATCTTACAAAACACTCTTTAAATAGAAAAAAGATAGAAAAAATACAGTATAAGAATAACAATAAAACATTTGGCTAAATATTTTTACAAAAATAAACAAACAGTAAAACAACAATAAACAACAGATAAATAAAGATAGATATATAGGTATATTGGACTGTGTATGGTATTGTGTTATCATACAGTTAATAAATAAATGACATTTAGCGTAAATTAGTAGTTAAGAGCAGTTAGTGTCCAGTTATGTATGTGAGTAGATTATTAATAATTTATTGCACTGTGTTCTGTTCTGTCCTCTTTACCCTATTTCCTCCTCCCCCCGAGTGAGGAGTTGTAGAGTATGATGGCATGAGGGACAAAGGAGTTTGTTGGTCCTACACTTGGGAAGGAGCAGCCTTCCACTGAACAGGCTCCTCTGGTTGCTGATGACGGTGTGCAGGGGGTGCCTGGCATTGTCAGTAATGTCCAGCAGTTTGTCCAGTGTCCTCTTCTCTGCCACCGTCACCAGTGAGTCCAGCTAGGGCTGGGCGATATATCGATATAAAAAATATACCGATATATTTTTTAATGAGATATGGAATTAGACCATATCGCATATATCGATATAGTTAAAATGTGATCCTTGCTCCCATAGATATATACACAGATGTCGCCTTGAGGTTCTAAACATACGTCAAAACCGCCGCCATCTTGGAACAGAGGTCCGAAGCATTCAGATCAACGCTGAAGATGCCGGACTTTTGTACTGCTTAATTATGTTCGATAGAGGAAATGAAAAGAACAAACAGCAATGAATAACATTTAACAGGTGACAATGTGTTTTATGATTATGTATGCCGCCTTCGACCAGCAATCTGAGCTCCGGCGGCAGCGGGTTGGCGGAGAGCTCCGTGGCCGGCCGCAGCGTCTCTTCCCCCGGGAAAAACACAGCTTTGCCTCGCTGCTGCGCCGGTCCCCGCTGATCCAGATCGGACCAGCCAAAGACAGAGTGGTGATCGGTAGGATCTTACACGTAGTCCAGGACGACCTGTATGTCGATATCGGCGGAAAGTTCCACTAAGTTTGCCGGCGGCAGGCGGACGGAGAGAAGCTACAGCGGGGCAGCAGAGACCGTCTGCGGCTGCAGGATCTGGAGCTCAGTGCCCGTTAAAATTACATGTAACGCATAAATACATATAGAAATAAATAGTGGAGGAATGAGCCTGGACATTTCAGTCTGTTTTAAACTTCACCTTGAAGCAGAAACTCTTAGTTCAGAAGGGTGAAGTTTCCGTTTGGACTCAGATCTGTGAACCGATCATAATAAATATTCTTTGTATTAACACATTAATTAGTTTCTTTGTTTTGTAGTCGATAGTTCATCTTTTAGTTTACTTAAGTGGAAGCAGTATCAAGTGGAAGAATGGGACTATAAACCTAGGCTTACAGGCATGAGGCATTACATTTTTAACAAAGTAGATTATATTAATATCAAAAGCTTAATTGACCTTTGGAACGAATCACAAATATGGAGCTTTGATTTCAAAAAAGGTACTCCTGTTACAGCACACCACAGTGTAGAAGAGGACGCTGGTAACCACAGATTGGTAAAACATCAACAGCAGTTTGCTGCAAATGTTGAAAGACCGCAGTCTCCTCAGTAAGTACAACCTGCTTTGTGTCTTTCTGTACAGGTGGCTGGTGTGTGTTGTCCAGTCCAGTTTATTATCCATCCACAGCCCAAGGTATTTGTAGGATTGCACAGCCTCCACCTCAGCTCCCTCTAGCTGGATTGGTTGCATTCTTGGTCTGGACCTCCCAAAGTCAATGACCAGCTCCTTTGTCTTAGAGGTGTTGAGCTGTAGGCCGTTAGTGTGACACCAGAGAGCAAAATCCCCCACCAGACTCCGATACTCCTCCTCTCTGTCACCCCTGATACACCCGACGATGGCTGTGTCATCTGCATACTTCTGTATGTGGCACAGCTCCGAGTTGTAACAGAAGTCCGAAGTGTACAGGGTGAAGAGAAGAGGAGCCAGCACTGTGCCCTGGGGGGCCCCAGTGCTGCTGACCACAGTGTCAGACGTGGTGTCCTTCAGCCTGACGTACTGTGGCCTGTCAGTGAGGTAATCCTTGATCCAGTTTACCAAATAGGGGTCCACTCCCATCCTGTTCAGTTTTGTCCTGAAGTATAGGGGGCTGGATGGTATTGAAGGCACTGGAGAAGTCCAAGAAAAGGATCCTCACTGTGCTGCTTCCCTTATCCAGATGGGAGTGGACTTGGTGTAGCATGTAGAGGATGGCATCCTCCACAGCAACATTTGGCTGGTACGCAAACTGCAGCCGGTCCTGGGCGTGTTGTACCTGGGGTCTGAGGAGGCTGAGGAAGAGTCGCTCCAGCGTCTTCATCAAGTGTGAAGTGAGTGCCACCGGTCGGAAGTCGTTCAGCTCGCTGGGCCTGTTCTTCTTGGGAACCGGAACGATGCAGGATGTCTTCCAGAGGGTGGGCACTCTCCCTAGCTGTAGGCTAAGGTTGAAGATCTGTTGTAGTGGTTCAGCCAGTTCTGCAGCGCAGGTCTTTAGTAGTCTCGGACACACTTTATCCGGGCCTGCTGCTTTCCTGGGCCGGAGCTTCCTCAGCTGTCCCCTGACCTGGTCTGTGGTGATGTGAGGCATTCAGCTCATTCGCCTCATTCACCCTCTCCATTGTCCCCTCTGTAGCTCTGGTCTTTGTGTTGTGATCAGGATTCATTCAGTGAGGTAAAGAGTTACTATTTGGGGAAAAGTAATGAAGTGTGTGTGGGAGCATGCATGCACAAGCAGGCCTGCACATACTGTATGTGTGCACATGCGCATGCCTCTGTGTATGTGCCTGCATGACTTTATCTTTTGCCTGTGTCGCTGTATCGGTATCGGTAGTATCTGATTGACCTCACACCCCTGTCAACAAGATGTGGCCCCCTGGGGTTTGAGCTGTGACAAAATGAAAAGAAAAAAAAAAAAAGAATACCTCTATTGGCCACTCTGTAACAAAGTTGCGGTGTGTGGTGGACAACAAATTGGCTCCTTCATGTCTGCCCCTCCAAATGCTAAGGTTAGGCTTTAATTGTGGCACCTGGGTTAGAAAGCAGCGGCGTTATAGACAAAATAGCGATGCTTGTGTCATTGGACGTGTTGTGAATAGTTCACATAATACCAGTGTATACACAGTGGACACGGAGCCAGCCACCTTTGCTCCTCTCCCCTGTTCTCGCTGAATAAGAATCTGACATAAATTCTGCACATATAAAATTAGTAAATGCCACTGTAGCCGTAGTTAAATATCACACAAACCCCTGGGGAGGGGGAGGCAGGGGGGGGGGGGGGAGGTGCTGGCAAGATACCTTGGCCTATTTTTTCTTTTTTTTGTGAAGGAGGGGGGTGGACAGCCAGGGGGAGGGGGAGGGAGTTTGACTGAAGGAGAAAAAGGGATTGTGCGAGGTTAGAGAGAAAGAAAAGGGTGAAGGGGAAGGAAAGAGGGAGGGGAAAACAGCTGTACATCGTCAGGGAGGGTGGGTGGGAGTTGTGGCGGGCTGCCGGCAACAGAACGTTGCTTTTAGATATGGAGCTGTCATGCCTCACACTCCCTCCTCTCCCCCTGCTGCTCTCCTTCCTTTCTTCATATTGAAACTATCAAATAAAACAGCTTCGTGCATAAACCTCTTTCTTCAGCCTCTCATATGGCATCATTAGAGGTTAAGTGCAGTCTAATCTCTCCCCTAATAAAGTTACTTTGAAGTGAGGAAAAAGGGTGGAGTGGGGCCAGGGGTTGTTCACACAGACTATTTAGTGAATTAGCTCAGCCGATGCGTTGCTGGTGAAGGCTTGGAACCCTGTTCAATGTGAAATCTGAGCCACCCTCGTACAGCAATGTTGATCCTCGGCATAGCATAAGAGTAATTCTTATAAAATGTTGGTTCGTAGCTTTTGTTTGCTACTTTTGTTCAGATTTTTATTTTGGCTGTTTTTAAATGTTTTGAGCAGGGAAGTTTTACATCATCAGCACAATGAAGTGGGGGCTGTCGACTGCAGAGGTATTTGATGTAGAGAAAGCCTTGCTTCTTCAACTTTATTTTCCCTCATTGACATTATTTTTTTAAAGATTATTTTTTGGGGCTTTTCCGCCTTTAATGGACAGGACAGCTAGGTGAGAAAGGGGGAAGACATGCAGGAAATCGTCACAGGTCGGACTCGAACCCTGGACCTCTGCGTCGAGGCATAAACCTCTCTCTCTCTCTCTCTCTCTCTCTCTCTCTCTCTCTCTCTCTCTCTATATATATATATATATATATATATATATATATATATATATATATATATATATATATATATATATGTATGTATATGTGTCTATATATGTATGTGTATATATATATATATATGTATATGTGTATGTATATGTGTCTATATATGTATGTGTATGTATGTATATATATATATATATATATATATATATATATATATATATATATATATATATATATATATATATATATATATATGTATGTGTGTATATATATATATATATATATATATATATGCCCCTGTTCTACCAACTGAGGAAACCCGGCCACTTCCCTCATTCACTGGATTCCACATTGTCTTTCCATCAGTTTCTCCTTCTTTCCAGTCTTCCTTTCCTTTCTTCCCACATGCGACCCCTCACAGTGCCTGCCGTGGTCCCTCTCTATCCTTCCATTTTTATCCCAGCCTGTTGCCTCTACAGCCTGGGCTTGGCATGGTGCCAGCGCTGGGTGGGAAAGCCCCCCCCCACCCTCATTAATTTATCAACAGATTGCCGTGCACCGCTCACAGTTCACCGACGGGGGTGTTTACAACAGTTAAGTGACGAGCTGATAGCCATTAAAACGTTAATGTAGCACAGCGTCGCAGAGCAAATACTGCCTTGTTTTGCCTGGCACACATGATGATACAGCAGCCAGTGTGTTGTTGGCATACCGTCTTAATTGGAAGTCCTGGGCCACAGCCAACACCAGCAGCTAAGATACAACAGGTCTGAGACACGCAGTCCTGCCAACAAAAAAATACATGCAGACACATTTACTCAACAAACACAATTTACGTCACGAGTCATGCATGTACAGTATATTGTACATATGGGCAGATTTGACTCCTTAAATGTCAAATTGATATAGATTTATTATTGACTGAATGTGCTCTAACAGGATATGTCTGCAACCTTTTTCCTATTAATTGCTTTAAAAAAATGTGTGGATCATTGTAGCTACTCCATTAGTAGAAACATAAGGTACAATTTACAGTATGAACGGTTATTGTTACATTACCTGATACAATGCAGCCCAATGTGGTAGTGATTTGCAGAGTAAATGTTATTGCACTCGCATGCATCAACACCACGTGTTTTCTGTGTCTTTTGTTCGAAATTCCGCTGGAATGGGGCAAGATTCTTTCTCCAAAGGGATCATGTTAAATTACTCGAAACCGTTTAGTGTCCAACGCACAAAAATGGTGTTTCTGGACCATATGGAAGCCTTTATGTAATGTTTTCCTTTTTGATATACAGATTCTGTAACAAATGATAATGGATCGCAGCTGTGGCATGGATGAGGAGCGATGTCGGTCGATGGCTTCAACATGAGTTGCATGCCCGGTCCTAATGTTGCTCCCTGCCCAATAATACCGGGAAGTTTATGAATTCTTTATTCTGTGCAGTTATGGAAAACTGGCAGATGGGGGGGATTTCAAATTGCAATGTTAATGTGTTAACAGTGTTGAGTGTGAAGGAGCTCAGAGAAGCTCAGCAATCAGGAACTGTAAAGTCCAATCAATCCACCGTTGATGTTAAAATTGATGATAAGGGAAGTAAACAATGTCTTGGAAAAGGGTGTAGAAAAGGAAATGATTCAGTTATGCTACCTAAATGAAGAATGCAATGTCACATTGAATCACATAGTCCCTTTTAGCTTATTTCCTATATTGATTTGATCTTGCACATCTATGCTCAGAGAGATTGATTTTGGAAAGCCCACAGCCTTGATTATACCTACGAGTGTGTCACATCACAACAAATGGAGCATTTCTTAGATGACTGCCGATACCTTTGGACTGAACAGCTGGTAACCTGATGATCACTGATTGATATGCGTATACAACTGTTTTTTAACAACAAATCACAATGGATCCAATCAGATGTTTGTCGTGATGTGACAGCTCCTTCCCATCTGTTGTCACCTCGAAGAAGGCGAGATATCTGCATGTAAAGGAGGGATAAATAGCAGATGTCGGAAACTTTCTTTGTCAATCACTGGATGAGAAGGTGTTTTGATAGAGGGTAAAGACTGCAACAGAAAAGAGGAGTTCAGAGTAGGGGGAAATTGTGACCGCTCCTCTAATGCAGTGTGTGGAAACCTGTCCTCTGGGAAAGGCGATACACTGTCAGTGACCACCCAAAAATGGAGGCGAAGTAGTGACAAATTGCAATACATAGCAAATGGCCGAGTTTTTGAGAGGGCCCAATTTGTCGTCTCCAATAAAGGCCATTGGTGCTCAACAGTCTGGGCTCATTGCCCAATGGCTGGTTAGAGCCAAACTGATTGGATGTAATGTCTGACAGCTGTCGGGGGTCTACATGAATTGAGTCAACTTCTATGTGTCAAGCCAAGTTTCTGTACATCAATATGTATAAGGAGAACAGAGAGGCTGAGAGGGCAAAGGAGAGCGAGACCAAGAGAGGCTGCTTTGCAACAAATGCACAAGTGGCAACAAGAGGCCCCATCTGGTGCTGCTTTAGGTTCCCCGGGCTGCATGTGTAGACAGAGAAGAGGTTGACGAGGGGTGGGGGGGGTGTAATATGTGAGGTTGGAGGATAGGGTAGGTGGGAGTGTTGGTGGTTACAGAAGGGACACCCCAGGCTCTGGAGGCAGTTGGGTGAGAGAGTGTCTGGGTCAGGAGGGTCGACTCTATGGACTACCTTGGGGGCCTGGAGTGTGACAAATGGGCTAATGTGGTAGTGGTGGAGATGGGTGGCCATGCCCTGTAGGATGGGTTTAGTGAATATATACTGTGTGAGTGTGTGTGTGTGTGTGGGGGGGCGGGTGGTGCCTGGTCTGAAGTTGTGTGAAATGAGCATGATGTCCTGAAATGCAAATAACATGGCCTGTGTACAAAAAGTGAAAGAAATGTGTTTCCGAACATAGCAATTATATATCAATATATAGCTGCTGTGAATAGCTGTTATATCAAGAAGAGCTGTTTACTGGAGGAACGTATGGGTGTTATCATGATGTTAGTGAATGGCCATACATCTGGCACTAAAGGTTTACCTGCCTTTTTCTTTTAAAGGGGCTTCGCCAGAGTTTTTTTGTTGTCTTTTTTTTTTTTTTATGTGTGCATCACAGGGTTAGAGGCAGTGAGATCCTAAATGCTGTAAGATTGCCTGTGCTCACTGTTGTTGTACAGTGAATTCTATCAGACAATAGCCGCAAAAACCACAAACATCAAACCAATCATCAATGATTTGTGTAGACATGTTGATTTGTAATAGCAGGACAAGCACAGGTGTAACTAATAACACGATGGCCTTGTCACATTTAGTTGTCTTTGTAAGCCAACCATGCACCATACCAGACCCCTTTAACTGGCACACCTGAATGGAACACAGTCATAATTTGTTTGATTAATTGCACCTGTGCTTTTCCTGCTTTGACTAAAGCTGTGTTCAAAAACGCTCCCTCATTCACTCACTCACTATTCCCTATATAGTGTTCATTAAATAGTGAACTATATAGGGAACGACCAAACGAGATTTCAGACACTCACTGAAAACACATCGTTGCGTGACTCGCTTAAGGAGATGCGCCCGTTGTTTGCGTGACGGAGGCAGGCGCGCCCAGCATCATGTAAACAAACCAAAACTAAAATACTTCTAATAGTGGGAAAATAATCCCACTAAAAATTTTTTTTTGTTCATAATCACTCTAATCATGACTTTTTTTGTCGACCTAAAGTGAACAGAGCGACTTGCAAACAACATCTTCATCTTTAACCAAGAATAAAACGTTGTAACCTTAACTAAATTCACTGTTAGCTTAACTTAAAGTGGACTAAAATTACAGTACTTCAGAGTTTTCTCATCTGTTGATTTAATTTATATCAGGCTATTTGTTTTCCTTGCCCATGCATTGATGTGTTGTTGTTGTGTTGCGTTTATGTGCAATAGCAAAACTCGTCTTTTCCACGTCTCTCCCTTTGCCCACAGGGGTGTGAGGTGGAACGAACCCCTAGGCTTTTAGCGGATTTCCCATCTCTGTCACAGATTATCCAGCCATTAGCAGTCTCTGTTTGTTTGATTTCCTCTATCGATTAAAGGCAATCCCCAATCAAACAAGCTTTATTGATGAAACAACACAACCTTCCGCTCCCTGGATAAACACAACGCGGCCTGTTGTGTACGCTGTCGTCGTTGGGGGCCACGACACCAATCTGTTCTGGAAGAGTCTCCACATTTCATCACGACTGAACGCACCGCTGTGGTTTCCCACAGGAGACGTGCAGAGGAATTATCTTTTGACAGCACATGCATGTGATTAGATGCCATATTGTTAGCGCTGCCATCTTTTACATACAACATTTATCCTATCGATTTCTTTTGATTTAAAATCTAAGCAAGCTTCACGTTTCCCTTCTTTTGTGAGGGATGTGTGTCATGTGGATTAATATTTCAAAGTCTGGTAATTCATTTATGACAGGCGGCGGTTGGAAAAAAAGAAGCGTTTTCATAGGGCATGTTGAGAAAGAACAACAGCCTGTGTGTTGCTGTTGATGTTTTCATTTATGTGTTTATGTGCCAACGAGGCGCCGTGAATTGGCAACGAGGGAGTCAGAGAGCGCGAGAAGAACAGAGAATGTGCTAAATAATACAATAAATTACACTGCAACTTCGCTTCTCTCTGTCGGGAGAACAGATTTGAATATCTATTATTTACACAAACATCTTGTTATCTGAGGAGTAAGCAGTTTGTTTACTAAATATGTGTTTTGGGGTTGGATGAAAACACCGCGGTTGCATAATTCATAGAGCCAGGCATTGTTTGTTCACGTAACTCAAGCGCTGTAAAATGTTGTGGTGTCAGGCACATCCCTGCACATTAAAAATAGACTAGTGCAACACAGCAAAAGCTCCTGCTTTCCAGTCACTTATTCATACTCGCTTCCACACATTAATATTGCAGATTGTACACTGGCACGCCAAGGCTTTGTGTGTGTGTGTGTGTGTGTGTGTGTGTTTGCATGCTTGCATGTGCCTGTTTTTACCCCCCTGCTAATGCGCCTTGTCTCAGAAAACAGAGGCAGAGGATTTCTCTGATGCTTCTTTCCTCCTTTCTCCCCCCCCAAAATTAATCCTCATTTTAAACGTCTGCTCTGGTAGCAGATCAGACCAGGTGAGAGATTGTCTTCTCTTCCCGCCTTCAGGGCATCTCAAGCTCCATTTAATCCAAATGCCAATTTGTAGCACACAAATAGGAAGAGGCTGGAGCCAGCTGCCTGGTTGGCTGAGTTGTTTGGGCATTTTGTGCACATACAGTACAAAGGTGTGTATATCTTTTGCATGTGTGTGCGTGCATGCACATGTTGATTTCCTCTGTATGAGGGTTTACACTGGGCCCTCTCAGCTTGGTGCATCTATAATTGGAGAGCAGGGAGTGTCCGGAGGTGTGGGGTTGTCAGTCACTGTTTAGGTTGCCCCCAGGCCCCTGGCACTCCTGTGGGTATCAAAGTGGCGCTAATTAAATGTGGGCCCCGCCGTACGGCCCTCCACATCACGGGGCCAACGGAGAGCCCCCGCTCAGCTGTCCTCCCCATGCCTTTGAGAATCTGCTGCTTGCACTAATTACCCATTGTCCATTTGACTTGCCCATTCTCACACACATATACACACACATTTCATCCCTTAACTCTACCAACCCCCTTCTCCATCACTAACTCCCCCACCCCCTCCTATATTTATTATTTTATATTTTCCCTGCCCACTCTATCTTTGGCTAGCCGGCCTAATTAATCTTATGGAAATCTCCTCCAGCCAAGGTTGGCCTCCGATGTTTGTAATTTGATTTGGGGATGATAAAAGTGAAAGCCGGGTTCTGGGATGGTGAGGGAACAGTGTCATTTCTCTGTCCTCTCGCCCGTCCCCCTCCACATCCCAACACTCGGGAGACTCGTGGGGGCTATCAATCTTTCCCACGTGCCCAGCAAACTGATATCCCAGAAAATTAACTTCAATTAATAACAGAAATCCCCTGATGCGGCGGTGGAGGCAAGCCGGGGCTTTGAAGGAGAACCTTCAAAGATGTCTCTCTGCAAGTCTTTTATAGGCCAGCTGGGGAGGGGTTTTCTTTTCATTATCATCAGCCACCATTTGAACACTCACTTTTTCCTTTTTTTTGTCTTTAGCTGTGGACATTTAAATAAACCGCTGTCAACACAAAAAATTCTATTAGCTTGCCTCTGGCTATAAAAGCAAAAACAAAATGGCTCATTACGAAACTGCACAAACTGGCCTCTGCCTTTGTGTGCTCAATAAGTCTCTCCAACAGACCTTGTTTGTATGAACCGAATAACCGCTAAGGTCAGCCATCACGTTAGCTGACTGCTGTTTAGAGTGATGATGAGCTTGGAAACCTTTGGTTAAGGATGAAGCTTTGACTTTTTAATTTAGCATTTCGGAGGCTGGATTTGAATATACTGTTTTCTGGAGGTTCATGATGGGAGGCAATTGCCTACGACATTAAAACACACTTTTGTTTTGACATCTGATGACTGATTGGACTTTTTGTTGCTCATGTTTATAAGTATATGATCCAGATGTTTTCATGATAACAGTATGACATGTGGATATTACCAGAGCCTGGCTGATAAATATTACCAGATATTAACTTATCATAGATATATATTGTATCAGCAAATACGTTGTCCGATAAGAAACAAGAAATTTGTCAAGATTAGTTTGAGGTCATTTAGAAACTGTGTCAAAGAGCCCTGACAAGATAATTTTGCAACTGTAAAGTGTCATGCTTATCAATCCAAAAATGCCATCATCAAATTTAAAAAAACAAAAAAATTCTCATCTCAGCCTCTGACTATAGGTATATGACAGTGTTTGGATTGAAAGTTAATGTGCAATTGTGACCATTTGTATAAGACCCTTCAGCCTAATTGTTGTCAATACATCACAGCTAGATTTTATTTGAATTAACAACATAAAAGAAAAGAACATTAAAACAACATACTCTAGGTTTAGTTTATATCTTATTTGTGTGAAGGAGCTTATGTCGTCGTTGGGCTGTCAGGGATTAAAGGCCCAACACACCCTCTGTGCGTCTGCACAGTTGTTTTCACTTATTTTTCCTATTTAGACCTCTTCTGAAGACTGTGCTTGATTGACAGCTCCTGACAGACCATGTCATAGAAGCTACTGTTATCATCCTTATTGGTTCATGTAGTGTGGTCACCTCACATAATTCCCAGAACAACTCCACTCAACTCCAACCTTGGAGAGGTTTAATTAGCCCCATGAGTGAAAGGACCTGTGGGGGTGTGAGTGTCCTCTAGCCACAGTTAATGTGTTGTACTGTATATGGGTTAGTATATGCTTTTTAAGTATGTGTTACTTAAAAAGCATTATACATTTTAGCTGTAAATGAGACAATATTTCTGCAAAAGTTAGTATTTTGGGCGCCTGGTTAGCTCATCTGGTAGAGCGGGCGCCCAGATACGGAGGTTTACTCCTCAACACAGCGGCCGTGGGTTTGCGGCCCTTTGCTGCATGCCATTCCTCTTCTCTCTCCACTTTCAAGTCAAAATAGTCCTATACAAATAAAAGCCTAAAATGGCCCAAAAAAATTATCTTTTATTTTATTTTTTTAATTAGTAGTATTTTTGAAAACAAAATAATTTAAACCTCATATTTAATATATATTATATATTTTTATTGTGTGTGTTTTTTTGCATTTAAAGAAATACTTCCTGGAACTGTAAGTGGCCCTTTGCCCCAGAAACAAATTTCTCCATGCTTGTTGTGTCCTCACACGCCCCTTTAACATCCATCCCCGCAGAAGCAGCTTTACTTTAAGTGGCACAAATACAACAAATACACCATGCTTATCGAGTCACAGTCCCCTGCCACCCCGACAATAAAATACAATTCTGTTTTCTTCACGCCGCCTTCTGTAGTGCTAGTATGCCATGGCGGTCACGTCTGGGGGGAGAGCCTCTCTGCTTATTTATTTGTGGCTGTTTCCTCGCCTGTCAGGATAAAGAGGGCAACACGGAGCCAGTCTGAGAACATAATTTCACTCTGAGTGCCTTAGCCTGAAGCACTGAGCGCAAGCACACACACACACACACACACACACACACACACACACACACACCAGACACATACTGGATACACACACGCACACACACACACACACACACACACCTAACCAAGCTGTGAGAGTGGCTGTTGACCTGCTGAATAATGCTTTTCGACTGGTGAAGGTGTGTGTGTGTGTGTGTGTGTGTGTAGTGTGTAGTGTGTAGAGTGGCTGGTTAGCAGCTTAGCCCTCCCGCTGACTCCTATTAAGGGCTAAAGGGATCCATGTCAATAACAAGCAATAAAGAAGATACCTCATCCAGAGAGACATGCGCACACATAACATGATGCACATCCACAGTGGTTGCACGATGCAGACACACACGAACATGTGTACACACAACAGACTTGGCATGTCTCAAATAAAATATAGATAGATGTGAGAGTGTTTGAAGGGTCTATTAGCGCAGGCTGTCGGGGAGTGATAGGGTTGGGATCAGTGTCACAACTCCACTTCGCTCAGCTCGGCCGTGCCGCACGCTGTGGGAAGCTTGGAGAGCTGCCAGCTGCCTGTTTACAAGCCAGACGTGCGTTTGTTACTGGGCTGCTACCACTTGATAGCAGCCAAATCCCCCTTCCAATGAAAAATAAACTAGAGGGCTTCTTCTGAAGTGGAATAGGCCGAGGCAGAGCAGCTCAGCTCAGCCAGGATGCTGTCTGAGAGCTTCTGAGTCAGTTTGTTAGGCTGCCTCCGGGTAACTGGCTCGGTTTGCTGACTGTTAGATTGACTGGCCAACGGACGGGTTGGTTAGTTGACTGGGGCAATCAGCCAAATAAATCTTGCATTAATCACCTCAAATGATTTATTTAGGGCCTTAAATTTGAACTTTTCTCTGATTGGAGAGTGACTGTCCTCTTGCCAATGAAGTAATGAAGTCGTTGGTTATGTTTTTGGCTATTGGCACTTGTTTTGTATAATATCCCAAAATCTAGTGAAACTGCACTCTGTGGAAGACAGTAAATATAATAGAATAAAGATCTTTTGCAGTTCATCTAAATAGAAAGCAGGCTGATCAAGGTGGCTGCTTCACAATAACAAAGGTTGCACATTGTAGGTTTGTAATATTATAACTGCTAGACTAACTCAGTTTGTCTCTCACATTTTAACCCTTTCAACCACTTAAATCCCCCTCCCACCCTCCCACACACACACACACACACACACACACACACACACACACACCACTTTTACTGAAAAAAATACACAAACTGGAATTTTAACCTTTCACATTTTGAAGGGTTCATTGTCAGACTCTGCCATTGTACCAGGATTCTTTTAAAAAACAGGATGTTGTTTTGTAAAACAGCCACAATCAACCAAAAGAGTCCATCCAAATAATACATGTATACCACATTGATATTAATGTAACGTTTCGTAGTACTAGCAGGCTGTTAAAGTGGTACATAATGTTAGCATCCCGCAGGCAGAGCAGTGGGTGGTTAATGAAAGGTTATTCACATTTTGAATCCACCATTTTATCTGAACATTATCTATAAAAGATGCTTCCCTTTGCACCAGAATCCTAGAATGTTTCCCCACTTTCAAGAAAATTTTGATTTTTGTATTGTTTTGCAATGTATGCTTCCACACAGCTCCTCACTCTCCACTCTGCCCGAGGCAGTGCCTCTCCTGTGGGAAGGTTTATATGCAGCGGTTGGCCCTCTGCTTATTGATCACTCCTAATGTCTCATGTTATCGGTGGGAAGCTGTTGGGTCTGCATGCTTACTGATTGGTTCGGATAGCGTGTGCTTAGGTGCAGAGCGTGAATATGCTGTGTGTGTGTGTGTGTGTGTGTGTGTGTGTGTGTGTGTGTGTGTGTGTGAGTGGGAGTGTGAGTGTGGTGTGCGTACTGTACATCTCCAAGTGCCTCTCTATCTCTTTTTGATCTATAACCACTTGTTAATTAGCAGCGATGTTAATTAAAAACCCACTTCCTTTACATTCAGCGTGGTAATGGAGGTTTTATTTACTTACATCTCATGTGCGACTCTCCTTCCCGCCCGCCCTCTCTTTTGTTCAGAATCCAACTTTTGTGTCCTTCCTTATTTCTCTCTCGCCTCGTTTCTTTCACACCTGCAAAGGCCAGGTCTTGCAGTCTTAGACTTCCAGTGAGGTTTTGCTCTATTTCTCTCCATGGGACTGTAGACGAGGGGTCCATCCACACTCTGAGGGCCTGTAGCTGAAAGGGTCTGTGATACACTTTAAGGTTGGGGAGGGCCAAGCCTCCCGTGTTTGAGGTACGTTGCAGGGTAGAGTATTTTAGCGTAGGTTGTTTATTATTCCAAATATATTGCCGTATCAAGTTTCTTCCAGAAATGTATTGGTGGGGGTAAGGGGATCATTGTACTTAAGAGGAACTATGTTCATTTTAACAACCGCAATCCTGTAGCGTAGTGATGCCAGCAGCGCAGACCACTTGGCCAGATCCCTTTGAACACTACTTAATATAGTTTTCAGCCTTTTCCGCGTCCACTGATAAAACTGCTGCCGTTGTTGGAAGGTTTGTCTCGTTTCTTTTTATCATAACATGTTCGAGCAAATTAGAGCTTTTTGATATGAAAACTGACAAAGCATCAGATATCGGAGTCATGATCACTGCAATTTCAACCCGTTTTTGCAGACACACAAATGTGGCCCAGTGAGCTAAAGCAAAACAACTGGTTGTATATGTGGCTACAAAGGCCTCTGCTCTCTGTGAAGGATCAGTGCAACACTTTCTTCTTCTTTTTTTCCTCGTGCCTATGTATATTGTAGCATTAATCATTTTCTCCAGGCTGAATGTCACAGAGTCTGCCTGCTAGCCCTGAATAAACACTGTCATCCCTCTGCAGGGATAACCTTCACATATTGCTACCGCCATGTGTGTGTTTGTGTGTGTTTGCCTGCGTATGTACAGTACAGCATGTGTGTGCAAGTGTGCCTCAATTCTCACTAAAGGTTAGGAGGGCATGTAAATAAAAGAACAGTACACGACAGGCTGTAGCGCTCGCTTATGTATCTGTACATTCTCACCAGCCTTTTATAGCACTGTGTTGTGTTTGATTAGTCTGAGGCAAGGCAGACTATCTCTCCCCCACACACACACACACACACACACACACACACACTACCACTCTTTTTTTTATCTCTGTCCCTTCCTTTCTTTCCTTCTCTTCCTCCAACTGTATCCCTCGTTTGTTTTCATTAGTGTGATTGCCTCAATGTCTCCCTGACCTTCAGCCATCTTCAGCGCTTTTGCTTTTACACACACACACACACACACACACACACACACACACACACACACACACACACACACACACACACACACACACACACACACACACACACACACACATGCAAACATTCCTCTGGATGATCACTTCTAATTTTAATCTTATTCTTTTCTTTTTTTCTCTCTCGGAGGCAGCATGCCCGTAACAACAAGTCAGTAGATTTTTCCAAGCTGATAACTCGTTCTTGTGAGAGTAAAAAGTCAGAGAACGGAGGTCCTTATTGCACTCCTCCCCCATTTCTTTTGAAGATTTCTAATGGACAGTTGCTTTCAGTGTCTTCTTCCATGAAGGTAACGTGGTGGTTGCTAAGGAAAGGAGGGGGCTGAAAAAGAAAGGCTAGGAGAGATGAGAAGGACAGGACAGGGCAGAGGAAGGGAGACGTATTGCTGAGTAGCCGTGCCCTTCAGCAGTGATTAGAGACAATTAAGTCTTGAGCAGCAGTTTGAACCGTAAAGCCACTGGGACAGAAAGACGTAGAGGGGAAAGAAAGAGATGCCCGTCGCCAAGGTTTGGTCATTGACATACGTCCATATACATCTGTAAATCCTTTATTTGCTGCTTCTCTTCACATCAGTATTTATCAGCACCAGCATGGAGACGAAAGGGTTGTTGTGTGGGGGATGGAGAAATGATTAATATTAATTCGAGGGCTGATTGAAGGCTGCACTCGAGTGAAGTGGCTCATGATGATGTCTCCTGAGCAACTCCCACGCACTGCTTCCGCCATGAGAGGAAAGGGGAGAGGAGGAGAAGAGACTAGAGAGGAGAGGATGCTAATAGTGACAGCGTGAGGAAGATGCGAGATGTGCCCCCTTTCCTCCATCTGCCCACCCACTCCTCCTTCACCACGTGGCAAAGAAAGATGCACAGGCAACGCTGTATTTCATCACAGAAATCCATCCTCCTCCTAAGAAGAAGCATTCAAAGGGCTTTCAGGTGTAATAATTAATCTCGTTGTAAGCACTTCTGATTAGCACCCTAGCTAATGTATCAAATTGAATCTACAGTGATATTAATAGTGGCTAGGGTTTCTTGCTTCCCAATGAGCTAGCATTTGCAGTTGAAGGTAGGGCTGGGCAATATATCGATATTACATTGATATCAATATATGAGGCTAGATATCGTCCTAAATTTTGGATATTATAATATGACACAAGTGTTGTCTTTTCCTGGTTTTACAGGCTGCATTACAGTAAAGTGATGTCATTTTCTGAACTTATTTCTGAACGTTTTAGCTGTTCTACTATTTACCTTTACCCACTAAGTCATGATCCACATTACTGATGATTATTTATCACAAATCTCATTGTGTATCATTTGTGAAAGCAACAATTGTCAACCCTATAATATTGCCGCAATATCGATATCAAGATATTTTCATCAAAAATATTGTGATATTTTATTTTCTCTATATCGCCCAGCTTTAGTTGAACGTAGGTTAAAGTGAAAAAAAAGAGCTTGGAAATCATCTAAATATATGAAAGAGTCTGCTAGTACTGCAGGTATTTTATTGTAGCAGGTGTCTATACCAAAAATTGGGCTGGGCTGGTGTGTTGCTACAGGCACATGTAGGAAGATGAATTAAGGTCCAGGAAGTCAAGTTTGAGCAATAGATTCATGGATTGTCAGATGCCATGACAGTGCACGACAGCATGTTTTATTTTACTATGAGACACGATTTTACAACTCTGGTGACAATCATTCATCTTGAGGTAAAGAGTAGAATAACACCATTATTGCAAAATAATCTGCATGCATGTATTTAATTGGCCAACGCAGTGTGTTGCCAACGTTATTGTCTTGTGTTGGGGGAGACTTTTTGCTGGATCCTTCTGCATCTGGACTGTTGATATCAGTATGGCTAGAGGATGATAGATGTTCTGTGTGTTGTTTAGTATGTACACAACACACACACATGTTGGGAATTCGTAGGGTACAGATTCAATTATTGGCAAATTATGATTGACGTGTCACGCCCAGATTAGCTGTTAGCTCGTTGAAGCTAGGCTATGTGTTAGCTGCAAAAAAGCTATTTAGCCTCAAGAGGGCGGTAGTGGGCTACGTTGCAGCTCCACGTGGCTAAGCTGACAAACAGATGCTCCAAGGAGTGCAGTTGTTCGTATATGTGTGTCTGTTTGTGTGTGTGAGAGATTAGTGAAAGAGTTAGAAAACACATTTAGAGAAAAAAAAGACACTTTGGATCTTGATTATCGGTAATGACCCATCCTCTCAGTCACTCAGGTCTGGACTAACGTGAACTTAGTGGACTCTGATAATGAAGGGACGTTCATTATACAAGCTAACCAGCTGATTCTTTGCGGCGATAAATACAGCTCCGCCGGTCTACACAGACCACGGGGGGACGTATGTTTCCAGGATCCCCTTAATTAAATCCACTTTGTTTCATTTTGTGACTCTTCTCCTCCTGGTAGTTTGGTGAAAACGGCTGTGGGTTTTCCACCTAGGCCCAGATCTCTTTGTCTGTGTCCACATGTGCCACATGTGTGTCTTTTCTCCAGAGGTCAGTTTAATCTGAAGCCTTTTTGGTTAAAATCAGGTTTAACACAACTGCTGGTCCCAACACACATCAAATTATTATCAATATGTTTTTCTATAAGCTTTATTCATATATTTCTTTAACTTATGACCCCATAGTAGAGCATATTATACTCTTCAAGAGTCAAAGAGTTCTCTCTCTCTCTCTGTAATGACTCATAAAGGCAGACCAGAGGTGCCGGGTTAAGTAATGCTAATATTGCGGGGATCATCAGAGTGTACAGGGAGATAAGGTGTTTTTAAGTCCACATTGCTTAGAGGTTGAATGGCGTGGAGGCTCGCGGTTGGATTGGTACCGGCCATTCTTTCGTGGTGAGTGAGTAGCTGAGGCTGGACGATGTTGGAGGGGAGGCCAGAGGGCCTGGATTGGCAGAAGCACTGGGCGAGAAAGGGCACCCTTAGGTGCAATGTAAAATAAAAAATGATTAAGACCTGGAGCAGTGCTTTGGAACAAGGCTTGCTCAATGAACATAGCTAGGGGAAAAATAGCATGGCGGAGACTCAGAAGCAGAGAAACTTTAAGCAAAACAAGCAGAAAAGACCTTCAAAAATGATTCTTATCCAAAACATATCCATGCCCAATGTGTAGCAAGTAAGCATAAGCTAGCAACATATACAATATATATTTCAGTGAATCTCAGAGATAGTGTATAGATTTGTATCTGGGTCATTTGCGCTCATAATTTTTAACTCAAAGCAGATGAAGTGCCTGCTGAGAGGCAAGCGAGAGGCGGTGGAGGTGTTGCAGCGTCCATCAGAGGCTGACATTTATTTTGGCTCAAACAGCTGATGTAATTAACTTTTAGACCTTCCTGTTCGTGGCTGCTTCTCCGGGCAGGTGCGCCAAGGAAAACAAGCCAAAACTACCCAACCTCCCTTTCAACCTTTTCACATCCACATTAATTTGCACACAAACACACACGCTCTTCTCTCGTTCCATCTCCATTTCCTATGTTACGTGCCTCTTTCCCCTCACTTTTTCTTCTTTACCTTTCAATCTGCCCTTATTTTCACTTTCTTGTTCTGTCTTTCTTCCCGTCTCTGTCACGGTGCAGCAAGGTGTCTCCGAGCTTCGAGTCCTTGTAACCAACTATACTGGCTTTCAGTTTCCTTCCATCAACACAAAAGCGCTTCCTCACTTTGTAACAAGTTTGTACTCTGGGGAGAAGTGCTCAGTAGGCCCTACAAGTTAACTTCAACCACTGTGACACTCCAGAGTTGCTTAACACAGCACTTCTTTTTTTTTCATCAGCCTGGCAGTTTTGCGTTGGAATGACTGACAACATACAGCCATTGGCTGCATGTTTGTACGTTGTATGTGTCAGGGAGACTACAAGAGTTTTCCATAAGTTAGAGTTTTTACAGGTTCTTAGACTAACTTTAAATCGCCTATTTGTGTTTGATGACAAGATGAATAAATGAATAAAAATGAATGGATTCCATATGAGGTAATTGCATATCTTTAAGACATTTCACCTAACCTTGTCAGTTAACCCACTACATCTGTGAGTGAGTAGCACTTGGCATCTCCCTTGAGAGATTGGAATGCACTGTGGGCATTGCAGGTGGACTTTGTAAACTGCCCCTGCTTAACCATATCATCTTTAATAATGAATAATGATGCCTGAGGCCTGTTTTGTTTATTTGCTGGCCTGGAAACAGGACCTGGCTTATATATTGCAGGAAGGCTGATACAAGGCAGATATTTGGTTATAATGGTTGGCAGATGCACTGGCCTGTTGCTGGCTACAGAGAAAGCGAGGTGTTTGTTTGTACAAGCTGATTTCTCAGACTAAACGGGTATCGCGTCCTACCAGCTGCTTTGGATCAAAACAACTGGAGCGGGCGGGAAGGGCCCCCCGTCCACCTGGCAAAACAAGATGGGACCTCACTGACAGCGACTATAACATCTCTGCTAACAAACGAGCAGTTTACTGAGATGACACATCTGAAAGGCCCACGCTCTGTTGTCTTAGCTGTAAATTTAGGCATAACTCAGTCAGTGAAAGAGGGGGGGGGCCACAGAGTTAAGAAAAAAAAAAAAAAAAAAAAAAAGAGAGAGACAGTGCGCTCCTGCTTTGTCTTCAGATCAGGGTCAGACTGAAATATGGGATCTAACGGAGGCTACAAAAGCCAGACGCTATATTTAGTCTTGGGGAGTCATGAAGCAGAGACAAAGTGTCTTCACCTCCTCTTCTCTTTACCCTCCGTCTGTCTTTTCTGATACACACACTCGGCAGTTGTGATGACAGCCGCCTTGCCTCACGAATCTACTTTGCAGGAAGTTATTTTGGTCAGTAACGGCGCTTGTGTCTGCATTTGGTTTACGTTAAACCATGCTTTCATTGTGCATGTGAATGCATCTCTGTTTTTGCCGCCACGCTCTGTCGGTCGCAGTCAGACGCCATCAATTGGTTGTCGTTGGGTCTGAAAGAAATAGTAAATCACATTAGTTATTCAGGTAAACAACTCGGGAATGGTACCCCGGAGAGAACTGTTGAGTTCACTCAGCACTTTGCTCGCAATGGCACAACGAGAAAGAAAAACACAGCGAATGTGCTCATTTGACGGCAAGTCATATGTTAATTTTAATGACAGGATTTGCCCGGCGCACAGGTGCGTTGAAGCAGAGGTTTGCGGTAAAGAGGTTAATGCTCTCAGTCACTCACTCAAACTTTAAGTACAGTGAGCAGGAGGGGGAGAGAGAGTCTGGAAAGAGAGGAAGAGAGGACAGGCAGAAGAGTTTGAATGAGTTCTGTGTGTTCCAACAGGTTTCTGCATCTCTAGGAAACCTGCCGGTCTCATTGGCCAGCAGGCATCTGCCTTGGGGAATACTGAGGAAATGTCTTCATTTTCTGTTTTTAGAGGCACACCTCTGTCTATATATATGTGTGTGTGTGTGTGTGTGTGTGTGTGTGTGTGTGTGTGTGTGTGTGTGTGAGTGAGTGTGCACCAGGTGCAGGTAGGGTTTCTAGAAAACCATTCGTACACGAGTATAGTTGAGTTTTTTCACTCGAGCTCCATTGTCTTGAATAAACAGTATTCATCACCGTGTTTTCTGGTAAACATAATTACAGTGACTCTACTACATGTAGTATTTTCTTGCCGATCTGTTGTGTCCAAACACAATAATTCCCTATTCCTTATACATGAAAGACAAAGCCTTCATGAACTAAGCATGCATTTATTACTAAAGTAAAAAAAAGAAAAAAAGTGCTGTATAAATTATACACGCTGCCATTTCATGTCATATTTTTGTGTAGAAAAAAGCTCACACTCCACACTGTCTCTCTTGCTTAATTTGAAGAAAGCAACAACCCTTTTCCCCTGTATGTTACAGCAATTAGTGAGGCATACTTACACTTTGTGGCCCATAGCCCATGTTTACACAGACACAGAATTCAGATTCTTTTAAAATTCCATCATGAGTCATTGTTTAAGTTAATTGAGCATATTAGAAGTTAATAGCTACTTTTCCCTTTAATTTTAGGATATAGTTTCCTGCATCAAAATGAGTAGTTAAGGGAAACAAATCCCTGCAGGGAGCGAATTATCACCTCCTTCTCCTGCTCCCTTGTAGCAGCAGTATTTACCTCATCTTTCCTCACTCACACGATAAGCACACAACATGAAATACTACCAATCTCCTAAAAGCCATAAGGATAGCATGGCTGCAGGCCATGGCATGGTATGCGGCTTTGCTGCACTATCGCCTCCTTTTATCGCCTGCCTGTTACTGCCTGTGCCACTTCATAAATAAAGCCATTAGACTGAAGAGAGGCGGGGGGGACACAGGACTGCGTGTTCACATAGACAGATACACATAAACACACACAACAACACATTCTGGGCAGGTACTCAGTCTCCCTTCGCTGGGGAGCTTTAACCCTGACCAGCTTAGTTGAGAGGCGAGGGGCTTTATGGGTCATTAGGGAGCAGCTTGCATGGAGTAAATAGAATATCCAGTGGTGTCTGTCCCAATCTCAGATTAAGCCACCAAAAATCTCAGTGGTTTTTCACTCTGACAGAGGTGTGTGTGAAGTCACACATGCTTTCACCACACACACTTTCAACACAGGAAAATAAAAAAAATAAAAAAAAATACACAGAGCAGTGTCTGTGAGTGGGTCCCAGTGCAGCTAAGGGTTTTATGCTGACACTAAAGAATGTGTTCATCTAGAAGTGAAGGGCCTCTCTCTCTCCCTGTCTGCCTTGTCGACGGACTGACTTACTGACTGACAGAAGTGTAGTGTAGTGTAGTGTAGTGGTGGATCTGACAGGGATCTCCATGTGATCCGCTGCAGCTCCCAGAGGGCCCAAAGCGAAAGCCCTTCCCAGGCGTATTGGCGAAACACTATTCCATCTGAAAAGGAGCCAGCATGCAGGGTGGGCCCAGAGTTTAGAGAGCTTTGTCCCTTAACTGAAAAGTCCAAAGAACGTGTGTGGTTTGTCAAAATATGCTTTGTTGAAAGAAACACCATTTCCTCTACGGTTTCGGTCTTTGGAGTTTGCTCTGGGTAAGTTCACTAAATGTTGCTGCGCCTGTGAAGGAGAGCAAACCAGTAGGTGAATGATTCAAAAGCAAAAGTTATGGAATGTTTGAAGAGAACTGGCCTTCTTCAAATCTGTGCTCGACTGAAAAAAGTAGGACTTTCTGAGAGCTACAGAGAAAAAGATAGAAATAGAGTGCACCCAGTGGTTTTCAGAGCAAGTTAAAGATTCAATCTGTGCCACTTTCTCCATGCTTTCTACTGCCCTGTCCAAGGTAGAGAAGGTGAAGAAACATAATATATAACACGAGTGAAGGGAGTTCATGAGCCGATCTTGCTTAAGAATGAAAGAGTGGGACTCACCCACAGCCATGAAGAAAGAGAAAGGAGTGTAAAGGGATATAAAGGTAGTAAAATAGGCAGGTGAGAGAGGAGATGACAGGAGGAAGAGAGGTGGTGTATGCGCACCCCGGAGCATCCCTGCAAGAAAGAAAATGGTGAAAGCTGATTTGGAAAAAATTTCAATTTAGTTTGACACAGTATAATATAATATATCTGAATATTTATCTTTTTTCTCTTTGTTAGTTCACACAGCTCTGGAAATACTTTTACAAGTCACTAATAATATTTATAGTTTTTCCCATTTGGGTTCGTAGCACGTTCGGTAGCGCTTTAGGTTTCTCTGTGACGTTTATTTTCATTTTTCTTCTTCCACACAGCGCAGGCGTGATTGAATTCCAGCCTGCACATAAGTGTTTTTTGATCTAGTAGGCTTGATCCTTGCGCACCAAAGCACCACCCCACACATACGTGCTACACTGTATGCACCCATGTACAAACACGCGCATCACATTATACGGCATCAGCCGGGCTTAAAGTGGATCATTATTTACTAAACAGGTTGCCTAACAAGAAAAGACTTTCCCTGCAGGCTTGTATAAAAACCCTGGAAGCATGGCGGTGGAGCAATATCCATCATAATTGATGTGTTGCAAAGCAGATTACACACATTAGCGCACACTGTTCTAGCTATGACAGCTCCAACTGAACATGACAAATTCCATAATGTGAAAAAAGGAAAAAAAAAGAAGGTATTTTACTCTCTCTGGGTATTAAAAAGCACGGCAACTAACAAAGAGGCATTTGCATGTGCAGGAGTAAATGTGAGAGCATGTGTTTGTGTGTGCATCCCTGTCTAACGACGCCTCCGTGCTCTCATCTCTCCTTAATTACATTCTATTTGTTCCACTCGGGGCGGAGGGTCCTGTAAACTGTTTGGAGCTTGGCACAGCTTCCCCTGCTCGGTGACAAGACTTCATTCAACACGGCTAATCCCAACATAGCATTAGCTACGTGGATGATGCGCTGGAGGCCACTGACAGCTGCGGCATTATTTACTGAACACAGCACAACAGATAAGCCCATTGAAACTGCAGCAGCTCATTCATTGTGCGGAGGCATTAAGAGTGTCTGTAGCTGCCTAATCAGTGGGCTGGATGCTGGAGGAATAAATAAGCTTTGGGAAGAGGAATGGCTTGACGCGCTCACTCACTCCCTCCTCTCTTCGTGCTCACTCACTCACTCACTCCTCTCTCAGTCACTCTCCTCGTCTCACTCTTCTAATCAACTCAACAGCACTACGGCAAATCTGCTACTGGAATTCCTGCTGGCTGCTTCTATTTCTGTACGAGTGCTATTAAATTAGAAAAGATTGTAAATAAAGTGCCATTGATTTGCACTTGATTCCAGTTTTTAAAACCATTATTTTATTGTATTTATTATATTATTATTATTATTATTATTATTATTATTATTATTATTATTATTATTACTATTTTGAAATGTTAAAGTTTGGTTGTGTTTTTTGTGGTCCACTCAATACAAAAGTATATTAACATTTCTTATTATTTTGTCCAGTGATTCTAAATGACAACCTGCTTGCCTGCTGTTGATAACATCAGTGAATAACACTTAATGGAGGCTTCTTCACAACCACAGCTTCATCTTTACTGAACTGACCAAGACATAATTTGACATAATTTCAAAGTCAAGTCAAGAAATGAAATTTGCTTACAGTATATATTCATAAAAGAAATCATTTAGACATCATTCCTCCTAATGTTTCTTTGAATTTTCCTGAACATGTCCTCTCGTTCTGTATTTCTTTAGGAATTATTTAATTTCCAGTATCTTCTTTTTAGCCTTTGATTAAACCTAACATATTAAGAGATGTAATTTAAATTATTCTCCTCAGCACTAATTGTAAGAATTCATTTTAATTGTAAAAGGAGGCCTGAGCTGCGCCTTGTGTTTATGTGTGACCGAGCTGTTCGGAGCCGTGTCGTTAGCCACACACCCACTCCTGACGACCCACTAATTAACACCCCATGTTAATCACTCTCAGCCCAGCCAATAACCAGTGACATGCCACCATGCAGATCACTACATCATACCCCAGCACAGCAGCACATCTAAGCCAGGCGGTATTTTCCCTTTCTCCTTAGTGGTGTGTTGTAGAGACGTCTCAGGGAGTATTTTGACTTATTTGACAATATGAGAGAGAACAGTTTGAACTGTTTTCCTGAACAGGAAGTTGGTATTTAGCAGGACTGTCATTCACAAAGTCATACTGAGGTGATATGAATACTTGAACAGTGACAAAGAAACATGTCACCACCACCACCCAAACCATCTGTGGCTCTAAATTGACCCTTTATGTTTCCCCGAGCTCTATAATTTCTAACACCACATTTATTTTTGTCACCATACCGAGTGCCACATGTATTAGATCTAATCCATTAGCCTGATCCTACTTTACATACACTCCTTTAAGTACATGTTGGGGAAATATCTTCCCGGTGAATCTGCCGTTCTGGCTGAAATAATGATTTTGATATAAGTTAAGCTGATTTGCCTAAGCTACCGAGTAATTAACTGAACTTAATCATTTCATTTCAATTCATTTCCATTACCTGAATTATTTTGCCGGTCTCTCCTATCTTTTGTAATGTCTGTGTCTGCTTCAAGCTCACTGTTGTCTGGTAGTGAAAGAGAGGGCCATCTGAACTCTGTTACAACACTGACCTCTAGTGTCAGTTTGGCCCAGCTCTGGCTGCTGTGTGAGTTTTAAATGTGACATTTTAGCAGGCTCATTGGTTAGTCCTATCTAAGGTAATGAATCCGCTTTGGACAAACTGCCTAGTTTGAAGCTTTAGCCTCCAAACGCCTGGAGCAGGGATTGCCCAGGATAGGGCAGAGGTAGATTAGGAGTCAGTGTAATGAGAAGCAAAGAATCTCTTTAGCTCACCCTTTGTCTTTGCCTCCATCCACCAAGCCTTTGAGGAGAAGCAGAGAGATACTTCTCTGGCCAGTGGCAGCCGCACGGGCATTGACTTTATTTTTCATCATCCTCTTCTCCTCTCCTCCCTGCCGGCGTCTTCCTCTTTCTCTCTATTTTTCCCTTCCTTTTCTCCGTCCTCGGCCACAAATGCTGACACTTGCTCATGCTCAGCAGCCTCACGTCCTCGACAGGGGGTTGTCAGATCTTCTAGAATATGGAAAAACACAGACGCTTGCCAGTCCACACCGGTGTGCAGCACGTGCGTAATAGGCATAATAGGGTCAGGCCTGCATTTAATAAACAATTACCTATCTATAATAGATGAGTCCAGCTCCTAAGGCCCGGGTCGAGAGAGGGAAAAGGAGAGGGAGAATAGGAGAGAGAGAGAGAGGGAGAGAGGGAAGATGAATGAATAATGCAGACAAGATGCCCATCAGGAGCACCCAAACGCAGGGTCCCATGCAGCGCCAATTATCTTCCCCTGCTAATGATGATCATCATGATGCTTTCCCCCGACACGCTCCTCACCCCCACCACCTTGCACCACCATGCCTAAATCTGACATTTACCCAGCTGCTCCTGCACCCCGCCGTGCGTCGTGCTCCCTAACTCAACGAAACAGAGGAAACGAGCTGAAGTAGTGAACTGTTTTGCAATGTTCTTCTTTTCTTTTATTTTGTAGGGGTTTCCTGGTGGTAGGGTAGCGGGGGCACGGTGGCCATCGCTACTCTTTTGAATTACAAATCAATCAGGGAGCTCTCTTCAGCAGCTTCCATTCAGCCCAAGGTCACCCAGATTACACAAGGTTAAAGTGTGTGTGTTGGAGTGTGTGTGCATGCAGAGAGACCTGAGAGGGGGTGGGGGGGGTGGCGGTGGACTGTTGCTAGTTGGATTAGCATACAACTCCGACCGAGCGAGGGAATTAAAGGCAGCACAGAGGTACGATGGCCAAGCAATATGGTCCCGTTCTCTGCTGTATTTGAATAGACAGCCTAAGATACGTGAAAACAGCGAGACGACGAGTCAAAGCTCTTTGGCCCCCAGGATCAGAGGCGGGGGGACCTGTGGTGCTCAGGCAGACTGCTAGTTAAGTAGATAGGGCCCCAGTAGACTGCTTCACTATGGGCTCTGGGAAAAATACACAGCCATTTTAGCTCCCCCAGGGCCCAAGTCAGTGGTAATAATGGGATCAGAGCCATGACCCTCCCAGGACACCATACCAGTATTGGATATTCTATTAGTTTCCTCTGCAGTGAAAAGAAGTCCATGCTCAGCTACTTTTCTCACTCAGAATCACATTTGTTTTACTTTTATGTAGCTTTAACAGTGACTAATCAAATTATTGAAAGTTTTCAGGAAGAGACTTTATTAACAATTGAACAGAGTGCACTGCTACTTATGACTATTGTAAAACCTTCTAGTATATAAAGCTATGTATTGTGGATATCTTTTAATCATATCTAATGTACTTTATGCATGCAAGGATATTGTAAGCTATTAACATATGCACAAAAAAAGCAAGCCCCATAATTGTTCCTTTTTACCATTTAATCCCAGCACTGGAAGATACAGCAGAGATCACATTAACATTTACATTTCTGAATCCCCCCACCTCCTTGATACAGCTCCAGCTTTCAGCCTCAGCATCTCATCTGCCTTTACATAATATTAGGCTGTATTAATGCTACATATGGAGCTCCACTGTCTGTGCTGTGTAGATTTACATTTTCCTAATGATGTGCTTTCATTTTTCCTCCAATATCCCCCTGTCCTTCCCTTCACCTCCAGCCCACAGCCCACGGTGATTTAAAACACATACAACTGTACTGCCGTTTTACTGCGGAATAACACAAAGCGTGGGTTGAGACACCTTTGGTCGCCCCGGCCCCATCTGTTGCACATCTGGAAGTGGTGCGCCGCACCAATAATTGGAAGTCAATTTGTTTGAAGTTATGTATTTGGCATCTGGCTCGATTCATAAAATCTCTGGAAATCGCATTAATTTTATAGCATCTCGAGAAGGCCCAGCCATTTCTTCTTCTTTTTTCATCTCTCTTGTGTTCCATCGTTAATGCACGTGGGGCCTTGCTGGTCTAGTGACGTGGGAGTTTGTCAAGCACTGGTCAGGGTGTGGTCCTTAATAAAAGCAGCATGGAGGCTAATGCCCTGAAGAATCATGGGATGAATTCCGTAGTGCACCCGGGAGACAATGTTGATTGCTTGAGTTCCCAATCATTAAATTTAATGCTCAAATTTTGGCTAAGTTTTATAATTTCACCTCTAACTCTGACCTTAACCTCAGATCATTTCTTATTTTTCCTGAAGGAAAAACTCAACCAGGGCCTAGTTGCCACATTTCCAGGAGCGGGCTGACTGATTGAGAAGCAGCATGGTGTTGTTTGTCACACAGCTCTGAATCATGGCTGAAAATAGATATGACACTTGATGTTTGGTGCCTCACTGCCGGCTGTCATATTGTTATTCCCACTCAAATTTCACCTAATTTGTGCACAAGTCTTGTCACAGTCCAGATCCTGATGAGGGCTTTTTTCCCTTAGCTTCCTCGAATGTGTGGCAACGAGGATGCAATGAGATACACACCTGTGCGTGCATACTGTATGTGTGTGTAGCATGCATATCTGTTTGTGTGTGTGTTTGTGCTTGCATGTGCACATTTGTGTTTGCACACAAGCACATTTGATTAGGCTTGTTTGTGTGCGCCCTGTGTGTGTGTGTGTGTGTGTGTGTGTGTGTGTGTGTTTGCCGCACTCCAAAGTGAGTCACCTTAGCGGGAGGTGATTAAGAGTTTCCAATGGCAGGCTCGACAGGTGAGTGTGTTGTAGCACGCTGGCAGCTGTGGCATCTGCACAGGTGACAGCTTCTCCTGCTCAGTGGTGGTGTCAGTGTTGGTGGGTGGCAGCAGGTCTGACAACGTTGTTTTGGTGACAGAACGACTCCGCTGTGAGGTTCACTTCATCACTTGCCTTCTTTAGATTTGTCAGTTTATACTGGGAAGTATAGGGACTACCATGGACTTTAGCATATACTGCCATGTCACTATTCCATATGTGAAAGTACTGTTTTACCAACTATACACTTTTTGATTGTTTTTTTATTTTTATTTATTTATTTATTTATTTTTTTTATTTTTTATAATCCACCACAATGTTCTCTGTTATATCAAACTCCTGCCTTGGGTTTCTTTTTTTGGACATGCTGCACAGTGTGATGAAAAAGCACAGCCCATTGCTGCCACCTGCTGTTTGAAATGTGACACAGCAGCAGCCCTTTCATTCTGGGAGTTAGTGAGGTCATTCTTTCAGGGAGACCATTTTGCTGTGCATGCATTCGTGACACAAAAAGGAATGGAAAGATTGTTTTACGAGGTGTACTTTTTTTGGCACATATTGTAACAAGCTTGGAATCTGTTTCTTAAGAAGGTGATTCAGTAAAGAGCAAAGGATGTGAGAGAGAGATAGATGGGGAGATTTATAGGATTACAAACTTTCCCAAATTTCATTTACGTGTTCAAATGTACATACTGCCCTCGACATATGAATCTAATGCCTCTAACATAACAGTGTTATCAAAAAGCTGCACTGTTTTCTCAGTCCACCGTAGACACTTCCCTTTGCGTTTTTTAAACCGTGGGTTGATGAACTGTTAAATTCTAAATAAAAAGTCGCTTGTTCTGATGTCACCATTGCCTCATCCGACCACATTTCCTTTTGAAGCCTGTGCATAACTGGCCTTGAACTTTGTCCATGATAGCCTTTGATATGGAGAGAAATGAATTGGTTAGGAAGTTTAATCTGACTTTCTTTTTCAGGGCAGAATGCTTTGTCTCTGGAGGTAAGCCTTGAAAGAGTTAGTTATGTGTTATGGGTACTACTGTCAATACTTTCATTAAGTTAAAGGGTATTCATTTGTATTCCCTGACTTTGACTTTTATCAATTCCAGGCGCCACACTAATTGGATTTGTGTATTTTTCTCAAGTTTGGTAATACGAGAAAGGAGAAGAAAAAAACACTGAAAATCTAAATGCAAATTGAGCCTTTTGAAATTTCATGAAAATCTATATTTACCTTCCATAACTGCTTTGGCCAATTACCCATAAAGATCACTCACCACTTTGTAGTTGGAGTGACTGTACTCTGTAATGATTGATTGGTTCGGTCTTATTTGCGGCTAAAAAGGAGATGCGAGCGAGGAATGTTTCGATTTCATTACAGAGAAACACTAATAACACTCTAAAACATTAATTCAGAGAGGCTTTTGATGAGAAATCCATTTGGGAAGTATTGGCATGTTTATTTTTTTTTTTAGCCCGGTCTTGTATAATTAATGCATGACTACAAGATTAGAAAACTACATGTTGATAAATGATTTTTGAACCCTAAACAGTAAGACTTGAGTTTTTGATCGCTGTGTCACCAACAGACTTTCTTCATCAAACTTTATTTATGATACAAACAGTTTGTAGTCATATTCCTACAGTATGAAAGAACACTTGCTGCTTACCTCAGAGGAATCTTTCTTAGCTAACAGCTCGCCCAGCAGCTCTTTATTCCTCGCCATTATTCCTCCTCGAGGGCTCATCAGCTCACAGTAGGCTCATCAGAATTATTACTCCTCCTCTACTTGTCTTTATTATCCAATTTCCCTCCTCTCTCCTCCTATCTGCCACTCATTGCCAATCAGCCACCTTGTAAGCCGGCCCTTCACCTTCCACTATAAAACTTCTCAGGCTTTGTTCAGTCTTTTCAGCCCCCTGTCCAACAAGACGAATTTGCAGTCAGTTTGCCACTTTTCCCCACTTTTTGTATCCTGTTTCTACCATCATGCCTCTGCTGTGTGTTGAGCTTCACGTACACTTAACAACAGAGCAGAGTGAGAGATTTTATAAGAGATATTGCTCATTTGTACAATTCAAAGATAATTTATGGTATTTTGTCAAAGATAGTTGGTAGCATAAGTCTTCCATTGAAAGTAAAACGCAAAAGACATTTTTGAATTCTAGAAATACATTATTATTATTTTCTCATTTGTGGGATCTCATTGCTTATGTAGCACTTAGGAATAGAAGTTGCAACGCAAGCTAGTATTTTGTATTGTTTGGGGGTGTATGAATGCAGACCTCGGGGAAATTATGTCTTTGAGATGACAACAAGAAACCAAAATCAGGTTTACCAAAAAAAGGGGTTTATTATATTTTTCCCACCCCTACTAAGAATAGAAAAGGTAACATGTTATGTTGATAATATATATATATATATATATATATATATATATATATATATATATATATATATATATATATATATATATACTGAAAAAAAAAAATATAATATATATAAAATATATATATATATATATATATATATATATATATAATTTTTTTTTTCTCAGTAATACATGGATTAAAACATACATAAATATATAAACACTTATTTAACAAAAACACTTAAAAGACACAGACAAAGACATGTTAGGCATTGCGGTGAGTACATCAGTCACTTGGGGTTTGAATAAGGCACATCACACAATCACAATCCCGACTGCAACTCTTTAAAAAAAATACTGTTGCAAAGTAGTGGTATTGTCATTTTAAAAAAGGACAGTTTTGGCAGGTTTCCAGTGATTATTTTCATATGTTACAGTGTACAGCGACCACAGTGTTAACCAAAAAAATAAAATCAAACAGTAGACATGATCATTTACATTATGTATAAATGTCTCCCTTTTTCTTGTGAGTCTGTTTCTGCTCTGTCCGGGAGGCAGAGAAACATATTCATTGTCTATAGTAACGTTAAAAAGAGCAGATGGAGGAGCAGAAGGTCCATGAGCTGTTTGTGGTCCCGCTGAGCTTTGGAGAACGCAAGCTTTGGTAGCCAATCGAGCTCTAACACCCACCTGATCAGCAAGAGCTACACACTTTATATACAGGTGGCACTTTGAGGGGCACTGCCAGGTGTGTTAGCTGTCATTTAAATTACTTGCAACCCTGTGAGTGGCAATGCCAAGAGCCATCAATCAGTCTTTTAGAGGCTCTGTGTATGCTTTTTCCCACTGGGGATTACAACAGTGATGTCACGAGAAGATAACAAGAGTTTGCTACTGAGAGGCGGGGGGGGGGGCACCCTTAAAGGTCGTCGCCCTCTGCAGAGCTGAAGCTGCTCCTGCGGCTGCTATCCTTGGACGCGGCTCCGGGCGAGCTGGCCGAGAGGAGCGGGTCGGTGCCAAACGGCGACAGGGGGTCATCCATCAGGATCTCGTCCAGCCGGTGCTCCTCCTTGAGGGTAGCGCTGAAGAAGTCTGTGAAGTGAGACAGCGGGTCGGAGAACGTGGTGCAGCCGTCGGCACCTGGCATGTGATCCTGCGGCCCGGCAGCAGTGGGCATGGACGGCGGCACTCCGGCTATCCGGTAGTCGCTGTTGGGGTCCTCCTGGTAGAGGGGCGGCTGCTGGGCCTGGGGAGACTGCTGCTGCTGTTGTTGTTGTTGTTGTTGTTGTTGTTGTTGTTGTTGTTGTTGTTGTTTGAGGAGATGGGAGGAAAGTTCAACTGTGCCCAAGGCTGAAGTCATGTTTGGGAGGCCATGTGCTCGTGCCTGGATCTCAAGCTCCTGGAAAAGAAAGGAAAAGAAACCATGAGTGTCAGTCTATGCAGATAATATCTCATTAAATGCTGAAAAAAATGTGATGTCCTCCATTATGAGCAGATTTGCCATGACAACATTGTGTGGAGTAACATCACCACCAAACTTTTTCCATATCTCCTCCACATGCTGAGGTTAGGTTAGAGTGAGCCAGTTGGAGTCCGTTGGAGTGAGCCTGGGAGTTTGGGTGTTGACACACTCTTCTCCCACACACACACACACTCTTATCACAGTAAATGATCAGCACTAATCACCTATCAGTCTCATCACAAAGGCCTGTTTGACCTTTGCTAACGTCAGTGTTGGTCAATTTTTCCTGGATGGTTGTGTCATCTTTGAAGATGATTACAGATATTGTGTTTTTTTCCCATCATTGGAATAAACTCACATAAACGACACATTTCTGTGTCCGTAGAAGTGCGCAGGTGTGCGTGCGGCAGTCTGTGTATGCATGTGTCGTTAAGCATCTCTTCTATTATTTTGCGATGAAGGAGCTTGCCTTTGTGGCCTTTATTCATCAGGTAATTAGCACTGAGTTCTCAGAGAAAGGGGAGAGTGGAAGGACCTCATGTAAACAATGGGGGGGGGGGGTCCTGTAGGGTTGACAGATTGAGCCCTCTGTCTTCACCAAACTCATCTTTGGCATAATGAAAAAGGCCCGTTAGATGCTGCCTGGAGGAGAATGTTTTTTAAATAAATCAATAATGTGAAAATGCCAGTTTACTTGGATCTTGCACTGGGACTAAGTGCTAAGACATTAGTGGGACATTAGTGAGTTGAAAGGCCAACCGTTTGTGTGAGTAAACTCATATTTATGAGGCGGAACACTGGGTTTGTGTTAGAGGAACATAAGATATGAAATCTAGACATAGTTTATTACCAAGCCTATAAACATTAATTTGTAGTTCACAAATGTAACCGTGTTGTCCTACAAATATCTAAACTAAGTGAATAATCTTGATTTGTAGGCCTCAATTGTGCAGTGTTAGATTTAATTACCTGGATCCTCAGCAGTAGCCTCCTGTTCGCTTGCTCCAGCTTCTTCTGACGGCTCTCCAGCTCCCGAGCGTGCTGCTGCTCTTTCTGCAGCCACCGTATGTACTCCACCGAGGCCTTCAGGATGGTGCCTTTGTTCCAGCGCATGTCGCTGCAGAAAGGAGAAATGTAAAAGATAACCTTTTACACAGAACCCCCTGCTGTCGGCAGAATATCCTCCGTAATAATAATAAAAAGAAAATGGGGGGGAAAAGTTTTAACACAGGTTTTTTTTTCTCCCCTTTTTATGATATGAATAAGAAATGGTGATTTACATGGGGCAATTATTCATCCTTGGACATTACATGGGGACACTGAAAGGGGATTTTAATAGAATAGGTAAGTAGCTATGTGGAAAGTCCATTCTTGTACCTCCTTGTTCGGTAAAATTAATCCTTGTGTAAAAATAGGTGAGGGAAAATGAGCTAAGTAGGAAGACGGAGGAGAAAATGGAGCATTGGACTTAAGGTGCTAGAGTGCAAGTCATTCCTTTGCAGATATTATTGCTTTTTTTTTTTTAAGTAAAGGGGAGCTGTAGTAAAATTGTCCTTTTCCACACGAGTGAGACGTCGGTCTGATCCGCGCTAATAATCTCTTTTATCTCGTGTTAATGGCACGATGACAACGCCAACCTTCCATTTAAATTTAAAGCAAAGTTCAATTGCGAAAGATGGCCGGTGGATTTCAATTCAGCTCGCCACTCCATCTCTATGTTCCAATTGTGCTTCAAACTTTGATTCAAATGGTGTGGCCTGCTTCTTTGCATTTGACCCTTTCCTCATCATTCATGCTTTGAGCTGAACTGCCGGGACCCAGGGAGAGGATGTACAGCTCTTGGAGAGCGTAGACTACAATGGAAGTTCAAGTGCACCCTTGAAATATGACTGAAATGTGCTCCAGTACTCATTTGAATTCAATGAACAACGTTTAGAGTGTCTTTGTGCTTAGAATTTAATATGCTTCCCTGCCAGACAAGGTCTTGGTTGTTTTTAGTGACATAAAGTGAAGCAAAGCAGCGGCATTGTTTCAATAAATACATTTAGATTTTGCAACTTACGGGTCATTCGACTTTGGTATGAGCGTCCCGAGCTCTTTAATTCTGTAGTTGATGTTGTATCTTCGCCTTCTTTCAACTAAGCAAGCAGAACAAGAAGAAAGAGCAAGCGATGATTAGGACATTGTCAAGCTGCCGTGCCAAAGGCTAGCCATAAGTCATTTTCAGATGATAAACTGTGAGGTAGTTGAAAGGCAGTGGGAGACACTTACTCAGATTATGGTTGTCCTTTTTCTGTCTCTCTTTGGCCATCACTCTTGTGTCATGTTCTGTCAAAAAAAAAAAAGAAAATCACAAAGGGGGAAAAAATTGATTAGGAACGCACACTAATTTAGAAACCGTAAGACAACCAACACAAAACGCCACAAAAGGGTCCAGTCAGGTCATGGAGACACATATTCAGTTGTTTTGAGGGAGTTCAGTGGCGGGGTCAGCCATAATGTGGAGTTTCCGTGCATTAGCCCTCACCACAGACACAAACTTGACCTCCTTACACACACACACACACACACACACACACACACACACACACACACACACACACACACACAAAACAATGAATGAGCCCAATTTATCCACTCCGGCATTTCTTAAGCTCATTGTGGATGGAAAAATAGGGATCACTTTTAAACTACCGTAATTAAGACAGTTTAGCAAATTTGCTAATCTGTCCAGGAGAGAGACAGAAATGCCAGTGCATCCATATTTGTATTCACATTCTTCCAAATTGCATAATTGGGGACCTGAGATTGGATTTCCCAATTTGTCTCTGTTGATTCAATCAAGACAATTTAAACTCTGTGTAACAGCCCATTGTCCTCTCTGCCCACAGTCAAATGAAACAGAAGGCAATTTACTTATTTGCGCGTTGAGAGTGAAGGGTTCTTCGGGCATCCTTTCTCTTTCCAAAATCAATTGGGCTTCTTTGCTTGAAGCATGACATTCATAAGAAATGTCTTAAAGGGCCCTTTTGTTTGGTTTTGTTTTTTGCACTGTGACGAAAAGTCTACACGTTTCTTCGGCCTATTAATGGAACCAGTGACAAGCACCACAACAAATCAGCTTAGACGTTTGTCTCCTGCCTGACGCACGTTGCCTTTTTTTTAACAAATGCAGGTACACTCGCTTCTTTGCAAGCACCCACCAAGAGCTTCAATTTAGAAGAAATGTCTTATTGTTTTATTTTAATTCACTTAAATGCCTTTTTTTCTTCCAGCAGCATTTGTTTGATTTTAACCTTTTACAGCAATGTGAGCATGTAATTATTCATTAACTAGTTAGTTGTTTGATCAATGCTATGGTATGAGTGCATACCTGTGTATTCCCTTTTTACAGTGAGCTTTGTGGGGTTAGATGTGGGGCTCATTCCACCATTAGGGGCGTTCATACCTTGTTCACCCCCATAGAGGTCCAGCATGCTGCCACTGAGGGACACCTAGGAAGGAGAGAAAAGAGAGGAGGGGGGAGAAAGAAAGAAAAAAAAAAAGAAAGAAAAATTGTCAGTCCCGGGGGAAGCATGCCAAAACATTTGCATTTCACACTTTAGCAAAAGCCACAACACAAATAGTTGTTTTTAGCTGCTGTGTGGCTTTGTTTATCGTTGACAAAAATGACATAAAAGAGGCGAGTATAGCGATCACAGCCTTCTGGAGAAGGTTGTCTGCCCCCAGGCCTCTGGCTTTGGACCTCCCAGCAGGGAGTTGTAGTATTGGCGTGTCTCCCTCAGCAGGACAGGGCAAACCCAGTGCTGTGCTCATGAATTGCTGCCATGTTCCCTGCTTATCTTGTATCACAAAGAGTGAAAACAACTTAACAAGAAGTTACCCTCGCTGAAGCCAGGTCAACAAATGGTCATCCTCCAGTCTTACTCCATCAAAGCCTTCCCTTCAACCCAGGCTTTAGCCATCTTAGATTTGGTTTGAATAGACATAGTGCCTTAATCTGCTAATGCCACCATTTTCCAAACCCCTCCACTTTAAAGGGCTCCTAACACAGAGATGTGCTCTGTGTTGAAAATAGCATCCCATTAGATGAAAAGGCTAGCTAGGTCAACTGCTTGAACAGAGGCAAAACTGTTTTCCTACGGGTCTCTTTTTGTCTGGGAAAGCGTGCATCATTTCTGCGATAATTATGTCTTTTCACGGACTGGGGAGATGTGGCGTGCATGTGTACACATGTGTGTCTAATTCACATTTATGTATTTATGGGAAAATGCTACAGAGGCCACCATGCATTCCACAATGCGCACAGCCAATTCTATCCACTACATATGTGTCATATCTAACTGCCAGACTGGTGAATGTGATATGGCTGCATGTCAAGTCAAGAGATGGGAAGGAATGGAAGGCAAGAGGGAAGAAAAGAGGAGAAGAGACAATACAGAAGAAACTGCAGACATTTCAGATATCTGCAGTTGGTTTAGTTTGCATGTGCGTTTTCTTTTTTTTTTTTTTTGTTATCTCACCATGATGGGAAAAGAGAAGGAGGAGGAGGGGACAAAAGCGCTTATCAAAATGAAAGATTGCAACAATTCCCCCACAACTCCTATTGTAATCACTTCAGTCCCTCTCCCGTCTGCGTTCCTGGATGTGTTGACACGGCAAAACGATGTGATGCATCGTACTGTATGACTAATTAGGATGAATTGATCCATTTAAGCATGGTATCATTTCTGAACAAGCCCATGGGGAGTGTATGCATTAGCCCAATCCAATGGCTCAGTTACTCTCTCCAACAAAATCTCTCACTCTTCGCTCCTCATGTTGCGCTTCTGTCCTAATTTGAAACCCACTGGCTCTCCCATTCCTCCTCCTCTCCCCCCACGCCTTATCTTTTCCTCCCCTCCCTCTCATTCCCTCACTATCACAGTATCTGTTGTGTTTTGCTGCGTGTCACTTTATCTGTGTGTATGATTCTTTGTCTACCAATTTGACGCTCTCTGTATTTAAGGAGTTAGGCTACATTCCCAGTGTTCCCATCCTACAAACTCTCCCTGTATTTGACTCAGGTGTCACTATGTTCCACTTGTCCCACATTTTTGACCAGAGTTTTTTGAATTCCTTCTTGGCCATAAATCCTACTGATAGTACTTGTCTGTGGTGCTATTTCTAGTTGGTTGTCTTCTCAAGAATGGATCAGTTACTATAACTTCTATTGTCATATTGTTATTAAGTATATACATTTGTCCACAAACATCCTCTCTTTTAACCTAATCTGCATTGTTGGTCTTCTTGAGTAATGTGAGAAATGTTGCTAAGCCCCAATGAACTTTGACTCATCTCCAGACTTAAGCTGACCCCAAACCAAGACAGGTCCCCTTTTTCCCAAGCAAGTCAAGCCTGTGCCTAAATGTTTGGGTGGAGGAACCTTACTTTCAAGTCCCCGTTCAACTTAAAAAAAAGAGTGGAAGTCATTAGTTAAGGAATTTAACTTGACATAAACATAACTGCAATAATGTGAGCAGGTTTACAAACACAGGATATGTTGCAGAAATCAATACAAAAGACCTTCAAACTGCTGATAGTCTGTCACATTTGAAACAGTGTTACTATGTAGCTGTTGTTGTGATTGTGATTGATACTTACATTGTTTTGCATTATGATGTTAGACTCCATGCAATCCAAGCCTCCATCATTGAAACCGGATTCAAGACTAATTAGGTCATCAATAACTTCATCCATTGGAAACTAAAAGAAAACAGTAATTTCAGTGTACTTTTGGACAGGCTAATGATGTTTGTACCAGAATAGCAATGCTGTCCAAGTCTGATCTTTAAAAAAATTAACATTCAAACCAAAATAGACCCGAGGAAGGGGAGGGATCGTCACGAGACTAATTCAATAACAGACAAGTTCTCCAGCGGCCTTGTCGTGAGTTAGTTAGCAGTGTTGGCAAGAAACACATCTGTTATCAAACTAGTTTCCTTCTTGTGAAAGGGTTCTCTCATCAGAGCCTGCATGTCTGAAGTTATTGATGAACACATCATAGAGAGAGAGGGAGACCAATAATGGCATTACTTTGTTTAGATGATTACTTGGAACTACTTTCTGCGATCCAAACCCAATCAAGACATACAATTTAGAAGGTTACTAATGTTTGTAAATTCTATTACAGGTTGACTGTCTGTCCAAACAAAGAGTTAGCCATGATTCATCCCTCTGAATTATTACAAAAAAACAGAAAAAAGTATGTTGACAGGAAAAAGAGTATTGACAGGAAAACATATCAAGAATGTTGCGAAATACAAAAGTTATGACCCACAGTTATGTTACCCAGTCTTTGGTTGCGATTTCAATTTCCCAGTCACTGCTAGACAGATTCCGAGTTTTCTTAATTTCAGTTCCATATATTCAGCAACATCATAATTCACATTCAGACTCTTTCTTTTTCCATAAACCCACTCACCTCGCTGTCGTGATTGGCCATTGTGAGGAGGGTAACGGGGCTGTTGGGGTTGCTGCTGTCACTGACTGAGGGCATGTGTCCATTCCTCATGATCGGCACGGTGGCCAGCGGCTGGCCAGTGGCGTGTGGATGCGGAACGGCGTGGCCTTGCCCGGCCGAAGAGGCCAGCTTTGAGCCCAGCGTCAGGTACTGCTTGACCTGTTGATTCTGGTTCTGGTGGAGGTGGAACTTGGAGTTCTCCAGGTGGCTTTGTACCTGCAGCAAAAACAAACAAGTTCAGTTAGTTGACTAAATAGAAAACTAGTTCATAACACATTGTTTCTCATCCCACTGAAACCGCGCTGACTAAGAACAGGTTCACAAGAGGTGTTCACAGCAGCTGTCGGCTTTTCGATAAGATGATCTAATTCATCCCAAAAATAGTTGTGAGTCAGTATTTCCCATTATTAGTCACTTATGCAGAGCAAATTTACAGACTTACAGCAGTACTCTATTTTGTAGAACGCTCACATTAAAGCAAGTCATGTTTGAAATGTGTAGCGTCTTAATAAGAAATTAGAACTCATTCTTAAGGCCCTTTCTCAAGGAAAGTATTGCCATAGTCTTAAATTCACTACCAGTTTCTGACTGAAAAATGTGGTCCATGTTTTTACCCCCAGAACAGAACTTTTTTAGCTGTTTGTTGACAAACATATTTCTTATTCTATTAATCTGCAGTAGTACAGTACATACATATAGACACAGCCAGATGTCAAGATTGCCAAACCGGTCATACAAGCCTTACAAATATGTTACATTTGAAAATATGATCACAATGTTCAACAAAAACAATTACGAAGAAGTTTTCTAAATTTCGATATTCTTACATTTGAAGCTCTGGTTGCGTCCCGCATCGTGTAGTAACTGCAGTCGGTTAAGTGTGGCATTCTAAGAAAAGCAGCTAATCTTCAAGTTGGTTTGTTTTGGCGTAGCAGCAAGTCAACTTTAAGGATCCAGATCTGCTGCTGCTATCCTGTTGAGCTGCTGACTCCCAGTAAGTGTCTGTACTTCCCAGTCCCCTACCAAAGTCTTATAAAGGGCCCTAAGTGAACTAATTAGGCCCAAAGCTGGAGGTTAGCCTTTATGTTGCGTAGTATGATAATCACTTCAAACACTGGATTGTCAGATCACCCAGTGTTTGATCACTGCAGGATATCTGCCTTAAGTGTCTATCACTAATTTATGTAGACCGCCCTTTTCTGTCTGACTGACCAATCAGTGGTCAGCTCCTAATATCCTGTCCTTCCTGCTCCAGGGGTTGTGGCAGCACAACTGACCCTTGTTCCCCAATGGGGGTTTTAAATAACTTTTTATGCCATTTTAAACAAGCCTTTTCATTCAGTCATTTTTTTCAATGTAGTATTATCAGTTTCCAAAACAATAACTGCCTAAAGCAATAAAGCTATGCTAGGCTATTTTCAGAAGGAACATCACCTAAAAACGTCTAGTTTACGCACTGGTCTGTAACTCACAAAGAAGCTCCCTGTTCTAACTTGATTTATTAGTTCATGACGTGTAGAGTATTTTTAGGTGAACTTAATAATACTTGTATTGTTTGTAAGGGTATTATTATGTTAGTCTTTCAGTTGTTGATGCTCATCTGTCTCTTTCACCCTTTTTTTTTTTAAACTTCCTCTTAAAATGATTCTATTCACTGGTCAACATAGCGTACTCTGTGGACTTGTCTGAACTTTTTTATTTTTTATATCTTCATGAATACTTCTTCTCCATGACTGACCTCAGCTTATCAATTAGAAGTAGAAGACCAGTCAGATAAGCAACAATGCCGGTGTTTTACTTTAGCAGATTTAATAGACTATGTAGTATGACATAACCTAATATGTGTAACTAATTGGTAAAAGATAATGTAATTATTAAAGAAAACATTTTTTTTTCTTCTCTTAACCATGTCTGCTCCCATACTAATAATGTTACTTTTAGACTACACTACCATACCCCCAACAACAGGTGTCATTTATCAAGTAAAATCACAGATAATGGCAGCATAAAAAGCGAAACTGTGTAGCTTTGCTATACAGCGGCATGTGCAGCTACTTGACAGTTACCCTAGTTAACCCTAGTGTTTAGCTAAATTGCTAAGCTACAGTAACACAACTAGCACAATTAAAGAACAGCTAACTCCCTTTGTAATGTATAGCCTATTATACAGCTATATCTACCTTATGTATGCTGAAATTTTCTACTATTATCCACCATTAGCTACTTGCCATAGCTGATCAAATAAGGCTGGAGCAACAAAACCCCTGAGTAAATACATTTGAACAACAAGCGGTTTATTGCTTGTGATTTCAACTTTTAATTTTTAAAGCAAGAATTAGTCATTTCTTCTCTCAAAAGAGTTTTTTGCTGGAATTGATTAAATGAGTAGCTTGCTTGCAAGTACCCTTACTACTTTTCAGACTTCTTGCAGCAATGAATGTTTTTATGGTTAAAATGTCAACTAGCACAACATTGCTAAAACGTAGGCACTGTTAGCCATGGCAGCTTTGGAATTGTACTGAAACTCAGCATTAAATTCTCCTTGTCAGCTAGACTAGCTTCCTATTCACCGCTCATCCACCTAACTAAGAACAGGCTGGCCACAATACTCAACTTGTCAGTACTGACTGAGAGCTCTTATCTGACTTCTCCAGGCCAAACAAGATGCCAGTTGTTAGCCAATCAACATTTCTTTCCACTACGGATAGCAGGAGGGATGCCAGGACTGCTACACACCACATCTGCTTTGTGTGACAGTGTTTTTGTCCTTGTTTCACTTCAGCTTTCTCACTACTGTATATGCCGGAGACATGCTTGTTATCCACTTAAGGGAATCTGATTGGATTTGAGAGGTAATGGTGCTTCAGTCACAGAGGCCAACCTCGACAATGGTGGGCCTGTGTATGTGTGAAGAGGACATGCTGAAAATTATCAATGCCCGCCATACACATGGGACAGGAATAAGATAAGAATCGAATCAATCAAGGCTCAAGTTTGGGATCGTAGTGACTATTCTGATGTTTGAGACACTTTTTCTCAATATGGCTACTGGCACCTGCTACAACAATTGAGGCAGTGTTTCAGGTTACGGGTAGAGAAGAGGTCACAGGATCACTTTCCATTCACACACATTTGCACAGTTATTCCTGACGTGCAAACCTTTCGCAGAGTTTATAGACAAGAATGCACTGATATCAAAGCAAAGATATCACTCAATGTGTTTATTTTTTGCTTTTCTACACAGATATTTTTGCAGAGTTTGCTCTGTTATGTTTCATGTTTTAACATTTGCATGCAAGCAGAAAATAATATTTGTCCGGTTTGCGTTTGTACTTCCTGCGTCCAGTCAAAAGATATAAACTTGACTGAGATCAGTTGGACCTCCCTAACTTCCTTATCTTCATTAGAGACATTCAAACCACAAAAATAAAGATGTCAGAACGAGACAATGCCCTCATTCAACACACACAGCCTATTTCTTTCTTTCTCAATCAAACTTCTCCTGACTCTTTCACTAACATAATGTGCATACTTGCAGGAATCTTAAACCACACGTCAATGCAGCAAGTTGATCAAATCCAACAGATACTCTACTTATGCTCTGCTGTGAAGTTGCATCACACGTTTTCCCCAGCAGTTATATAGAATATCTAATTCACGCAATTCAATAACTGTAACTATAAAGCATATTACAGCAACGCTCTAATAACAACTCTATAACCCTCAAAAGAAAACCATTCATCCTGCATTACAGGACATACATTCCCAATTATATCCCAATTTTATATATATAATTAAAATCGCAAATTCTCCACTATGAGATGAAAACAATTTTAGATTACAAACACACACACACATACACAATCAATGCTAAATCTTCAGTTTCATATATTCTTTCAAATCATTATTTCATCAGCCTCTATTTGTAAGATTGCATTTAATAGTGGTGTGATTTACCTCGGAGTTAAAAGGTGTATTTCTTTAGTCCCACTGAAAATGCTGCACTCATACTGCATTGTAACAGACAAACTCACAGGTGTTCCCTCTAAAAAGGAAAACTCTTGCCTAACTCAGTTTCAGTCTTGCCCAAGTTCTCCTTTCACTTCAGAAAAATCCAACAACTTATGAAACACTGGGTGATGGTGACATTAACTAGCTGTACAAATTATGGACAGAACCTAGTAGGAGGCTTGGATTCATTTCTGCTAAATGTCTTTTACAACATATTGCGAGTAGCAATGCTCGATTAATCTTTTTCCATCTTGAATCTATGGAGATAAGATGAAAGTGGAACAAACAGCCTACTCAGACTTGCTTACTGTATTTTTGCTGAGCCTGCTAACCAGTAAATAGCTGTAACCACACACCATAGATTGTGAAATGTGAGGGAAAATAAGACTGGGATAGCAAACCGATCAGTAAATCTGCATTCCACGGTGGCTATTGGTTGTAAATGCATGCCTTTTATAAAGCACAGACAATTTCTCTTGCATGCAAACACAAACAACCGCACACATAGTTGCACACACATACACTTTTCTATGTCTGATCTTGTCCCGATTTGCCTGGCCTGTTAGCTGAGTTGCTCCCCCTACCTGTAGAAGTTGGATCTCTGTCATGGTGATCACTTTAACCACACAACAGCGACTCATGGCTCCCAATTTGGCAGTGTCTCCAACCATAGGAGCTGCAAATTCTTACAGAAGAACATGGACTGTCACGGCTACAGCTGTGTCTCACCGAGACAGGGGGGGAAAAGGAAGACGAAGAAAAAGAAGAGAGGTGCCACAGCTTCCTTGCTGAGCTTTTGCAGAAATATCGGAAAAGAAGGCATGACACATCAGCTTATTTGGGAGCCGCACGGGCCGTTTCCCGTGTGTGTGTGTGTGTGTGTGTGTGTGATATGTGTGTGTGTTTTTGGTCAGGGAAAAGGCCTGACAGAGGCAGAAATACAGATGGCAGTTAGGGGGGTTGGAGTGTGCGTGTGTAGGGGTGTACTAAGTTGACAGAATGTGAGTTCCTGCTTGTGGATCACCACACTTTTCCTTCCTGCAGAACATCCAGCCCAGCTCAGCACATTCTCCCAGGTTATCTTCATGACACCCACTTCCCTTAGAAGGCTTTTTAACCATCAAACTACAGCCACAGATTCAACTAGGGAAGCACACCGAAATGCAATCTTTGTATGTGTGCAAATATAGGCTACTAAAACACACAGATGTACAGTCACACAAAGTTGTTATCATGTCCCAGTCACTGTCAGGCCACAACAAAGGCCAACATATGCCTTCCCAGAATGGCTCTCAGAGAATTCCTGGACACAGCAAAACTGAACCGAGGTCATTGCAAATCCTCGCTGTAGTCCCAACTACTAGATATACTAAAAACAATCAGATAAATCAGAATCCAATAACTTGGTTAAAACAGGAAAATTGAGTCCAACTTTTAAATCCTAGAGAGTTCTCCAGAGTTAGAAAAACAAATCAAGATTGTTAAAACATTTCTGTTGAAGCAAATGCTCTATTTAAGATGAAGAAGACATGAGTTTGTCTTTGCCAGACCTTCCTCCATAGCGCTGCGGAGGAGAGTCTGGCTAATCCACACAGAATTCCGGGATGGGAGAAAAACGTGCTCAGATTTTTTGGCATTTCTTTAAACCAATCACAATTGTCATGAGCGGCGCTTAGCACTGGGCAGAGCCACAGTGCCGCTGCCTTAATAGCCTCAGAGGAAGGAACTTGTTTTGGTGGAACATTTGTACGTTCAAAAGTTATTTTAGTCGTGCCACAAAAAACTCAGATTGGACAGATAGTCTAGCTAGCTGTCTGGATTTACCCTGCAGAGATCTGAGGAGCAGTTAACCATAGTCCTCATAAATCCACCGGAGTTTAAAATTCCAACACAAAGAAAGCGGAAGGAAACAGACATCCGGCCGAAAAGAGTGACATCCGGCGGAATTTCCGGTGGCAACGGAGCAATTGCGGGACTGGAACGTTGTGGATATACACTATCCAGCAAGGGGAAATTCACATTTTTCACTCTGCTTGGTACAATTATTCTACACATTACACACAGGCCTGAAATACACACACATGCACTAATGGAGACATCAGATTGCGGGGGCTGATCCCTGAGACTTGAACCAGCAACCCTCCTGTTCCCCACCCAACTCCCTAGGGACTGAACTACTGCCACCCGTTTTGTTGTGCTTGCACCATGTACATCTGCAATACAGTTAACAATACTGCTGGTTTCCACCTGGCCTATGCAAATGAGTCCCTGATTTTAAGCCTCAAGTGAAATCCAGCATGGCCCTGTGTCCTGAAAAATGAAGTCTAACAGTTTTATTCTCACGGCTGATTCAAAGAATATTGCAAACATTAACTGAGGTTTTCATATATTTTTTTGATACATTTTAATAAACACATAATAACCTAAATTGAGGGTGTTGAATGTAATGTAAAGCGAATTGAATCACAATTATTCTGTTAAATCAAACCCGTACAGATTATGAAAATATTCAATCATTTTAACACTGTACTGCACAATAAGCTAATGTCTCCTCTCAGCTGGTAAATTGCAATTTGTCCCACTCGTGTCCATGGTGGATGATTTCATTACATAGAGAACGCCTGTCTTGATACTCTCTGTACAGTAATATCTGCAAAAGGGAGTTCTCGTTACAAACATTATGAACCTGTAAAGTCTCAGTCAGCTGGATGGGTGAGCATTATTTATGCTGCTGTGTCCAAATTATTTTGCTCCTGTTTGAGGGTCAACATGTCAGCTGTTCTTCACGTCTGCTGTGTCATCGCAACACGTGTGTGTCCGTGTATCTGTTGGTACACGCACATCACTGTGTGTTGTGTGTTTTTTTCTTACAACTTCACCATTACCCACGTGTATATTTGTCTGCTTCTTGTTTATTTGATGCCCACTGTGTGTACGTGATTTATCAGATCTAGCCAAATTCCTGGCTGGCCATTTTTGGCTCATCTTGGGGCAGGCCACAAGTGCTCACCTTTGTTAGTCCCCCTGCATGGCATGTTTTAAACATTAGGGACTTCCTGTAAGAGTTGGCCTGCTTCTGAGACAACACTTCAAAGTGCAGCTCCCACATCTGAGGACTGTTTTATCCTGCTAGAAAAGGAATGCATAATGGACACGGCACCACTGCACTTTTAATGACTCTCATATGAATTAAATATTATAGCAATTTTAACTGGATTACACGTGAAACTATGTTTGAGCGTGTGTGTGTGTACTTGTTACCTTGATGAAATATTGAATTTATGAAAATAGGCTGCCTCAACTGTGGTGTAAAAATAATCAGACTTCATCCTTAGAGTAAAGAAAGAAAATGACTGAGGTACTCAATGGAGTTTAGATTAAAAAACAAAACAAAAAAAACATGATTTTACTGATTTTCATTTAACATTTCTCACCAAAACACATTAGGTATATTTCTGAGGCTGAACAGATTGTAATAAACATTAGCAGCGCAGTTTATTGTTGTTGTTTTCAAACCACTTTCTATATCAGCTTTTGGATTTGGATTTCTGTTCTCAAGTTCTTATGTGTCAAGGCTGTGATTGTGGCATGCACAAGCATGTTTGTGCTGTTTGAACACAAAATACAATCAATATTATATCGTTATGTAGAAAATCTTTAAAGGAAAAAAGACGGAAAGCTCTTCAACAGTTTGACTACTTTGTAAGCAAACAACCGTTTCTTTGGTATTTTATTTCATGTCATGGATACAAATTTGATGTTGCAAAGGGAAAGATCTGTCAGAATAATATGTTATTGATTAGAAAACCAACTCATCAAAAAGATAAATATGCAGTGTGTACATGAGTACACATACCTTAAATAACATATTAAAGTACACTGAAAAGGTATTTCTACTTTGCTACTGAATAATTTTCTTCCAATTTTCAAATAACAGACATTACATTGTAAAAGTTTCAGTCAACTGAAAGACTTCAGAAAGTTGGGTGAGAGAGGGAGGAGAGAGCAGTGCAGCCTGTCCTCTCCGTCAGTGAAAAGGAGATATAATTAGTCCAAATGGAATAATACAATTTATGCTGCTAAACCAATCAGAGCACAGAATTCTCTGTGAGAAATGAAAATGAGCATGTGTACAGTATCTACTCTATGCACAAACAGTCCCTAACAGAGACACATACAATAATGAAGGTTACACATATTCTTGGATGTCCTGTTGACAGATTAGGTTGCGGTATGGTGTACAGAGTGTGTATCAATCAGTATTGTCACTAATGGTTTATTCTCTAACCTCATCAGGGCTCCAGACTAACTTTTTTCACTAGGAGCACAGTGGCCCCCAACTGAAAATGTTAGGGGCACAACCAGAAATTTTAGGGGCACACACCGTAAATCAACATGCTAACCAAATATGCATCCATCCATCCATCCATCCATCTTCGTCCGCTTATCCGGTGTCGGGTCGCGGGGGGAGCAGTTCCAGCAGGGGACCCCAAACTTCCCTTTCCCGAGCAACATTAACCAGCTCCGACTGGGGGATCCCGAGGCGTTCCCAGGCCAGGTTGGAGATATAATCCCTCCACCTAGTCCTGGGTCTTCCCCGAGGCCTCCTCCCAGCTGGACGTGCCTGGAACACCTCCCTAGGGAGGCGCCCAGGGGGCATCCTTACCAGATGCCCGAACCACCTCAACTGGCTCCTTTCGACGCAAAGGAGCAGCGGCTCTACTCCGAGCTCCTCACGGATGACTGAGCTTCTCACCCTATCTCTAAGGGAGACGCCAGCCACCCTCCTGAGGAAACCCATTTCAGCCGCTTGTACCCTGGATCTCGTTCTTTCGGTCATGACCCAGCCTTCATGACCATAGGTGAGGGTAGGAACGAAAACTGACCGGTAGATCGAGAGCTTTGCCTTCTGGCTAAGCTCTCTTTTCGTCACAACGGTGCGATAGATTGAATGCAATACCGCACCCGCTGCGCCGATTCTCCGACCAATCTCCCGCTCCATTGTCCCCTCACTCGCGAACACAACCCCAAGGTACTTGAACTCCTTCACTTGGGGTAAGGACTCATTCCCTACCTGGAGAAGGCATTCCATCGGGTTTCCTGCTGAGAACCATGGCCTCAGATTTAGAGGTGCTGATCCTCATCCCAACCGCTTCACACTCGGTTGCGAACCGATCCAGTGAGTGCTGAAGGTCGCAGGCCGATGATGCCATCAGGACCACATCATCTGCAAAGAGCAGCGATGAGATCCCCAGCCCACCAAACTGCAACCCCTCCCCACCCGACTACGCCTCGATATCCTATCCATAAATACTACAAACAGGATTGGTGACAAAGCGCAGCCCTGGCGGAGGCCAACCCTCACCTGAAACGAGTCCGACTTACTACCGAGAACCCGGACACAGCTCTCGCTTTGGTTGTACAGAGATTGGATGGCCCTGAGAAGAGACCCCTCACCCCATACTCCCAGCAGCACCTCCCACAGTATCTCCCGGGGACCCGGTCATACGCCTTTCTCCAAATCCACAAAACACATGTAGACCGGTTGGGCATACTCCCAGGCTCCCTCCAGGATCCTTGCGAGTGAAGAGCTGGTCCGTTGTTCCACGACCAGGACGGAATCCGCATTGTTCCTCCTCAACCCGAGGTTCGACTATCGGCCGAACCCTCCTTTCCAGCACCTTGGAGTAGACTTTACCAGGGAGGCTGAGAAGTGTGATACCCCTATAATTGGCACACACCTCTGGTCCCCCTTTTTTAAAGGGAACCACCACCCCAGTCTGCCACTCCTTTGGCACCGTCCCAGACTTCCACGCAATGTTGAAAAGGCGTGTCAACCAGGACAGCCCCTCCACACCCAGAGCCTTGAGCATTTCTGGACGGATCTCATCAATCCCGGGGCTTTGCCACTGTGTAGTTGTTTGACTACATCAGTGACTTCCGCCTGGGAAATCGACGACAATCCCCCATTATCCTCCAGCTCTGCCTCTAACATAGAGGGCGTATTAGTCGGATTCAGGAGTTCCTCAAAGTGCTCCTTCCACCGCCCTATTACCTCCTCAGTTGAGGTCAACAGTGTCCCATCCTTACTGTACACAGCTTGGATGGTTCCCCGCCCCCCTCCTGAGGTGGCGAACAGTTTTCCAGAAGCACTTTGGTGCCGACCGAAAGTCCTTCTCCATGTCTTCTCCAAACTTCTCCCACACCCGCTGCTTTGCCTCTTTCACGGCAGAGGCTGCAGCCCTTCGGCCCTTCGGTACCCTGCACTGCCTCCGAGTCCTCCGGGATAACATATCCCGGAAAGACTCCTTCTTCAGTCGGACGGCTTCCCTGACCACCGTTGTCCACCACGGTGTTAGTGGGTTACCGCCCCTTGAGGCACCTAAGACCCTAAGACCACAGCTCCTCGCCGCAGCTTCAGCAATGGAAACTTTGAACATTGTCCACTCGGGTTCAATGCCCCCAGCCTCCACAGGGATGCACGAAAAGCTCCGCGGAGGTGTGAGTTGAAAGTCTGTTGGACAGGGGCCTCCTCCAGACGTTCCCAATTTACCCGCACTACACGTTTGGGCTTACCAGGTCTGTCCAGAGTCTTCCCCCACCCTCTGACCCAACTCACCACCAGATGGTGATCGGTTGACAGCTCTGCCCCTCTCTTCACCCGAAAGTGTCCAAAACATACGGCCTCAGATCAGATGAAACGATTATGAAATCGATCATTGACCTTCGGCCTAGGGTGCTCTGGTACCAGGTACACTTATGAGCATCCCTATGTTCGAACATGGTGTTCGTTATAGACAATCCATGACTAGCACAGAAGTCCAACAACAAACACCCACTCTGGTTTAGATCAGGGAGGCCGTTCCTCCCAATCACGCCTCCAGGTGTCTCCATCATTGTCCACGTGTGCGTTGAAGTCCCCCAGCAGAACAATGGAGTCCCCACTGGAGCCCCATGCAGGACTCCAGTCAAGGTCTCCAAGAAGGCCGAATACTCCGAACTCCTGTTTGGTGCATATGCACAAACAACAGTCAGAGTTTTCCCCCCACAACCCGCAGGCGTGGGGAGGCGACCCTCTCGTCCACCGGGTAACCCAACACAGCGGGCGCCAGCCGGGGCTTGTGAGTATCCCCACACCCGCCCGGCGCCTCACACCCTGGGCAACTCCGGAGAAGAAAAGAGTCCACCCCTATCCAGGAGTATGGTTCCAGAACCAAGACTGTGCGTGAGGTAAGCCCCACCAGATCTAACCGGTAGCGCCCACCTCCCGCACCAGTTCCGGCTCCTTCCCCACAGAGAGGTGACGCCCACGCCCCAGAGCCAGCGTCTGCCGCCCGGGTCTGGTCCGTCGAGGCCCCTGACCTTCACTGCCACCCATGTGGCATCGCACCCGACCCCAACGGTTCCTCCCACAGGTGGTGGGCCCATGGGATGGAGAGGGAGTTGCCACGTAGCTTGTTCGGGCTGTGCCCGGCCGGGCTCCGTGGCAAACCCGCCACCAGGCGCTTCGCCGACGAGCCCGCCGCCTGGGCCTGGCTCCAGACGGGGCCCCGGGCTTCCTCCGGCAGGGTCACTCCATCTCTGCTTAGCTTTTGCATTCGGGTTTTTGAACCATTCTTTGTCTGGCCCCTCACCTGAGACCACTTTGCCTTGGGAGACCCTACCAGGAGCACAAAGCTCCAGACAACACAGCCCTCAGGTTCACAGAGACACACAAACCTCTCCACCACGATAAGGTGATGGTTCACGGAGAGGTTTTTAGGGGCACACACCGTAAATCAACATGCTAACCAAATATGCACATTTCTACTAATTTACACTGTGTTACTAATAAATACTTTGATAATATATGCAGAAATTACAATGTGCAGTTTCAAATTCAGTGTCACTTTTGAAGATGCAACATATAAGGTAAACTGACAGCCCCATCGTCTGCGTGAAGTTATTAAAAACTGTAACCACTCTTGAAACCACTTTATCGGCATTTCCGTGACTCACTGTGACTTCAACAAAGCCGACGTAGTTTGCATCGTCTGCAGCGTGTGTGCGAGTGTGTGTGTTTGTGTCAGAGCTATGCTCTCTGTCAATTTTCAGAGAGGACAGATAAGCTTGCGCTTACGCGCTCTCAGGTACCGATATTTCAACGTTTAACGTGTAAAAAAAGGAGGGCAAATTTACTGGTCGCACGTGTGACTGGATGTAAAATTCAGTCGCACACTCTCAAATTTTGGTCACAAAATGCGACCAAATGGTCGCAGTCTGGAGCCCTGTTATATATTCACGACGTTCCACTTCCAGAAATTCCGCCGGATTTAACTAATTTAGGTCAGATATCCGTTGCCTTGGGCTTTCTTTGTGTTGGCATTTTAAACTCCGGTGGATTTATGAGGACTATGGTTAACCTTTCTGCAGGGTAAATCCAGACAGCTAGCTAGACTATTTGTCCAATCTGAGTTTTCTGTTGCACAACTAAAAAAACCTTTCAACGTACACGTTCCACCAAAACAATTTCCTTTTCAAGGCTATTTTTCAGAGGCGCCATTGCGCCACTCTGCGCTTAGAGCAGGCCAAGACAATTGTGATTGGTTTAAAGAAATGGCAATGAACCAGACCTGTTTTTCTCCCATCCCAGAATGCTGTGTGGACTCGTCAGACCCTCCTCCGCAGCACTGTGGAGGAAGTTCTGGCAATGCTAGACTAACTTACATGCAATACCTTAACACTGAATGCATACATAGCCAAGAAAGGTTTGCTGAATTTAAAAAAATACTTCATCAGTTACGGTTGGAATCACTCATAGTAGGTTACAATCAGAATTGTTTTTCTGATGTATTCTCGTTATAACGTGATTACCAGGATCCATTTGTGTACTCTTTAGCTAATGCAAAGATAATGAAGTCAACATCAGATTACAACATTCTAACATATTGCATGATGTCATGCCTTAGTCTAGACTTGTTTTGTTCAGGAATAACTCAAGATACATCAAGACACATACAGCTGATTCAAGCCAAATATTTGCTATTACAGATACTAAAAGACTTCATTAGTAGGACACATTTTAGGTGCAACTTACCATTAGACATAACATGATTGCATACAAAGTCAATAGAGATATGTGAGGGGGAGCAAACAAACTTAAACTTTACTTAATTAATTCCAGAAATCTAGAGAGACACGAAGAAAAGGAAGGGAGACTGGAATAACATCTGTACACTCAATTGGCTTTTTGGGGCAAAGAAACAGAAAAAAATGGTCCAGTAGTAAAATTTACACCAAGTCTAAACTTACCTTTATTAGGCCTTTAGTCAACTTTGCAACCTAATTATAGCATCCTTTATCACATACTACAGTCCTATTCTGTGCCCGCAATATTTTTGTTGGGAAAACCTAAAAACAAAAACTAGAGACGTAAAGGTGCATGCAATTTTTTTACTGAAGTTAAAATATAAAATCTGAATTTATTGATTCTATCCTCAATTTGATATTGGTACTGTAAACAGCATATTCCGTTTGGATCTTATGAATAAGGCCTTTTTCCGAATATAGCACTTCCCGAACAAAGACGTTACTTTTTTTGTATTAATTAATGTCCCTTACAAATGGTGTCGTCCGGCGACTTTCGCGGGCAGAAAATCGAGCGAAGATAATTACCTCTTCTGAACAGTCCATCATGTTTTTTTAATCCTCCGTGTACTCCTTGGTTATAAGCAACTGCGTGGTGGAGGGGTGTGGGTGGTGTGCAATCACGAAAGACTTGTATCATGTGGATGTGCCAGTTTTGTTGTCATTACTTAGAATTCCTTAATGGGGGAGACAGAAACTACGCACTATAGCTTTAAGACATGTGGGATATGCCGGTATTATTTGTGTTTTAGAAGCATTCTTTGGAAAGGTATACAGAGCATTTGGAATATGCGTCTCAATAAGGGTTTTTACCGCCACTTGCGGCGGTTTACGGCCTCTTGCCTGTTTATGGCTTATGGTCAGCTCTGTGCCTTCTATTTTTCACAGTCTATGTGTACGTTGCTATGGTTGTTGTACACAGACCAACCAGCCAACTGTTTGCAATGCTGCAGTAGAGATTGGTTGGAAGGTTGAAGGAATGAAGGGAGTTTGCACAGTTGAACAAGTCCGCCACTGCTGGAAAACTTTGAAAAATTCCCTTTTTACATGTCTGCATGTAAACTGAAATATTAGTGGAATATTTACTTTCATTAGCCATGTTGTTTTTATTGGAATTAAGGCAGACACTGGAATATTGTGTGTATGAAAACATAGTCACTGATAAAAAGGCATACAGGTAAACAAACAAAAGGAAATGGGATCTAATCTTCACCGTTCAAAGACAAGTCCAAGTCACAGACTGCAAAGCTGCTGAGCAGTACAGAGCAGAGGATTGTGGGTAAACTGCTGTAATGGTTACGGTCCTGAAAGGGGCACCTCATCCTTGACCCTCACTGTCCAGTGAGCTAGAACAGGATAGACCGGTGCTTAGCGTTGCCCCTCTGAATGATGTCAGAAAGCTGTACTGTAGACAACTTTAATCTCTCACTTTGGCAGACAGTGAAAAGAAGCCCCCGGTGGGCTCCAACTATAACTATGAAGATGAAGTCTTATTAAAATTATGCACATGATTGATTGCGAGACAGTCCCAGCTCACCAAAGTAAAAGCCTTTCAAGCCTGGGCAACAGCCTTAAGACAAAATGCTCACTACACAGAGAAAGCAGTTTACGTTACACTCTGAAAAGAAGCTTTTACATTTCTTGATTTGAAGTGAAATTTTAATGATGGGATAATTCAAAAAACAATGTGCTGTGTGTGTTTTTTTATCTTAATTGCCTCAATTTTAATTGCTTTATTATGATATTTATTAGAAAAATTTTATAAAAAATGTTGTTGTTGCTTTAAATGTTTCTTAGAATTTTCTGTCTAGACAACAGGCATTAGTAAAAGTCCATGATAACTTTAAAAAGAGGAGATATAACAACATCTAACATAAGAAAACAGGTCACATGTCAGGGTGTATATTGCGTGAAACACAAGTTAATACCACAATGGAGTAATTTAGTTAAAAAAAAAATTCATTTCAAATTCATTAATTCTTTTTTATTTACAAAGTGTGACATAAAAATAAGGGGACACAAGATTCAAGTATTTTGACTATTTGTCCACTTTGCAAACATTTTGAAGAAAGAGTCAGTAAAGATTTTATTAAAATGAATGAAGGGGGCTTATATCATTCATGGGCATTATTCATCATCATTCATTTGTAAATAAAAAAATAAATAAAAGAACTATTGTTTCTGACTCTACAGTAGGGCTGCACAATTAATCGAATTTTAATCACGATTTTGGCTTCCCACGATCAAATTTGCGTGATCGAGCAATATTTAAAATGCGTCATAGAACGCTCCTTTATCAAAGTTTTTGCAAAGCCACTCTAGCGCTCCATAAACCACTGTCTGATCACGTGCCTCCGTGAGCCAATCAGAGTTGTTCCCTGCACCGCGCAGCTTAGTTTCTAGATGTAGACCGTCACAGAGGATAGAGGAACGTGAGGAAAATTCCACAACAGGTAGAAGTCGGTCATCATAAGCCGGTCACAATGTTTACCAGTTTACCAGTAAACGCAACATTTTGTCCCGTCTGTTTTGTATTTCAGACAACAGCAGTGACCATAGTGCTAGTTTGTGTCTGTTAGCTAATAGCTTTAGCAGCAGACTGTTTGACGTCCCGTTGTTGGAAATACAGTCACACTACACCGTTTAGCTGTCAGCATTTTAGCTGTATTTAACCCAGTTACTACTGTGGCTAACAGTAGGTTAACGTTACCTGCTGTGTAACGTGTTATTAGTGTTTACTGTAGCTAACAGTAGGCTAACGTTACCTGCTGTGTAACGTGTTATTAGTGTTTACTGTAGCTAACAGTAAGCTAACGCTACCTGCTGTGTAACGTGTTATTAGTGTTTACTAGCATAGGGTGACCAGACCATAGACAGTATATCATGGACCAATAGACCCCGTTACTCTGGACGGAGACCAGTGAAGGCTATTAGAAGCACTTTTCCGGTGATGGCCAGCTTTACTGCGCAGCCTCCAACTGAGAGAATGTGACGTGAGCAACGTGTCTGAAAGTTGTAAGTCTTCTGGTAGCTGTGCCAAGAGAAATCTCAATCATTCCCAATCTTACAGATACGGAGACTGTAGGTGTATGTAAGGAGATAACATGGGCACAGGCTAATTATTGATCACTAACATGCTAGTTAACATTAGTAATTAAACCTAAACATCTCATGTAAGTCGAAACTGCCTGCGAGCTTCTCCTGTACTATACGGTAATTCCTCTACTATGCGACAGTAAGTCACTTGGTTATGACACAATCGTTAGCCTATTTTTACAAAAACGTCTGCTACGGAGCCATAATGTGAGGTACAAGGTAATGGAGCCTTTTATACATTGTCGTGTTTCTTTGGAACTAAACAACGGACAAATAGAGTCTTTAAACGCTTCAGATGTAAAGTTATTCGCAGTCAAGTGACGTAAAAAAAAAATGGCGGTCAGCGGAACGCTAACAGGAGGTGATGGCCAGTTAGCAACAAAATGGCGCCATGATGGCTCGAGTTCTGAAGCGAAGCTTACCCCCTTGGACCAGACGTCCCGGTTTGACCGGGACAGTCCCGATTTTTAATTACTTCTCCCGAGTCCCGACAAAAGCCTGTCGGGACGCTAAAATGTCCCGGTTTACACCAGGAGCGGCGTCAGCCGATTTTGCTGTGTCTTCAGCCCCAAATGTTTTGAGTGTAGCCCCGAATGTAACTTTGTCCAGTTTATTTTTCCGAGGCGAATAGAACGGGCAGCTACGTGCGGGGTCTGACCATGCTGTATTTGTTGCCTATCACCTAGCAACCGTCTTTCCGTGAGGAAAGCTGTGAAAGCCAGGTGAAGTTTTTGGAGGAATCCTAGCATAATCAGTCTAATACATTGATGCCATCAACACAGAGTTTAGGAGCGCAATACTAATGATTTAGTTTGAAGTTCCCGTGACGTGACGTTTCCAGTCTACGGTTCAGACTCAGACACACGGAGCTCTGAAGCAGACCTGTGCGTCGCTTAGTGTCCACTCTCTGTAAAATGCAGGGCAGCTTCAGGTTTATGGATGCGCTCAGCTGTGGACATGCTGCGGCAGATGTGTTGCGTTTGTGCTCCGTGTATTTCTGTAGTTTCGGGTTTCTACCTCCGACGTAGAGCAGCGTACAGCCACTTCCATAGCTAAACTCTTTGTCTCATTCAGAGACCAGAGACCCAAACGGGGCTCTGTGTCTGTCAGAAGGTCTGAGATCTACCGTTTCAGCAGAGCAATCACGTAATGCACAGCAGACTATGGTGCAGGTATAGATTATTTTCTGAAATATAGCTTGTGACTTTATTCTTGTAATAGCCTATTATCACTTTATTTTTCTCAAAATATCACGACTCCTCCAAATCACAGAGAACACAGATATACTGTGTTTATATACTTTGAATGTGCACAAAGTTTTGGACAAGAGCAGTAAATCTTGCTCAAACATCTGAAATATTACAGTCCAGGGGTTTATTAATAAATTAAAATGAATGCATCATTGAGGTGAATAATTGTCATATGCACATTAAGGAGATTACTTAACCAACAAAAGATGCAAAACAGGAGGTAAGAGTAAATGATGCCTATAGGCTACATGTGTGCTGACTCAGATATAATTAGAAAAGTCCATCCAAAGGAGAATAAATAGTTGAAAGCAATACAGAATGCCTGACAGCCTTACTGCAATATATTCCATTATGTTTTTATATTTGGATTGTAATCTGTTTCTCTTTAAATAAAGATATTTGCAGCATACATTGATTCAGAAAAAGGTGCATAAAAATTCACCAGAATGCAGGAAATTAAGTGTTTAATGCTCAAAATTTTCAATAAATCATTTTAATTACTTTGCTGTTATTGGAATAAATAACACTTCAAAAAATCTTTTTTAGAAAAAATCTCAACATAAATCTCACACTAAACTGAAAAAGGCTGTTACTGCAATTTTGTTAAAGGGAAACTTCACCGATTAGCATTAAGCTTTGTATCAGTAGAACCCCGGTAGTATTTTTGAATGACCATGCTTCCCTCCCTCATGTCCCCCTGAGGGACGCAAGTTCAGAGACCGCTGTGCTGTGTTTTTGTTGTTGTGGAAATATTGCTGTGGACAATCCAGCCTGCTGCTCTGTCACCGGGTAAGACTACTAGTGGAGGTGGGCTGTGTTACCCCGGACTGCCTGTTGCAGAAATGGGGTGATTTGTATCCAACTAACTGCTAACTGCTGGTGGAGTTTGTGACTGTAAAATGCCGACAATTCTAGCTACATCCCACGCAAATGTACGGCTATGTTTATACTCAATGTTTATACCACAGCCCACCAAGAGCTAATGCTAGTAGCTATGAGTTAGCCTTCTTTTATTAAATGGCTTGGTTGAATTCTAATGTAGAATTCGGTATGTTATTTCTTGATAACAGACCACTGCTAAGGCTAACACACCGTTGCCATGCATAGCAGAGCGTTGCCATGGACACAGTTCTGTTCTGTTTACTCTGGAGCTATCAATCAATCCGCTGAAAGAAGTGCGGATAATGTATCAGCTGTGGCAAAAAAAAGCATGTTTTAAATGTGTAACACCACTTGAGCCACGGTGCCAACGTTTTTTCGTGTATATGGTTGAAATGACAATAAAACACACTTGTTGAGTTGATCGTCTCACTGTCTGTCTGTAAAGGGCAGCCGTGGCTTGGGAGTGGCCTCATACAGCAGCAAAGCAAGTGCATTCTGGGATTTGGTGTCTTTCATCCATATGAGCCAAAAACACATTTTCTGTCTTATCTTGGCCTAGAAGGCACCAATTTCAATTTTTTTTTCACATTTCTACTACATAAGTGACCCAATTTAAAGATATATTCAGCTTTCCAGCGGTGAAATTTTCCTTTAATTTCACAGGAAAAAACACGTATTATTAGACGAGGAGCCTAGGATCAAAATAATGAAGTTACTGTCTGTGTCTGTGTCTGACCTGGGCTGGCACATGTTCACGTTAAAAAGCGTGTGCGTGCACAAACACACTACGGTCACGCGCAAAGTGTCCCGGTTTTAGCTCCAGGAAATCTGGTCACCCTATACTAGCGTGACATGCAGCGATGTTTATGTTGCCTCTAACATAGGTTTCAGAGCATCAGAGCGCAACGCAGACATGTAAGTAGCAGTGTAATGAGCCAATGAAATCCACGTTGCTATTTTGTCAGGTAGATACCTTACGGCAAACGTGCATGTATGGAAAGCGGTCGCACAACAGCTGAAATGGCATACTCATTCACAGTATCCTTCAATAAAAGAGGAACGTAGCACAATATGGATGTATTAACAGGAATGTAGCACAATATGTATGTAAAAGCAGTTATAATTAGCCTATGTGACAATAAAATTTGTTTTGGTTAAATCTAGAGATGTTCCGATACCGATACCAGTATCGGTATCGGCTCCGATACTGCCTTAAACGCTGGTATTGGTATCGGGAAGTACTGGAGTTTATGCACCGATCCGATACCACGTAATAAAGCCCTAAAGAATATCTACGTTAAAGTAGTTTATTTATGTTCTTTTTCCGTTATAACTGACTGTCAAACTGGAAAATAAAAGAAAGTTCTGTGTTTGTTCATGTTTTACAAAGAGTTTAACCTGAGCCAGACCGACAGCAAAGATAGAAATAATATCACATCCATACAGGGATAGTAGTTTACAGCTGTTAAAACATAATAAAATATATGACACACTGGTATCGGATCGGTACTCGGTATCGGCCGATACGTAAGTTCAGGTATCGGAATCGGGAAGCAAAAAATGGTATCGGGCCATCTCTAGTTAAATCAACAAATAATCGTGATAATTAATCGTGATCTCAATATTGATCAAAATAATCGTGATTATCATTTTGGCCATAATCTTGCAGCCCTACTCTACAGTATACTGTATAGTGTACAGTAGTATCCCTGTCTCATTCCAGTGTATTTACCTGTGTCCCCATAGTACAAGTACATAGTAATATCCAGTATTAAACCATTGATTGTAAAGTAGTTATGTATCTGAAAGTATTGTCCAGACTGTAGCAGAACAAGAACAACAAGAATAAATGGTCCAGACTACAGTAGCTCAGTCACAGCAATGGTAGCTCTGCATTTAAATGAGCTGGATAACAAAATGGGAATAAGGGAGATGAAGTTGAGATATATTGATTACTCCCCCGTTCCCTCTCCCTTAAGTTATTCCCTAGGTTTTTGTCAACATTATAACTGGCTTTTAGGATACTTTAGCTCTTTCTGAAATAATTCACAATTTCACTGATCACTCCACGTCGTTTAAATAGCAAATGCACCTGCACCCATCTGTGTGCCCATCTGTGCGCCCATGGTCTTACAGGGATGTGTGTTCAGGTGCATTCTTGGAGCGGAAAGTGATCGCACCATTGACCAACAAAAACCTGGTCTAAAGTCAATAACGCAGCATTTCATTGTTATATTAACGGCGCAAATATTTTAGGCTTGTGCACAGCGCACGCACACTATGCTTGGTACACAAACAGGGACGTGCTTAAAAAAGTTAAAAAGGTGCTGATTTGGGTAAAGCTGTTAAATAAAAAAAAACGTGGACAATTATACTTTTATAATGCATTATCTATTTTTTTAAGATCCACTCAATGTTTTACAACATAAAAATTCATAATTTCAGTAAACTAGTTCAACATTCTTAAAATTTCATCTACTCCTCCCCTCATTGATCAATTTCAAATCGATTTATCAATTCTAAACCTATAAATATGCAAATATTTTCAAAGGTTTTACTGCAGGTCACACAATGTCTCCTACTTCAGTTCTCTAAATTACAAATAAGAAAAGGTGTATTTTTAAATCCTCTCTGCACTCCACTCACTCTCCTCTGCTCCCACCAGAGTCCGTGTTTATTCATGCGTTGCATTTATCCCACTTACGCGATGATAATGCAAGCATGAACTAAAACGAATGTTGCTTTACTGTTTTTTTCCCCCCGTTGTCTGTGAAGTTTTCACAATGACAGATCTCATCTGTGAACCAAAAATGACAATGAAACTTTGTTGTATTTCTGTAATTAAAAATCATGTCCGCTCATTTTCATCTCTGTGTGTTTGAGTGCCACGAGCCAAAATGTGCACATAGAAGTGGACACAGTTTGCATCAGTGCAAATGCATTAGGGATTAAAGCAACTTGCTGGTGGTTGTGCATGTTTAGCCCATTACATACACTTAACATTACAGCTGACCATTTTCTGAAGCATACCATACGTTTTGAGATTGATTTCCTACGTTCTAAACAGCCATTGGTCTCAGTTGGTTCCAGCATGTAATAGAAATCATCTTACACAAACTTAGGTTAACATAAACCATCACACAGAACTTCTATCTACATTTCTGTCTATCCTGTCAAATTGTCATTATCTTTCTGCATAACATTCATTAATGCAAAAAATTATATATTTTTTTTATCTGGCTAAGATATTCTCATAACATACTGTAACTTTTGAACGTAATGCACCGAAATCTTAGATCTGCGAACATCCTTGAACACACCACCAAGCAAGAATAACAAAAAAACTGCTGACTCATCCTCTTATCTGCAGTACAACATGATGATAATGTAATGTTTAATGTAGTAGCCTACATTAACACCCCTCATTGTGTGTGTGTGTGTGTGTGTGTGTGTGTGTGTGTGTGTGTGTGTGTGTGTGTGTGTGTGTGTGTGTGTGTGTGTGTGTGTGTGACTTTAGCACTCTGAACTACCTAGAGGTCAAGAGTGCATTCTGACTTGAAGCAATCTTACTCCCTCTCTGTCTATCTCTTTATCTCTATCAGCCTCTCTCTCCCCATCTCTGGTTATGTTAATGATCTGATGTGCAGGCAGAGAAGGCACCTGTGCGAGGCTAACGTGAGACGACACCAATCGTTTCATCACAATGGGGAGCCCCAGAGACCAAAAGACTTACTTAAAAGGCGTATTTCAGGGTATTAATTGCTTGACATGGCTCACCCAGGTATGGGACTACTTTCATATGGCAATAAAAAGACGAGCAGAGAGGGGAAACAACTGTGCCGTGGTTGGCCAAGAGGATTGGCTGAAATATTTCAGTGTGTAACAAACAGCGAGGTATTTCTCACAAAATCATGTGCCGTGAGTAAAAATAAATTATAGTAATTGAGTTAACCACCCCTCCTGCCCCATCACTCTTTTATGGTGTGTCTGGTTCTGTGCGTGAGTGGGAGTAATTTCACGTGACCTGGGGTTTTCGTCCCAAAACTGCACCTTTTTTTTGCCTGTTAGAGTTAGTGAACGCAAGGAAAGAATGCAAATGAGAGTCACACACAGATAAAGAAAGATTCAGGGAACTAAAAAGACACTATAATGGAACTAGACATACACTATAATGGAACTAATCAGACACTATAATGGAACTAAACAGACACTATAATGGTGAGAGAAGTGAACTAAAGGTGAATGAGAATGAAAGGCACCTGGTCCCATGACCTGGTATCATATAAGGTAGTTGGAATAAATGGGTTAATGTAAATACAAAGAAGAAGAAGAAGAAGAAGAAGAGCAGCCTCTCATATGTGCTGTTATAAGACACTACTGTTGAATTTTCTACTTTGTGCTTCATTAAGAATGAATTAAAGCCCAATTCTTTCATTATCATTATCAACATTAACACTAAAGTGAAATGTTTGTTCCTAAAGTTCTCACAGTTTTGCCAAATGTATGATGAAAAGTTGACCTTTTTTTACAAGTCTGCTTTGCTTTTTGTCTAATACAGTATTTCATGTTTTATCATAAAAGTAAATAATTCCACAAATCATCACTGTCCTGACAAAATGTTAGCCGACATACCCATAATGAAATGACAATGATGCAAAAAGATATGACTAATTTTTTTGTAAATGTTTTTGTAATTGTATAACGATATTGTCATTATTAATTTAATAATTAAAGTAATTTAATTACTTAATTTTTAGGAGTCTGTACCCATACAAAAAAGTCAGCGACTAACTAATATAATATGAAAGCCACAGTCATTTTTCCTCTGCTCACGTCATCAGTCTCAGTGCCTTTTTCTGTGCTTTGATTCTATTTATTTTATTTTAATTCATAAATATATATAAATATATAAATTTATATAATTCAGCCCTACATTTCACATCTAACGGTTTTATCAAAGTCTTTTTACAGCTATCAGAAACAAGGATGCTCTTTATCTAAGGCATACAAACAGGCACATGACACACATTAATCTGCAATATTTGAAAATAAATGTGATTATTTCATACATACATTTATTATTATTTGACTTAAGCAACTCTGAGGCCTTATCACCCAGGTACGTATGCAGACATTAACACTGCGTTTACATATGAAAGCAAGAGTAGGTGTGTCAGCTTCACTTACCTGTCCGTACCAGTTATATTCCAGCATTGTGACGGCACGTGTAGCATTCACAACCGCGCAATTAAAAACTGTACTTGTATGCTCTTGCACAATCAAATCCTAATAATTGCGGCCTGTTGCTCTCTTCTCAACACAACTATACAACTCTTCCCTGTGTGGGATTGATGTCATCAGGAGCCAGGCGAAAGCTGAGCCATTACACACACATTTTTGTACACATGCACTGGCAAGCATACTCACACACACCCCTGGCTCTCCTGTTGAATTTTGGCACTCCCAGGGCTTACGACCTGTTGATAATGAACCTGAACCCATTATTTTGAGTCAATGAATTGAAAGAAATAGGGCAAAGAATGAAAGCCACAGGGCCAATTAACAGCATTCTTTGATGTATTACCCTTGCTCGCCACTCAACCAGACCGCTCTGCGCCTTTTTGTCTTTATTCCCTCTGTTATTCATTAATTATTCTGAGCGGGGTCAGAGTTCGTGTGGCTAATTGTGCAGACCGTCTCTCTTTGAGGATGGCAAAAGATTCGCCCAACACTGACACTCCCCCTGACTGTGCCCAGTTACCTTGAATTATGCCAATTATTCCAATTCTTTGATTTCCCCCCTTCCCCCTCTCTGTTCTATCATTGTACTAAGCTGTGGGTCTTTTCCCCGTCCCTCCTGACTTTTCATAGTTCAGTCTCTATCACTGAACTTTCTCTCACTGACACACACAGACACACACGCACACACAAACACACACAAACAAATACATAGTATTTCGGTGATGATCTTTGATGTTTAAGGAGGAATTATGACAGTTGGGGTCTTCTCAGGTTAAACTCTCACTGATCAGATCTTCGTCAGGTACTTTGACATACTGTGCGTCACTCAGCACACGCATAAATCTTTTTGACTGAAGCAACTAAAACCATTGAAATAGCCTCATTTGAATGTATTGACACAATTACAATGTGTTATAAGAACATAATATAACTTCTTCAGACAGCTTTTCATCAAGTATAGGTTCATTTTTAATTCAGTATGTATATATATATATATATATATATATATATATATATATATATATATATATATATATATATATATATATATCAATTTCCTCATCTAAGTCTCATCAAGAAAGAAAATAAATGTTTAACCAAAACTATGCTTTTAACAAACATAAGTTTGGTATTAAAAAAAAAAAAACATGAATGATTACGCCTCTACTATTTAGCTAATCACCGCAAATGTATTAATAATTTACACCATTCAAAAAAATACAAACGTTGATCTTTAAACTGAGTGAAGTCTTGTTTGCAAAGTTCCCATAATGGCTGAAAAGAGTTTGTGCCTCTGGATTTTTCACAGTCTGAGCCAGTTTTAACGGGCCATTGGAAACGCATTACTCAGTTTAGGACAAAGATTAACTATTGTGAGTCACTGTCACATATACATTTTTAATAAAATATATTGCACTTCTCTTTAATATGGGAATAGGCATAGGCTATGAAATGCAAAGCCCTTCAATTATACAGTTCGTATTATTCCTGTTTCTGTTTTTTTATCTCCTTTGCTTTTGGTAAAACTAGTTGTGCAGTCTGCGTGCGTCAGAGGTAAAAGCTTTTGACATTTACACAAGATCCCATGAAGATACAGGAAACAAAGGCAGTGCCATTCTGCAAGTGCTATCAGATGTAATCAGATTAGGAAACGTCTATGAAGGCAATCCCTCTTTAACATGATTAGGAGAATAGATGGCATTTAATAGTTAAATTATCTCAGATTTCTTTCATCTGTACCAAGGCAATGGATGGTTGTATCACAAAAGGTCTCATGAAGCCAACTGCACAGCTGTTTTTAAAACAGTGGATAACGCTAACTATTGGAATATTTTTTTTTTTTTAAAGTAACAAATTTAAATGGTTTCTGTTGCAAAATAACATTATTTGATTTAGGTGTCATTTTCTTGATTGAAATTAAAGTATCAGTGTGATTCTTCTTCCAAGAAAATGACTTTTACTTGATATTTTAATGTAACTTATAAAAGTGAAAATTCTTTTACTTACAAAAACTTGTGATGTCTTACATTTTTGTTGACTAAAACAAAATATATAATCAAAATGACTGAAATATGACTAATTTACATTTTGGTCAAAAGACAAACTAAATGAGGTGCCAAAGATATCAGTATATATCATATGCTGTGAGATATCAGTATCATGAAATAATAAAACAATTATTGTTCTGTTAATTCACTTTAAAACCCCAGATAACATCTGCTTTTTCGCTTCCGGTAAGCTGTCAACTGTCTCTTCAGTCCCTTTGTTGTCTTATTTGTCCTTCATGAAAGAAGGCCACTTAAGATCACTGAAAGCCTACGCTAACCTTTTTGTCTCTGAAGTCCTTTTGGAAGTGTTTTCTTCAAAGGGAGTCCCATGTAGTACTCCTGGCTATGGGCAGCTCTGAAAGGTTATTTCCTCAGGCCATGTCTGTGTCACTGACGCCACTGGCTGAACACTGTGTCCCTCTCTGACCTCCTTAAGTTGGTGTGTGTGTGTGTGTGTGTGTGTGTGTGTGGCCTTGACTATCATTACTGCTGAGTATCACTCAGCACACACATTTTTAATGAATAAAATAGCCTTATTTGAATGAATTGACTCATTACAAGGTGTCATAAGAGCACTTTTTATGCCCTTGCATGGGTGTAAGAACAGGGGCTGTTCTTCAGCCAGCTTTGATATGTTTATGTACGTTCTTGACAAGCGTTATATAAGAAGGTTAATACCACTTTCATGTCTGCATGCTAAATAAAAACTTATAGCCAGCAGCTGGTTAGCTTAGAAATAGCCCTGCACATAATCACCCATTTAACCCCTTACACTTTGGGTTTTGTTCCGTTTTTACAAACTCAATGAAGTGAACTATGCCTTTTACAAACATAAGTTTGATATTTGGAAAAAAATAAATGAAAACATGGATGATTACACCCTCTATTATTTAGCGAAGCACAGCAAATGTATTAATAATTTACACCATTCAGAAAATACAAACGTTGAATCTTTAAACTGAGTGAAGTCTTGTTTGCAAAGTTCCCATAATGGCTGAAAAGAGTTTGTGCCTCTGGATTTTTCACAGTCTGAGCCAGTTTTAACGGGCCATTGGAAACGCATTACTCAGTTTAGGACAAAAGTGAGTCGCATCACTGTCTCTAGATTTTTAAGAAATATATTGCACTTATCTTCACTATGGGAATAGGTGCAGGATATACTGCATGTGACCTTTTAATTCAGGTATATGCAGTACCTATTCTTCCTGTTTCAGTTTTGTTCTCTTATTTTCTTTCTGTGGAAAAGAAGTAGTAGTGCAGTCTGCCTCGGAGGAAAAACGTGTCTTTCAGTGGGGACATAGGGGGAGAGATGTTAACTAAGGGCCCTGATAAGATTATGTTGTAGCCACAAGCCAAAAACAAGAAGGATTCAATGAGGTGACAAGCTGTTTTTTTTAACACCTAGTCTGTTTCCTACTGTCTTATGGCTTTAGGACGTATCACTGTAGATCCTATCTTGTGGTTTCTTTCTTACTAGGAAGTTTTTGATGCAAGTTTGTATCCTAGTATAAATAATGAGAAAGTAATTAAGACAGAAAGTGCTGGTTTGGCTTTTTTATATCCCATAAAAAGTCCAAAAACGTTTTATCTATTTGCTGTGCATGTTTTTGTCTATGTTCTGGGTGTATCTACTGTACAAACATTCCATGTTTGAGAATTCCACTAATGCTTTATTTGTGCATACAAAAAAACAAATACACACAAACACACTAGGGGTTCCTGAATACCAATTATGTTGTTCTCGTTCCCCCCTCTGAGCTTATCTAGCCTCCAGGGAGACCTCCAGCCCACTCCCTCCCTCTTTTTAAACACAGATCTCCAAACCCAGCAGGAAGCCTCTACTGGTCCCAACACACAGTCCCTGCTCCCTCGCTCCCTGATGCCACGCACTAATGCTACTACTCTCTACACATTGTACCTTTTTAATGCCCCCTTTTGAATCCTATTAGTGCGTGAACTTAGTTTAACTGAAAAAGACTGTCGACTTCACTCAATTAGGCCTAATAGGATTAGGTTGCTGGTATGGGCCTGGAGGTTTAAATAGGAATGGAATTTTGGCAGACACCTGCTCCATCCAGTGCATTAATCTTATAAAGGCAATGGAGTATGCAGGGGCCCCTGTGATACCCAGGGTTGAGCGCTTGGTTGGATGAATGGCTGTATTAGGTGCATGGGTTTTTAGCCCTGATGGCATCAGTACCAGAGGAAGTGTGGACCAGTGGTGAAAGAATGCATCACTGAATCAAAGGTTGAACGTACATTAGGTAGCTGCAAAACGCATGTTGTGGACGAACGCACGGATTCTACTTTAGCGCACAAAGTTGTGATGTTCTGTAATATAAATGTAGACATAGGTTTTACGAAAGTTTAATTTTATTGTCTGTCAACTTTCAGTGAAATTATATCATGACAATATGATCATATCACTGAACTGGTTGTTTTTTGTGGGACCCACAGAATGGTGACTCTTCTACCAAGAATTTATATAAAGCTGATCATCTCACGTCAATTGAAGAATCTCCCAGTCACACTTTGGTTCATAGCATATCAACATTTTGAATATATCATGCTGCAAATCTAATTTTCAGGTTGAAGCTACAGGTTGTGAACATGTATTAGCCTGGCATTAAAAAATGTAGTGTTTCTGCCTTCTCAGCCAACAAAAGCTGATGAAACATCTTTAAGTTTTTGTCCTAATTTTTTAGACTGCTTTTAGTCTTTAATTACCTAAGTTTGAAAGTAAAGTCAATTTTGAAAGGTAAACCTAAAAACATTCAACAAGGGATTCGGATTCAATAAGTGGATTAGAAAAATGTTGATGTATATAGATCAGAGGCTTACATGTGCTTCTTGTTCAGCTGAAATGGTGTGAATGCCACATTCCATTTTCTGCCTGTGATTCATAACAAAAGCAGTTATATCCATACTGTCATATTTAAAATGTTGCCACCCAAGTACAATAAACCGCCATACAAACTGTAACAAATGCTTAAAGGACTGCAGTCAAGAACACTGCCACAGGACACAAACCCATTCTGGTGATGTTTGGCGTAGTGGTCGAGGGGAAGGAAGCCTTAAATGTAAAGAGATTGGGATAAGAGTGTGAGTATAGAGTACAGGGCTTGATGGGGCTTGTGCTGTTAAGATAATTAGTCACAGTCATTGTCTCCTAACACACTGGGAACAATGGCCTTTTACGTGTCACGTCACTGATCACTTTACCGCTCTTACTGATCTTATCCACACAAAACCTAATCGCCTATCCTATCCACCTATGCGAGATATAAAGACACATTTTGAAATATATTTTATAGTATTTTATCTTAATATGAAGCAGCAATGTAAATGAATTATTTTGCATACAGTACATACACTATGTACATCTTTCAATGAGCATTGCTCCATGTGACTGAACGAAGTAGCACCTTTCAAGGTTAGGACTAGGGCTATTTGCAAGACTTGTCTGTGGATGACAGATGCTGTCTGTAGCCTGAGAAGGAAGTGTCGCAGGACAGAACGATTATGGAAAGCCACTGGGCTAGAGGTTCATCGCCTGTGTTTCAAAGATCTTTGTAATTCTTTTAATACACTTAATACACAAACCCGGACTGCTTACTTTGCTAAATTAATTTCTTCTTTGGAAAAAAAAAAAAATGCTAAGATTTTTGTTTGATACTATTTAACACTGTGTCACCTACACTCTCTAGTTTCTTCACAGATGATTGTAACAAGTTCCTTACCTTCTTTGTTGATAAGGTAATGGCTATTAGGTCCGGTATTCATACTGGGACTTGCCCACCCAACTCAAGCCCCTCTCAATCTCCTACTGTTCTGGACTCTTTTTAACCTATGAGTTTACACGATCTATTGGATTTGATTAGGAAAATTCAAGCCCTCTTGATGTATTACCATCTCTCTTCTTAGAGTTTAGAGTTTTACCAAGCATTGGCACTGGGGTTTCAGTTGTTGTAAATTCTTCCTCGTCTCCATCGCTCTGCCTCCACCCTTACGGTCTTCTGTTTCTATGGACTCTTTTAAAAACTAGATAAATACATAGCTTTTTAGACATGCGTTTTGTAGACCCGTCTTTACTTTATGTATTATTATGTCATTTTAATTGTGTATCGAGTTTTTAATATGTGTTATGTTCTCTTGTATGTTTTATGTCATTGTAAAGCACTTTGGGTAACACTTTACTTTTAAGTTTTCTACATAAGAGTGACATGACACTGTCATGAATACATGACACTCACATGACACTGTCATGAATACATGACACTCACATGACACTGTCATAACACAAGAACCCTAACCCTAACCATAACCATAACCATAACCATAACGTGTCATGACAAAACCGAATGACACTTCACTCTCTTCAAAAGAGTTTATGACAAAAGAGTTATGTCATAAACATTCATGACAGTGTCATGTCACTCTTATGTAGAAAACTTAAAGTAAAGTGTAACCGCACTTTGTGATGTTATCTGTGAAAAGTGCTTTATAAATAAATATTACTTACTTACATTCTGTAGATGCTAATTGATGTTACAATTCAGCATCACTAAGTTTTACAAAAATAGAACATGAACCATCAAAGTTAAAGAAAGCATGCACAACAAAAAGCTTAGGCAAAGAAAACATAAGGCATTGCAATTGCATAGTCTGAAATCTCTATTGGCAAAGGTGCAATTAGGTTTTCAATCTAAACTTTACTTTGTGCAAGCAAGCTGGTAGATTACTTTGTAACATTGTAACACTGTATTCATAGTCTGCTGACATCGAAAGGCGAAGAAAGATAACATTATTGCGACTGTGATACTTTGCAGAGTTGTAAAATTCTGTCCCATAGTACAACCCTGTCCCCAAGAAATTCTGTATATATAGTACTAAATTGTTTTTTTTGACTAAACATATCCAAAAAAACAGTTAAATAATGTACTTATTGCATTATTTTGCCGGGAAATAAAACAAATACGCTGTCAGTGAACATTTTGCTGATATAGTCAGTATCAACATTTTTGCGACTTGTCAGATATGTTAATTAACATTTCCTCATAATGTTAATAGAAAATGTTATCCGGTCAGCATAGCGTTTCCTTCAAAATGCATTTTCTGTTGCAAATTAATTGCATATCAATGGAATTTCTCTGAGAGTGTGTTATAAACCACTGTGCAGTGTTGGAAATACCTTTTTTGACACGTTATATGCGTATACACACATTTCCTGTCATCATCAACCTCTGCATGGGTGTTATTCGAAGACGTTCACGTGGCTGTTTTGGTCCCACCTCCTGACAGGAAGTTGAATCAACCAATCAGGTTGGCCGCACAATGCATTGTTGAGAATTGGCCCGTCACTGCGTAAATTCAGCAGAGATGTTTGTGTGTATCATTGCAAAAGTATAATTCCAACGGCAACGTGATTAAAGTTTATAAACTACAACATCTTTACTTGCTCACTAACATAAGTAGCATTTTCAAAAGCATTAGCCAATGCCATGAGTATGTTTCCACCAATGCCCAAGAGTGTAGTCAGTCTTCTTCGTTACTAATCACCATTCTTCCCAAGGGTGTCATACCAAGTCTCATACCAACGCCTCACAATGTCTTTCCCGGAGGTCCCTCCATGTCTCTGGATGCTGTGAATAGCTATCTTGGTGGCCTTGAAACCCCCACCTCCCCCACCTTGAGGGATTATGATATGTTTTATGTTTTACAATGCACAAGTCGACCCACAGGAGAAAAAAAGTGACAAAGCAGCGTTCCAAGTATCCAAACAATGCGTTCCACTCGCTCTCTCCCTCTCTCAAACACATACACACGCAGGCGCTGCGGCCATCTCTGACCTTCTCTCTACTGAAAACTGTGCTACTATAATGTAAAAGAAATGTGGTTTGTGGGTCGGGTTGGGTTTGCGTGGTCGATTAACAGTTTGGATCGGCTCGCACACACTAGACGAGTAGACGCAGACGCTGTTGTGTTACACGTCGAGTCTCTTTTGCTCCCAGAATGCCAGCAATCCTTTGAAATCACACACTGAGGTGACATGTGCTTGGTTCTGTGATATTAAACAAAGCTGTCAAAATGGCAGACCTTGCCCAATTTCTGTGTGAAAGGGACCACTGTTTCCTTTATGCATGTTAATGACAGTTCCGTGCGAAACAACTTTAAAAAAAGCCTCCTTAATGAGCTTTTTAACTACAGTACATTACATTTGAGCTTTTATAGGGGTGAACTAAAAAATCAAGTGACTGTTGTCCTTTTAGGGATAACTTTTTCAGGTCAAATAGAAAACACAATTTAAGTCTGAGGCTTCATTTGATTAGCTAATTTCATTTAAAGTAGGCCTCTGCTGTGTAAATCAGACTGCTAGTTGAGCATGCAGAAAGGATCAAAAACAGGTTTAGTGCAGTCAACCTGTAATAATAAAAAAAAGTCCTAAACTACTGGCTACTAGTTAACAATTAGCTTCTTTTTTTAAGACTGATCTAATTAGCCAATATACATCAATCCAACTACTCACTCTTTGCCAACTGTGTGATCTCACGATAGCTACTGTGCTGGAAATGATTGTAAGTGGATCCAGGCGACACAGTATATCTAAAAAGTAAAATTGCATTATTAAATTTTTGTAATGTATTATACAATATAATTTACAAGTTATGTAGTTATGGTTAACATGCCTACATTTTTTTTAGAGTTGTTTTAGAGTTTTATGTTGGGAGACGTGAACAACACATGACGATGAACTGATACACCGTATATGGAGTGACCTGTAATTGTGTGCGCTTGCTGGTGATAGCATGTGTGTTTTCCATTGACTTATTCAATGTTTCCAGCACATTGTTCCATCAATCTGAATCATTACACGGGACTTCTGTCTGTCTCTATCCCTCCATTCATTCATCCGTGCAGTCTATCGGGCAAACAGCAGTCCAACCAGCCCAGGCGCTCAGCCAGTCCAGATGGGTGGTCCAAACCAATCACTGCTGCTCTCCCAGGCTTTGGCCTGCTAGTGTCCCTGCTGCCATGACACCCTCCTCTTTTTCTGTGCTCTCTCCGTGTCTCACGCATTCCGCTCGTGTCATGTCTTGGTGTTCTGTTGTGAGATTGAACTGAGTGTTAGCACAGACAAAATGACAGTGGTAAACAAACCACTGCATTTGTCTTTGATTGCCATAGTGTGTACAAGCAGAGCAGGCTGAATTTGTGGACATTTTCGCATGGCCTCATTCACCACCCAACAACCCACTATGAGACAAACATGTTATGTTTGTCTCTCTCCACTGTGACTCACAGGCTCTGCCATGGATATTAGACAAACAAACCTTGAGTTGTAGTATTGCTCGCAATGCTGTATATGATAACAGTTTAAGAACACACCAGATTTGAAAGGTACTGCTGGCCTAACACCACACTGTTTGTGCGATTTCATATAGTAGACTCAGAATAGTGTACAACAAGCAATTTTTATCATACAGAACCCACAAAATGTAGAACTGCAATTTTGCTGTGAATCGCCTCAAAAGCCAACTTCCATATATTGAAACACTTCCACACTTCTGTGGAAAATGCATCATGTTATTATGCCCATAGTGTTTCAGGAAATAAATCATTTCATGAAATAAATAAATCTTGTTTCAGGGTCCTGTGTGGCTGATTAATGATACTTATTAAATCCTGTATAAATTCAGGATTGTAATCTTGTTTGGAACACAATTGGAACACATCTGTCATATATTAAGAATCTGGTAAACTGTATTTTGAGCAGGATTTACATGACTGCTGACATTATTAATATATAATCCAGAATAAGGGGGCTTCCGTGGTTCAAATCTTGGATGCTGATTGATGTTTTGGGACACTAGCAGTTAATTTCTCATTATGTATGATCAGTTTTGAAAATGCAAATGTTGCATACAAATGTATACTGTATTGCATTGTTGCAACATGTTTTATTCCCCTCTGCTGTGCGCAACAGAACTGTTGCCTGGGAAATACCTTGTATTGCTATTTCCAAATGTGAAAACCAGCAACGTCTTTTTAAATGACATCATGGAGGCAATTATGTTGAGGTAACCTCTCTTCCTCAGGTATTGAAGAAGGCAGCCTGTACCTTGAGGCCAGTATCGACTCACATGTATCCACACATGCATTTGCTAATTTTTTAGAGTCCCAGATGAGGTCTGCAATCTTCGTGCAATCAAAAAAGAAATGCACATATATGCAAGAGCACATAGATACACATGCATTGAATGGCATACAGTAATTGCAGTGGCCAGTTATGGCTCAGTTATCTGTCAGCACATTGTGTGGGGTTTTCAGTTGTCTGGACAATGGTGCTACAATCCCCAGAGACTGAATTCCAAAGAAATACCCGCTAAAACACAGAGTTCATTCAAATGGTTCCCGTTGTGTGTGAACAAGAGCAATATACTGTAGTTACAATCAGGCTGGTATGTATCAGACTATCAGCGGCAGATAGTTACATACATGATGTAAACACACAAAAGCAGCATTTGAGCAGACTAATATAAAAATAAATAGCAAGCCTTACAGTGATCATCACTGTAACAGCACTTTTTCATTAACCTTTTTATTCAAAGGCCTCTAAACGACAGTGATGAGTAACAATGTGTCATTGATGTTCTTCGTAGGCAGGAGGCCCGCTGTGTTTACGACCTGGTTGGGTTTCATATATATAAGAGCTGCTGCATTTGATTAACTTATTTTTTTACCTGACAGTTTAGTGATTATATATACCTGTGGTGAAAAGTGGGCCGTTAGGAGAAGTGCGTGGATAGAAAAAACTCACATTGATGGTGGATCTATTTTAAACAGTTTACAGTTGTTTACATTGTGATCCCAGTTCTTTGTCTGGGCACCATATACATGCAATGTAATGTAAAGAGATTGGGAGAACAAAGGAAGAGCAATACACAAAAAAACAAAGCCACAGTGGATAAATAGCAGCTATTTGGAGACCAGTTGATGAATAGAGAAGATAAGGGTACATGCTGATCATAATATCATTATAACAGTGGAAGTGGATCATTATACAGTCCTTTTTTGATCATTGGGTTTTAACACATTAATATGAATACAAAAGATGTGACTTAAACACAAATGCAAATGTGTCTTATATACGTTATATAAGTGTCTGACGTGTCTTTCAATTTATCCAATGTTCCATGCTAGCCACATGGACAATGCTTTGGTCAAGAGTGACATATATCAACAACTCTTGACTCCCTCAAGATAAACAGTTTTTCTTAACTTTTCATCTTGTGCTATCAACACGTCCAAATTAAAAAAATTGTGTCAACTTTGGTTTAGTTGGTTCATGACCAAATACCTGCAAATGACATTATCATCAGTAAAACCTCAGCTGTACTTTCTGTTTAGTGCTAATTAGCAAATGATAGCATGCTAACACGCTTAACTAAAGATGTTCACCACGGTAAATATTACATGTTAACATTGTCATTCTGCACCTGTTAGTGTGCTGACATTAGCATTTAGCTCAAATAACTTCTGTACATAAGTACAACCTCACCAAGCTGCTAGCATGGCTATAGACTTATTGATACATAATGGAGTCACAAATACTTTGATTCTCATTCATACAGTGTTACCATAATATTCTGTGGTGGCTACCTACCTTCCATGTGTTTTGGGATTGGCACCAAACAGGGATTTGTGCTCTGGTGTAGGCTCCATCATGAGGATGCTGAGAGAGGGAATGATGAACAGTACGGCTGGGCCGAGGGGGGCAGAACTGAGGCCAGCTGTATGGATGTTGTCCAGACTCATAAAAACCTTGTCCGTGATCTCTCTGACTAATCTCCCACTGGTTGTCTGGGCCGGAGCACGACTGGAACATTTCTAACAACCCGGAAGTGGATCTAAGCAACAAAAAACAAAGGAAATTAACAATTAGTCAGTATATTAACAAATTATGTAATGGAATTATTATATTATCCTTATTAACTTTAAAATGTATAAATATAATTCAAATTTGTTCTTGAATTTCTCAGTGAATATGTTGAGGAAAGGGTAGAAGGGAGATAGACTGGTCGATGTGGTTGCATGCGTGCATTTGCGTGTGTTTATCATCATTAGTAAAAAGAAATTGTGTTCCACCAGTTACTTTAGATTAGTCTGTTGCCAGACCTTCCTCCACAGCACAACAAAGGAGGGTCTGGCGAGTCCACACAGCATTCCGAGATGGGAGAAAAACGTGCTCTGGTTTATTGCCATTTCTTTGAACCAATCACAATCGTCTTGGGCGGCGCTAAGCAACGGTGCCTCTGCAAAATAGCCTCGGGAAGGAACTTGTTTTGGTGGAACATGTATGTTCAAAGGTTGTTTTAGTCGTGCAACAGAAAACTCGGATTGGACAGATAGTCTAACGAGCTGTCTCAATTTACCTTTGCTGCATGTCTTTCCCCTTCTCTCTCCTTTCATGTCTTCATCTGTCCTGTGGAATTAAAGGCCTAAAATGGCCAAAAAAAATAATCTTAAAAGATATCGGATATCCGGCCTAAAATGAGTGAAATCCGGCGGAATTTTTTTATCGGCAACGGAGCAATCCCGGAAGTGGAACGTCGTGGATATAGACTACTTTAGACAGCTGTACATTAGAGCTGATTACAATGGTTACCAAAGAGGTACTCGTTGCTAATCTTGAAAGCTGGACAGTGTCTTCTAAAAATATTAAAGGAACATTTCCAGCTACGTTAGCACATATTAGTTACAGGGTTGGATGTCTGTCATGTATGTTATCTATCTGTAGCCTTATATAGCAGAATCCTTTACTTGCCTTCAACTGATGTATTTAACATAAGTGGATTCCCAAAAAAGTACAGTAACTATGTTTTTTTTACTTCCTGGGAGCCTTAATGTCTATCAGATCTGAGATCTTCATTTCTAATAGAAGAATTTTCCTTCCAGCTATTTCAGTGTTCTGGAAATTATCCACTTTCCTTTATCTCAAATCTATTCAGTCCAGTGACAATAGTATCTTGCTGGAGTTTATTTGTGAAATGAATAAATGACCCCTCATTGGATTTAATTATAAACAATTTTAATATTTCCATCATGAAGTGAATGGATGGCCAAAGTTGATTGTTGTGTGGCTGAAGTAACAACAGGCAGCATGCCCCAGATCAAAGCATCTTGGAGGCTGTGACTTAACCGGAATCAGTTGATATATACTTAAAAGCCCGTTTGATTGGAAAAACATTGCTGCCAACCATCCTTTTATAAGAATTGTTAATAATATCACCCATTCAGCTAAAAAGGTCTTTTCTTGGAATACATTCATAAATGTATTACAGTGGTAGTGCCAGTTTTGTTGTGACATGACTACCATGTCACTAAATACAATCATGGGCAAAATAGGCTCAAGTCTGAGATAAGGAGAAATAATAATGAAAAATAGGTAGTACAGATATAACCTTTATATTGCATGCATCACATGCATTGCATTGCTTGGTGCTTTTAATTAACTCAGTACATTCAGACCTTCTTTCAGTTCTTGTTCAAGCCTATGAAAGATGCATGAAAAGTTCTAGCATTGAGCATCACTGGTGCCATAATACAAATTAAAAACATTCCTCTTAATTTCTTTGTTGAAGGCTAAAATGAAGGTGACGAGCCACAGCTGGAACGCACTGGAAAAACGTACCCAGAATTGGTTACGATGGGAGAGAAATCCTCAATAGCCGATGGCCCCAGAGGGAGCCAAGGGCGCAAGTATGAAGTAAGTAAGTACTTTATATCTAAATTACAATGTTTGAGTGCAAATTAGCTGTCACTGCCACAGGAATACATGTAAAATAGGAGATTCATACATTTGCTACAATGCAGAACTGATTGAACACAAAGAGAATGTGTGTGATTATAATCTCAGAGTCTAGATTGTCTTCTTTCTCCTTCTCTATCCTTATGTGGGAGGTTAATTGGCAAGGCATATGGCTGCCGGGCTGTCCAAGCATGGTGCAAACAGTGCTTAATTGCCTTTTATTCTGTCGCCAACATTGCAGAATACCTTTGCTGCAGAATTCGGCAGGCAGTTCGAGGCACTGTGTAAAAATGCGTAGGTGACGTGGGCATGAGAAAACAGGTTTTTGTAAATGTAGAGATAGGGTTTTGTAGCTGCATTCCTCCAAGAATACTCATTTGGAACAAGTGGTTTGTCTGTGTGGGACTAGCCCAAGTCTTTGTCTGTGGTTTGTGAGCTTCTCTGTTAGCCCATGAGCAAGGCATCTTTCTCAAATAACAATGAACTGGCCTAACACACGAAGAGTGTTTTATAGGTAATGCCCGTCAACTAGGCTTTTGTCACCCAGCTACTCCTGCTCTAATGCTAACCCATAAAGTGTGTATTTAGCGCAAATGGCTCGGGGTCAGCAATGTAATATATACCTGCAGAAGACCACTTCATAGACGTATGGGTTATTGCTTGAATAATACCCTGTAAAAACATTTCCCAACCTGGGTTTAAGGTCTGTGTGAGCTTTGGTATGAACGGTGAACAAATGTTTTGTTTTTTTTTGCAGTTTCCCTTGAGTTGACAGGGACAGCCACACACGTACAGTATATACCCATAACCACCTGTTAAATGCAGATCTCACGTTGCACCTGTGTTCATTGTTTCACATCATACACCCAGATAGTGTTATAAGAGAGGGATAATATAATGCACTGTTGGTAGCATTGGAAGAGGCAGCTGCTTTCCAAATTCCATTCAGTGAATATCCTTTGTGACTCAATGTGTAAAAAAAAAACTCAAGCAAAACAATGTTCTATATATATATATATATATATATATATATATATATTTAACATAATATAATGTCTTGGTGGCATTTGAAATTGTGCCTCGTAGATAATCTCATTACTTTAGAAAGAGACATTTTAGGACATAACTAATGATTCCAGATCAAGGCCTACACCTTGTTTAGTGTACATCCCAACCAGGAAGCTCTCCTCCACCTTAATTAGCTCATCTCAGCTAACGTGGCTCACTGTTGATTTGAATGGCCATGTAACGCTACAAACAGTGTGACCGTGATGTGCTGAATTCATGATACCACCACCTTATTATTCCCTGGTTGTTCAACAAGCGGTACTCCTATTTGAGCCTGTTTGACTAAGAACTGAGATCTGACAGTAGACCTAAAGGCCTCCTGCTGCTCTAAAGATAGAGAAGATATACAAAGCCTTGGAGCCGCTGCGCTGCTCACACTTCTTTACATCTAGCTGCAGGCCCGCTTTACAGTCTCTGTGCTCAGATTTGTTCATGTGTCATCAGTCTAGATTGGTGACATATTATAGTAAAAAAACATCTATCTATTGGGTACAGTGTGGGACCTAGCTTGCAGCTGCCCAATACACTGCAAGCCGGAGAGCTGCCAAGACTGGGGACAAGCAGTACTTTCCAACAACATTAAAACAATAGTCATGGTTTTTTCGAAGCCACGTCCTTTGAGTGTTAATCAGGAAGTGAAATGTAGAAAGAGTCCCTGGGCTGGTAACGTTTTTTCAGTATTTGGGCATCCCTGGGACATCTGTCCCTCCTCAGCAGGTGTTTTTAGCAGCTGGACTAGCTACAGTCAACAAAAATGCTGTGGCTGTCCAACATTCAGTCTGATCTCATACACGTCCTCTAATGTTGTCTAGCATTATTTGCTTTAATAAATCTTTTGAACTTGTCTGGCTATTCATTGATAATTCATAGCGACGACGGTTTATTTAATGTATTGCTCAAATACCTAATTTTGTCGGATTTTTGCAGCAATTATTGTCCATGCCATTAGTTTAATGTTATCATGGAAACATTTCCACTTTGTGTTTAATTAACCGGATTAACCGACTTTTTAATGCTTTTTATCACATCCAATAATATTTAAAGGAAACTCCTTTAAATTTGCATCTCTATTACTATATATATATATATATATATATATATATATATATATATATATATCTGTCTGTCTATCTATCTATCTATCTATCTATCTATCTATCTATCTATCTCTCTCTCTCTCTCTCTCTCTCTCTCTCTCTCTCTCTCTCTGTCTGCACACTTACTCAAATCCTAAACCACCCACATGGAGACAGGAAGTGTGGAGTATCATTGCTGAGGATTTTATGAGTGTCTGTGTCACAGATGACTAAATACACACACACACACACACACACACACACACACACACACACACACCACCGTCTGCCTCATTAAAACCTTTCCCATAGATGTACTACTTTGTACAGCTCTCCACTCATCATCACCTCCAATCCGCTCAACCCTTGCCTCCCTTTGAGCTCCACTATTTATTTTCATCAAGGCCTCTCTCCCTCTCTCTCTCTACCTCTCATCCACAGTGGGCTTTGTTGCTGGGCTGTCATGTATTGAAGCACCTATTTATTTGCTTTTTTCAGCGCTAATTCTCTCTTATTGTACCTCCCGGCGTCCCATTGCGTCGGGAACAAGGCCGCCGCAAGAGTTTTGTTCCCTGTGCTCAAGACATGAGTCAGCGAGCCACGATAATGATGAAGAGCTCAGACACACAGGAGATCCAGCCTCTATCACTGATCACACCGGCAAAGTCTTCTTACCATACACCCCTCACACAAGGTCATTATTACAGAGTGTATTCAGTTTGTGTAAAGAGCTTAGGGTCACCATTAAGGGTTGATTTAAACCTGTGTGGTTTAGCTGTCTCTCGACTGTTCTTATTACAATCACTTAAATATGGTTTTGATATGAACTAACTTGTTGGAGAAGCCATGCAAAATGTGTATGTACAATTTTTTTTTTTCATATTTTAATATATCACTTTAGTTTAACTTGTTATTTTAGTTTGATTACAGTATTATAAGCTGAATTGAAGAGGTCCAGGGATATTGATAGGATACCCATAATACAATAACAACATTGCATATTCAGTCACTTCACACTCAAGCTTACCTCTCAACTGTTGCCTCTGCACAACTGTAACCGCATTAGACTAAGAGAATTAGAATTAGAGAATTAACCGAATTAAAACTCATAACTTACATTAGCCCTATTTCCATCTGAGTGTGCCTCTCTGGTATATCATATTACAGCAGGTAATCTCGTATATTAGATGATCTTTGAGGCCGAAACTGAATTTTGAATGGGACTGCTTGTGAGTTGCTGGGGATAAGACAGACAGGTATGTCTGGGAAAAAGCCACACAGTTTACAAGCCCTACAAACTAGAGGAGAGTTAAAACAAATGTTAAGACCTACATGTGGCTATAGTCTAAGTATGCCTATAAAACAGACTGGTTTATGATAATGTGTATGATCAACTTTTATTTCCTTAATAAATATGACATTTAACATAAACAAATAAGATAAATACATGTTTTTGACATTTTTAGATCCCTTGAACTTCGTTATTAACATCTATCGCAGATGCTCACAAGATAAACTTCCATGTTAATTCTTAACATTTTATAGTCTACTAAATCTCCATGAAGTCTACTGGTACAAGCAAGTATGACATTTACAATATTTTATAACAGATATTATCTGTACTAACAATACAAATATTATGCTGAAGCATCCTGAACTGTAAGATACAGGTCTACCTGACGATACATATACTGTACCTCTCACCTGTCACATAAATCTGTTGACTGCCAAAATTGCAAGCATGACCAAAGCCGATGTATCGTAGTCTTTAAGTCCTATTGCATTGTGGGTACCCAGTCTGTACAAACGTAGCAAGGCCAGAGGAGAGGGGAGCTTTAATATGCTTATATACAATGTAATTAGTCCTAAACTGTGGAAGAAACACATGCAGCATGCATGTGCATTGTCAGACACAATTCTATTCTATCCTATATATGTGTCTTCACTTCACAAGTCAATCAGATCCATTTTGTGACTTCAAAGAGTGGTTCCAGGAAGAGGCTGTAGACCGTGGATGAACATTCACTTTTGCTTTTCATCGGTCAAGGGTGTGCGCCACCGCTGAGAGGAGGTTACCACAGTCTCACTTTGAAGTCAGCCCTCAGAGCAGACTGTGTTGACGTTCTTCCAGCACATTACTCCCTCCAGCCCACCTCTTCTTCCACACATCTCTCCATCACACCGTTTAATACTAACTAAACCTTACCTTAATATAGTGATACGACTAATAATAGTTAACATGGTTGACATTATTATTACTATTAATTTAATCAAAAGCGCAGTTAATTAAGCCTGAACAATAATGGACAGGGCATTATTAAGGAAATGCACTTCTGTGGAAATGTAAATGAAATCCAAGTTGTCATTTCCAGATTGACCACAAGATGGTGTTGTATGCATCCATTCAACATCTCAAAAAAAAAGACATTGCTCGTACTTGCATTTCCCTCTTGAAACTTCAACTTACGCCCCTGCAAACTGAAATTTAAAGTCCTCCAACATTTCAGATGGCGCGTGTGTCATAAACTCTGTTTCTATATGACATTGCGGACAAGTCATGACTCAGAAAAAGTACCCTGTGCCTACATTGAAATGTCATAGCAACACTGCACACTTCCATTCTGCTACACACTACTCCAAGTTTGCACCCCATCCTCTAAACATACTCCAGCTATGTGGCACTGCACACATCCATCTCTGCTATTGCACACTACACAGCTACACACCACTGACACAACTTCTTTCACCTGGGCTCATCTTTGATAAAAAAAAAAATAGAGACTTACAAAGCACTGAAATCTGTGTTTGAAGTTGTAATAACCCTTTAAAGTCCTTTATCCCCAAATTAATCAGATGGAATAATTGATCTAATACTGGGTTATGTGTAACAGACATTTTTTTCAACATTCTTTTAGAAAAACTACTACTTGGTCATCTTGGTTGTGACTCATCGTCCCACGAGGCCTTTACACACGTCCACCCTCTTTGCCATATAGCTCAATCCGCCCACAAATTGTTTTTCCCCTCCCCAGCCCCGAACTGGCACACGCACAGGTCTGAAAACAACATTCCCGTGATGCAAGATTAGAGAAGTTCATATATTGTAAATAATATCAGGTGACAAAAAAAAGGAAGTACCCCATGCGGAACTTTAAAGATTTTCCCGCTGTGTCATTCTGATCTTTCAAAGCTGCACTCGGACAATCATTCAACATGCCCGCACTAGGACAACAACAACATGTCAAAGTGATGCCAGGAATCTAAGGATGCAATGGGACTTTTACAAAGGCAATTTCATGAAATAATTGAGAGGGGTAAATGTTGAATATTGAATGTTTGTTTGTTTTACAGTGAAGGAAAGTAACTAAATACATTTACTCTGCAACTGTACTTAAGTAGGCCTACAATGTTTAGTTACTTTAACTTCACTTGAGTATTTTCCATTTTCTGCTACTTTTTCTTCCACTCCACCGCATCTCAGAGGGAAATATTGTACTTTTTACATGTATTTGATACCTTTAGTGACTTTGCAAATTCAGATTACAATCAACAAATAAATGATGTTGTACTATTATGGATAAAGATTAGATGATCAATTAGATTATTGTATTTTTATTATTATTATTATTATTATTATACAATCAGATTATTGATCCCAAGGGAAAATTCACAAGCTGCCCAACAGCATATACATTATATATTATTTATATTTTTGATGCTAATACTTTTGTACCTTTACTTCAGTAAAATTTTTAATGCAAGACTTTTACTATTGCAACTTCTACTTAAGTAAAGGATCTGAGTACAGAAAAAGTGTAATTACATGGCATTGATTTGTCAGTTGTCAGTGTCAGAAAATAATACAATTTACAACAATTAAAAATATTGACTTCAGATGTCTGGTAACGATAGTAAACATTCACTGCAATCTCCAAAAAACAAACAAATCTAATCCAAACCTAGTATGGGTTTACATAGAACTTTATTTGGCAAAGCTTTGTAGGTGAGCATGCAATTTCTCTGCAATTCTCTGCAATTAATAATTTGCTAGTCCTTATCTACACAATACATATCTATGAATAGGAAATATACTGTATGTATTTAAGAGCCAAAAATGTGTTCCTCATATCCAATAACATTCCAACTTGCCACTAAAGAACTTCCTGTTAAACATGATGTTGCTTGTGGAGAAGTGAAGGTTTCTATCTCCATCACTATAAATAATTATCAGCAAAGGCAGCTTTTGAAAAGCACATCTCACACTTTAAATTGCAGGACAGTATTATTTGCATTCGGAAAAGAATGGAATCTCAAATGAATTACCTTTTTAATTTGAAGTTATGGAAGACCGGTCCCCTCGGTATACTGTATGTCTGCTTATCTACTATCTGCTTATCTTATCTAAGTCCACCTTCAGCTTATCCAAATTAACTTGCTTGTTGGTCTACCTCCTATTGATGTTTGGACATTCCTGGAAGCATGGACTAGTGAAAGGGCCCCAGATTTAAACCAAATTGTATTTCCTCTTTTCTAAAACCCAGGAGCGGAGTGCAAAGGGAAGCTTTTACGTCAAACTGCCCCATTTCGGAGACAGAAATAATCACAGATTCAGGCAAGTCATCGTGTTACATAATCACAGTCGCTCATAAATGAATCAAATAACATAAAAAATCTAAAAAATAATAAGTTACACACAAAAAAAAAACTTTAGTCTTACAATGTTGTCTGATATACATTTTTCTGAGATTGTTCTGGAAATTCTCAACCAAATCATGGTACTAAATTACAGCAGATACTTCAGCTGATAATGCAGCATGCGCACTCTGCTATTGTTTTCAAGGTCGATACTAAAAATAAAGGCTTGACTTTCAAGTGTTGAAAATGCTGTTCATCTCATATTCTTGAGACAGTTTGTCCATAACTGATTAGCGCCGCTCGACTTTTACAACAAAACACACAAGTGTTTTTTTGGTCAGCTTTATGGAACGGTGACATTTCAATCCAGAGGAAAAGGGCTCCGATATTGCATTCACGGTCACACTGTAATCTGCATAATGACAATGATGAACAACCCATCAGGGACGATTTGAGAGAAAAAGCCTCCATATTCCCCTTCAGATATAGTGTTGATTGTGTTTATTCATGGCAGTTAGGTTGATGAGGGAGCAATATGGAGGAGGTTGGATGGACACTTGTTACGCGTTACCGTTAAAATAGCAGACATCTCTTGACGAAGAACAAACAGCAAAGGCAGACTGAAATCAAGGCGTCTGTGAAAGCTCTCAGGAATGCAAATTCAAAAGCACTTCATTACTTGCTTTTTCCCTGCAATCTTGTGTCTGAGAGACTGAACTAAGTGGTTAATCAAGCCAAAAACCCAAACCGTGTCTGAGGGGCCAGAGAGGAGACACCTCTGCTCACAGACAAGGCCATGGCTGTGCGTTCACCATGTATGGAAGTGCATGTGAAAATACACAATAGAGTGCGTGGTTTGGATCCTACGGTGGCCGACGGGGGGAAAAACGCCCTGCAACTTAGTAAAACACATGCAAATAGACAAAACACAAGCAAATTAAGGAAACGTCTTCATTAATTTGACAACACATGCGTAGCATTTAGCATACATGCTGCAAATACACACAACACAACCAAATACATAAACGCGCTGCAAATACAGAAACGATGCACAATGAAAAGCACACAAACCTATTTTGCAGAGGCTCTGTGCGGAGCTTAGCGCCACCCATGACGATTCTGATTGGTTTAAAGAAATGCCATTAAACCAGAGCACGTTTTCCTCCCATACCCGAATGCTGTGTGGAGTAGCCAGACCCTCCTTCAGCACACTTTGGAGGAAGGTCTTGGCAAAGCGAGACTATAGCTATGTAAACCTGTTGCTCTTTTATGACACTGTAAAAGACGAGGGCCAAACGTGAAAATGAATATGCACGTTTTTCAAAACAAACCTCTCATCTGCTTTCTCTCTCTCTCTCTCTCTCTCTCTCTCTTTTTTGTATTGAATGTCGCCACAGACACCCAGTTTGTAAAACTGAAAATGCAAGGGCTTTCATCAGTGGGCCATCGGCTCAATCACTATTGTTTTACCTCATTCGGCGATTGATAGTGAATTAACAGACATTTTCTCAAAATAAAAATCTTTTACAGAGTAATGAAAAAAATATTTTCAAATGAATTAATCAAATGGCATTTTTAGCTTTTTTTCTACCTACCTTTCATCTTTGTGTCTCACAGACTTACCAGAGTTACCTTCATTTTACTTCTCTTGAAGTTTAGAAAAGCCGTTATGAGAGTTGATATATCGTAACGTTCCCAATGTTGTGTTCACACCAGCTGCGCAAATTCTCATTACATAGTATTACTCGCGCAATTTCCTGGCACGAATGTTCAACATCTTAGTTTAGCATGCTAACATTTGCTAATTAATATTAAACACAAAGTACAGCTGAGGCTTCCAACAGTCTGGACCAAAGTAGTTGACCAGCCAGCCGCCACTAGCATGGCTAAAAATGTACCACGACTTTACATAATAGTAGAGACATCTGCCAGAAGTTGAGTTGTACCCCTTACTGCGTTTTAGCAACAGTCTCAAAACTTTATACATTTTCTCCAAACATGTACAAGGTCAGTAGAGATAATTGACCTTACATTTCTAAATGATTTCTATTCCCTATCCGTGAGCATTAAGGAGCACTGCGACAGCTGGAAAAGACAGAAGATATACTGTATGTGTTTTCTGCTTTAATAATTTCCACATCATCAGAATAAGAAATGTATCTTAAGTTCTCTGTTATGTGAGGACACTCATTCTGTCTGTCACATGCCGTTCGAGACAACAGACAAACCAAAACCAGATACTTTTGCCAGCTACGAGAAGAATATAAGGCTTGATTCTATGCAGCTGTCCTCTTCCTTGCAAGGAGTAGCTTGAAATTGTTCCGCGACATCTAGTGCAAATAGAACTGGGAAAAAAAGCAAATACTGTACTGATCCAAAGTGTTAAACGCGTTAAGGGAATCCAAGAAATTAGCAAAAACTCCAAACATGCTAAAGGGTTAAGTTGGTATAGAGGCTCTTTCACACATACATTCCGTAACATTAACTAAATAAATTGGCTGCACTATTCTGGTAGAGGCAGCAGCTTTGCTTGTTTACATAATCAAGGCTTTAACACGATTTTAGTGCTATGTGACCGTTCACATACCAACACCAATGCATTTTACGTCATGATTGTAGTGGTGATGCTCTTCCTCACAAAATATGCCAGTACAAAACATTAGCAGTAATGATACACTACCTAAATTGCCTTAACGGATTTCCACACATAGCCCTATGCAGGAAAATGCCCTTAAATTGACAGTATGAGCCAAATCTGTTAAAGTCTTTGTCGTGAATTGTTTCCTGACATTGTCACTGCAATTTTCAGAATCAGTTAAGGGCTGCAACTAACCATCATTTTAATTCTTGAATAATCAATTATTTTTTCGGTCCAAAAAAATTTCAACATAGTGGAAAATGTACAGCACATCTCCAACCAAACAATAGACCAAAAATCCCCACATATTTGTCATATTTGCTAAAAAATGATATAAGTTATTGATCGATTATCAAAGTTGTTGTCGATAAATCTTCTCCCGATCGAATTAACTGACTAATTGTTTCATCTTTATATCAATCTAGACGGTCTACCTAATCCAGATATGAGTGGGATTATTGAACATTTTAAAGAACTATTTTCCATGATGTCTGCAGGACTAAAATCAGCCTCAGTAATCTCCAGCGTATCCGAGAACAAGTAATGCATTTGACAAATGGCTATGATTTACTTATGACGTAGGGATTTCTCTCCCTCATCTTGTTATTGTTCGATAGACAGAATGTGCGGAATGCGAGTGTGTGAGTGAACTCAGCGGGAGCTGACGCTCAACATTAGATTTATGGGTGGAGATTATGACCCAGGGCACTCTGGCAGAAACAGAGAAAAAAACAGCAAAGCCAAGGCCAATGGGAGAGACAAGAGGTGGAGAGAATGGAGCAAAGGCCATGATATGAAATGAGGTGTTTGATCTCCCAAGGACAGGTTAGGTCTTACTGGTGGAGTGTCTGATCTGATGCAGAGCCTAGGAAAGAATGGACACCACCAGCTGCACTGAGCATTCATTATGGCCGCACATAATGGAAAGGGAGACAGTTGCTCATTGTGATCTATATGTTTACTTGTCACACCACCATTACGGTATCAGTATTTCCCCCTTTTTTCTTCAAATTCTTTGAGCAACGCACTCTAAAATCTCACCTACATCTATACTCTTTGTCCAGAAGTTTCCTTGAGAGGAACTCGGTTTTACTTTAGGCCTCTGTTGTATCTTCAAATGCCTGGCCGTTTCCCTTTTCCTTTATTTCAATCAATGCACTCGGTACAGTGAAAAGGTATCCGCCTGCAGACGCACAATAAGGGCCCCCCTTTTTAGATGGCAATAGTATGTGGCTGTGTCTTCGTCTGGTTTACCTGTGGTTCTTTGATCATGACAGCATGCAACGGTGTTTGATTCCTGGGGTACTTTGACAGTTTGCATGCTGGCAAAAGGCCCTCCAGTGTCTGAAGTTAGATCAGAGGAGACAGGGCCTGAAAAGCAGGCGTCCAGCTGGGAGAAGATCAGAAAAGACACAAACTTTTAGCGAGAGCCATTGTGAGGTACACAGCGGCTTCTGGCTCCCATAACTTTTCCCTTTGTATGTTTTTTATATCGCTCTCTTCTCCCTCTCTTATCTTCTGCTCAGAGTGTTGAATGGCTCAGTAAAAGGTCTGTGAGGTTTTATCTGATTCTGACCAAAACGAAAGACACCTTGTGTTTGTTCCCTTGTTCAGCTGTCTCTTAGGGTAGGGTGTGTGCGTGTGTGCGTGTGTGTGTGTGTGTGTGTGTGTGTGTGTGTGTGTGTGTGTGTGTGTGTGTGTGTGTGTGTGTGTGTGTGTGTGTGTGTGTGTGTGTGTGTGTGTGTGTGTGTGCCTGCATGCGTCTGTGTGTGTGTATGTGCGTGTGTAAGTGCATGCATCTCTTTTACAGTGTAAGCATAATGCCATGAGGACATTGCTGTCAAAATAATAAAGACTAATTAAAAAGAATAGTATTTCCTACATTACAGACCAGACAGTGAACATACTCAAACCTTGTTCCTAAAGCATTTTTAATGGATTAAGTTAAGTCAAATATTGGATGTGTGCATGAGGTTTTGAACAGTACTGATCAATCATTTCAGTCACTTTAATTACTGGCCATATTAGCTAATGTATGAAAGGATGTGATTATTTTACTTTAGGGACTCTGTTGGGTGATATGAGGAGACAGTCTCACGTTTGGTAAGTGTGGCAATTGTGCCCTCTAGTGGTTCAATGATAGAATCAACAAAAACTTTAAAAAACATGCAAAACGCAGGTATTATTTTGCCGAGTGGATCTCAGGTGTGGTCTGGGAACTATCTTAGGTCTTCATTGGAAAGTTCAGGGCTCCCCAATCACACAAATGCCATTTATAAGACGCATAATACATATTTTAAATGCATACCGCACGAGGCTAATGCATTCAACGTTTTGATAATTATTTACTACTATTTTATATGTGATTTGCACACATTTGCTCCATGGAGATACATATCAATATTGGAAAAATGCACTTATTGATTGCAATCACATCTCCCAGCCCTAATTTGTCATGATTCATTCTGCCTTGAAATGGGGTTTTAAGTACTACATTTGCCTAGGTATTACCATGCATGTGTTACTTAAACTTTGTTTGAATATCTACAATACACTACATTTTAAAAGGGAAATACACTTTTTACTCTTCTTTATCTGGCAGATGTAGATACTGGTGCTTACTTTGCTGATTAAGATTTTACACACAAAACAAATGATTAACACATAAAATATGATGCGCTATTATTGATTTATCCAGCTGTAGGCTAAATTAGGTAGGCCTAATTAAAATTAGTTAAACCGAGAGCAGCTTTTAAGTATCTTAAGTAAAAGATCTGATACTTATTCTACAACTGCTGATAAGCAAAACCACTACATCACCCCAGTGTAAATGGTTAACAATTGGGGCTGACTAATAATTAAAAAAAAACGGATTGACAGGAGTGTGTGGCTCTTTCACTCTGTGGCTTTTCACGACTACCTCTCACCTAAATTAATTAAAAGGCATAGTTAATCGATCGACGATGCAAGCGTTCTTTTAGCACAGTGCTCTCTGCAGTCGCTTTCTCTACTCAACTGTTACAGCTGCATTTAGGGTCTGCTCGTCCTTTGGAGAAATGGCAACAACAGTGAAACTGAACACCGGTGCACAAATGCCCATTGTGGGACTGGGGACATGGAAGGTGCGTTTATTTTTATCTAACGTTACTGTGTTATCTTGTCCTACCTAGAACTTTTTTTCTAACGTTAGCTAGCTAGATGTGGCAACAGAAAGCACAAAAGGAGACCCTTGACGTCGTTAAATCTTGACTTTCCTGGGCATACCTGCCTATTATAGGCTATAGCTAATTCACCAGTAATTGTATTTTAGTTTACGAGTGTGGGTTGATATTTAAATTTCAGTTGGTACAACCATGGCTAATCTAAACCTAGCAGGTTTCTAGAAGCATAACCGTCGTGTGCAAATAAGGTGGGTCAAATTACGCTGTACAAACTCTAAGGCTAACATAAGTAATGTTAGAGTCTAAGCTAACATTATTCATTGCACGCTCCGGCATAACTTTCATTCAGTGTGACCCAAACACCAACAATTATGTAAGTGTGATATACAGCTTGAGCAGCCAATTTTACTTTCATTTGTTCACAGGACTGGCCGAGTTTTAGGGTAGCTTAATATTAGCTAGCAACATTGTTATCTGTAATCATCTGAGAAGATTGCTGTTTCCTGCTTTACAGCATATGCGATTTTCTCCCACAAAATATCGAATAACCCTTGTCATTAGAATAGCAATAACATAGATAGTGATTACTAACTGCGAAACTTAACTAGTCTTATGGCCCTTTTCCAATCCCAAATAGTCCCAATAACTAAACTGGGGGACAAAATCAGGAACTAAAAACTCTCCTTTAGACATGAGGCAATGGCATTTTTGTGTGTTATACTGAAGTTAACATAAACCGTTAATATATTGTACTTGCACCAAATTAGTATACCTTGGTGTTATTATGGCACACAGTATGTCTGGACCACAGTACAGTAAGTAACCATCCCTGTCTGTCCCAGTCTCCCCCTGGCAAGGTCACAGAGGCGGTGAAAGCAGCCATCTCAGCGGGTTACAGGCACATTGATGGAGCGTATGTCTACCAGAATGAGGCCGAGGTGGGAGAGGGTGTTCAGGCCATGATCAAGGATGGCGTGGCCAAACGAGAGGATCTTTTCATTGTTAGCAAAGTGAGTTACGGGTGCATGTATGTCCTTATTCTTTTTTCTTCCCCAAGTAGGCATTGGAACTGTTTATTTACTGTATGTAAAGTGTGTTAATACTGGCTTTCTGAACATGCATGCTAGCTTACTTCTCTGTCCTCTTTTATGTCATAGCTGTGGTGCACTTTCCATGAAAAGTCCCAGGTGAGGCAAGCCTGTGAGAAGACTCTCAGTGACCTTAAGATGGACTACCTTGATCTCTATCTAGTGCACTGGCCCATGGGTTTCAAGGTAGGTGCACTATCATTTCAGCAGTTAGTGGGGAAAAAATATCCAGTGTGGTGTAAACCCGAAGGCTATTAATCCCTTTGTCATTCTACAGGCTGGCAGTGAGCTCTTTCCTTTGGACGGCGCAGGTGAGACGATCAGTGATAGTACTCACTTCCTGGAGACATGGGAGGTGAGTTAAACTGACAAACCACTCGCTAGTATCAAACAAGTAAAAACGTGTTGGGATTAGATTGTCTGTTTTCATGTAAAACCAGAATTGTTGCGTTTTTAAGCTCATATCTCTTAATCATCATTTTTGAGGAAGTCCTAAAGAAAAGAGACCTTAAAAAACATGGAAAGTTGCCAGAGTTGGAGGGAATTTTAGCTGTGTATTTTTAGACTAGTATAGGCTTAAAATGTGATGGCATAAGACCTAAGATCAGTGAAAACAAATTAGAGCAATTTTTAAGTGGAGCAAGAAGGATTTAGTCTTGAAACTAGGGATGCACCGATCCGACTTTTTCAGTCCCGATACCGATGCCTGGGCTTTGTGTATCTGTCAATTACCAATCCGATACCTATTACCGATACCTGTTGAATTAATAATACGCTGTATACCTTCCACCTTATACCTTCCTTCCACCATGTATCCGAGACAAAAGGCACCAGACTTTCCTAACTAAACATTACTTTCCTAACTAAGACAAAATAACATAGATGTAATGTATTGAATTCTTATTTATTTGTACAGTCAACTCTTCCAGCATGCGACACACGTGCGACAGAGGGGGGAAAAAACTAACAAAACTGGATCGGCCCGTGGATCTGTTAATTTTTCCAATCCCCGATCCAGCTATTTTGTCAATATCGGGACCGATATCCGATCTTAATATCGGATTGGTGCACCCCTACTCGAAACCAAAACTCATTCAAGGCTGTTTTTCCTCAGGGGATGGAAGAGCTGGTGGATGCTGGTTTGGTCAAAGCTATCGGTGTCTCCAACTTCAACAAGGAGCAGATCGAAGCTATTCTCAACAAGCCAGGCCTCAAATACAAGCCAGCCAACAACCAGGTACACAAAGACAAAAAATACAAATGTTCCCTGATAACCATGGGGGCGAGCTGCTGTTTAAACTTACATATGCAGCCTTTTTAGATAAAACGTGTTTGAGTCGAGGCTGCTGAGCAGCAAAAAAACGGATACAGTACATGTCAAAATGGCTGCTCTTAAAGAGAGCGAGGGGCCATAATGGCATCATCTGTCTCCTCTTATCAGGTCTGAGAAATTGATGTCTTGGTAATTCGTAATGGGCCACAGCAGCTTCCCCTTAGGCTGAACCATTTAGCTGAGGTGACCTTATACTTGTGCTTCAGAACCACCCTTTACCATCAGTGTCTTGTTTTGTTTGGTCTTGTTGTATATTCGGTTACAGCAACCTTCTGCTCTTTGTCATCAAACGCAGAACAAAGGACTCTCATATATTGAATAAGAGCAAATGTATCCCTTAGAATAAGGTCCAATAAGTACAGTAGGCTCTATAGGCTTATGCTCAATGCAATCACAGAAATGTACTCTTGATTTTTGAACTGTTTTTTGCAAATGCAAAAAAAGCAGGAAGTGATATATTAGAGAAAATTGAATAGTATAGTTTAAGGCGCTTTTCTTTTTTTTTTTTTTTTTTTTTTTTTTTACACATGAATATAGCGAATGTGTCCTTGACCAAGACACTGGAGAGTAAATTGAACATAATTGAAGCTCACTTTGAAGCAACTGTAAAACCGTGTGTGTATAAAAACTTGAAGGCTGGACAGTTACACACACAAAGTAAAAATGTGATTTAATTAATGCATCACTCCCCGGTTTCTGCAGTGCAGTCCACAAGTTGTGTGTTTGTCCGTCTAGGTGGAGTGCCACCCGTACCTGACCCAGGAGAAGCTGATCAACTACTGCCACTCCCAGGGCATCTCGGTGACCGCCTACAGCCCCCTGGGCTCCCCGGACAGACCCTGGTCAGTTGGGTCCAAATAACACTATCGCTTATCACCACACTGCCGCAAAGTGGGTCATATTTGCTTGAATGCTGATTCAGTTTTATGTCGGTCACATCCCTTTGGTTAGTTTCAACTTGTGACTGTTGTTCCTCTTTGTCTATGTGGTTTGGCATAGTTTGTCCTGATTTAGATATTAAGTAACAACCTTTTTGTTTGAGATTTTTTTTCTGCAGAGATAAGTTGGCGTCATTAAAGCTCTTTTTATTAGTCTGAATTTACTTTGAAAAAAAAAAGGTGTTTTCCCAGCTACCTGCCTTTTGCAGCACTGTTTGATTGCAGTTAAGTTAATTTAGAGTAAGCCCTTTTCTGAAGTATTTTCATTTTGTCTACCTTTTGATAGAGATGCACCGATTGACCGGCTGATGACAGGAATTGGCTGATTTTCACGTGATCGGCCATGACTGGCGACCAGCTGGTCAGTCTGACATATGCCGATTTTATGCCGGTCAAATGCTGTAAATAAATAACATTGTAAAGGCTACCATACACAATGCATAGGAATTATATATAGGCTAGCAAATAATAACAATAAACCCACTATTAATTATATTATCTTAATGCAGTGTAACAGTGTGTCTACTGTAGCATGTAAATAATGCACATACATACATACATACATACATACATACATACATACATACATACATACAAACGTGACATGCACTCTAACAATCACTACTTATAGACGGCCTTTTGTATAAATGAATTACCTGTTTTCATACAGAAGTTTAGTTTGCTAAATATATCACTTTTTTTTGTTGGATATTTGATGTTAAAAGAAGGAAATGGTTGTTCCATAACATTGCACTTTAGATGTGTGTGTGAATTACCCACACCAGGAGTAATTTATATAGTTCTATTTTATAGATTATCAGTTTTAAAAAAAAAAATGTTTTATGTAAAATGTTCTATTAAAGAAAAAAAAATATTTGTGTGTGCTGTAAAGTGGTTAGAAAAAATGAAATCGGAATTGGCTAAAATCGGTATCGGCAGGTCAAACTCAATGACAAATCAGAAATCGGAAACGGCCTAGAAAATTGTAATCGGTGCATCTCTACTTTGATTGTGTGCGAAAAGAATGCGATGTGTTCAGGTTTGGTGTATATAACACCGGATGATTGTATTGAAATTGCAGGGCTAAACCAGAAGACCCATCACTGCTGGAAGATCCGAACATTAAAGCCATTGCTGAGAAGCACAAGAAGACACCAGCTCAGGTACAGCACTGGCTGGAATAAATCAGTAATGAAATTGAACTAAACAAAGCTTTAAATTGTTATCACACACACACACACACAAGAATGCTTGTTCCTTTTTATTTCCTTTTAAAAAAAACAAAATGAGCGTGCAAATACCATGCACATGGCCCTCGCTGTTATTACACTTAAAGTTAGGACCTTTGATCACGTTCACACGTTAATACCCTTTCTCCTTCCCTGCCAGGTCCTGATCCGCTTCCACATCCAGAGGAACGTGATCGCGATCCCCAAGTCGATCACACCTCAACGCATTCAGGAGAATTTCCAGGTAATTAGCTGGGAAATAGTTCAGATGTTTTCTAGGATTAGCCTTTAATGTGCCTCGCATACTTATCCTTTTTGCTCCTGCATGAAGACTGTTGTTTAAATCTTTGCAGGTGTTTGACTTTGAACTAACTGAGGAGGAAATAAAGACTATATTAGGATTTAACAGGAACTGGAGAGTCTGCCCAATGCATTGGTGAGATCGTATATATTGTTTTGTTCTTTTCTTTTGGTAACATTGTTTAGAAGATGTCGTGTGTCGGGGGCAACCTTTTTATTCATTTTTTTTAATTTCCCTTTTTTTTCTGTTCCTTTTCTCTCTGCAGGAGCACAAAGCACAAGGACTATCCATTCAATGCTGAATATTGAAATGAAAAATGCTGATTTAACAGTGGGTGCTGCAGTTTGCTTCTCTACCCTCTACGCTGCTCACTTTCCTGTTCTTTAAAGCAGTGTGGATTTGCTTCAGATTTTTATTTTCATATTACATTCATCAACAGAAACATTGACTTCTTTTGTTACCGGGTTTGTCTCGGTGAAAACTGGTAACCAGTTTTACCCACACTCCTAAAGACTTCTTTATACCCAAATTAAGATGCTTATTTCATACAAATTTAAAGCCATTCTAAGAAGGAGTGTTGCACCAGTATAATTGAGTATGAGTGTCTTTTCCTAACATGGTAATTTGCTGTTCTGTTGGCCTGTAGACATACAGTAAGTTTCTTAACTCGCTTGATTGTTTTCATTTGCCTTCGCGCCGAGTCTTACAGAGTCAGTTCTGCTGTATCACTTTGTGATCAGTGCGACGTTTTTAAGTTACTTAAGAACCTAAATGTGTGCCATTTTTCAAGAATGATTACTTAAGTATTTTTAAAATGAGTGACAGCGCTGAACAGGATTAGCAAATCATGCATCTCCGTTAAGGGCTGTATTTGGAGTTTTACATGTGTGTAGTAGCATATGTACAGTATGAGGTGAAACACCGCCAACAGTAAATTCTTATAAAAGATCAAATCAGTATTTAAAAAATCTGTACGTATGTCGAAACTTTTTCATGGCACAAATGTAATTATGCTTCAAAGCACTCCTCGTGCTGTTCCTCCATATTGTTGGTTTGTGGTCAGGTTTATTTTTACCATTTGGGCAGAGGCATCAGTGCCTTCGCACTACAGTTTGACTGCAAAATTAAAAGCACTTATCTCTGTCAGATTGAAGGATCTGAGACATTACATTTCCCTTGTGTTTTTATGTGATTTCACGTGACAAATAATACGTTGATGTAATGATTGAAAGGCAGAACTTAATACCTCAACTTATCTTAGGATGACAAAGCACTCCCCACTATTACTTGTGAGTCACAGACAGCAGTTATCATCATGTGTATTAACCCTGTTACGAAATAGTCGCTTTCACTTCCCGTGTGAACCATGTTGTTAAGCATCAAAATAAAGTCCTGTTGGAGACAATAAAACGAGTCCATGCAAGTTTCCTACATCGTTGAGCGGTGTGAAAGAAACACTCAGACAACTTGAAATTCCTCTGTATGACCACTAGGGGTCAGAAAACCTAATAGTGAGACTGAGGGAATAAACGAATAAGCTTCTGTTGCCTTCATACAGTATGTATCTACATGACCAGTGTCCACACTCACAAAAATAAAACCACAATTTAATGTATTGTCATATGTATTGCTCCATTTTTATTTGTAGTTAGGGAAATAAGATTTAGCTTTGATTATCCGACTAGTGTTTACCTAAGGTTAGCCAGTAACAGGTGATACGTGGTAACATTTTGGTTTAATGTGCCAAACAAGATGTGATTCACGTTACAGGCAAAACAAGTGTAATTATATCACAAATTTAATACAGAAAAGCAATTCAATTCAAAAAGTACTTCACATACACATTAAAACATTAAGAAAGATGCATTTGCTCAGCCTGCCTGAAAGCAGAACAGCTATTCTCATAAATATAAAGTTTTTTTTTTTCTTCTTTTTTTCAATTCCAGTCCATTCCCTTTTTTTTTTTTTTTTTTTCTAGAAGATTTTGGTTTGGTGCATCAACATGCAAATGTTTGCATCTGATGATCAGTTTGTTAAAAAAAGCTTCATATTTCTGTGGCCACATATCAATTAATGTATAAGGTAACTGTGAATGAATCGCTACATCCTAATAAAACAGGATGTAAAAAAAAAAAGATACGTTTATTCACGCAACCTACGTGTTCAGTACATTCATTGAGTTAATTGTTTCAGTAGCGAGAAATATACAAAAATGGTTTAGTAGAAGCTAAACATAAAAAGTTAGGCTCTCACATTAGCAGGGTAGTAGTTTGATAACACAGTGTGTAGATTATGAATATAAAGAAGGCTTAATAGTTGAAGCAAGGCTGAAACGGTGCAGCATGTTGTGTGATGAGCTAGTATTCTGCATTCAGGGGGTAGTCTTTGTGTGATGAGGCCCTTCAGAGAAAAGAAGAGGAAACAGCCATTACTTACGATAATGGGTCCAGTAACCTACAATTTATTGTATTATTGTCACTGTGTTCTCTTTGTCTCCCTGTCTACTTACCATTGTAGTTTGAATGCTCTCTTCTCGGTGAAGCTTAGCATGGTCTTCATGTCGTCTTCACTCAACTCAAAGTCAAACAACTGAAAGAAAAAGAACAGCTAAGCAAAAATGACTTACGTAATGCAAGTATAAAGCACATACTCCAAATTTTTGCCAAAACCTAAATTCCTTTAACAAAATAGATGTAAGCCTTCACATGAAATAGGTGTATCTCTTGAAAGTGTGTTGACTCAACCTCAACTTCTCCTAAATCTACATCTGAAAATGATCTTGTATCAGTACAATAGATTAGTGGATCCAGTTCTTCAGCCCTAAAGGCACCAGAATGTTTACATAAGGCGTTGATGAAATATGGACAAGGTCAAGAGGCTTCTGTGTATTATTCTATGCTTCTTCAGAACCTGAGGGGTGGAGCCTGCTCAGCCCTCGAGAAGACACGGGAAAGGGATCAGAGTATTACACTGGAGGATGAGGAGTGGGACAGAATGTGTGGGAATAATAAAACTATGTCACGTGATGTTAGAGTGCGCCTCATTCAATTCAAGATTAAGAATCACTGCTATTGGACTCCCTCAAAATTGTTTAGAATTGGTGTGAAAGACACACCAAATTGTTGGAAATTTAAGACAGAGGACGGCCAATTACTTCATGTCCTATGGTCCTGTAATAAGGTCCAGGAGTTATGGACCAGGATTAATAATATCGGCAAGATATATTGACTCAATATCGTTATTACAATATCACGTTGCGCAATATTATATCTAGGGGTGCAAGATATATTGACTCAATATCGTTATTACAATATCACGTTGCGCAATATTATATCTAGGGGTGCAAGATATATCAACTCAATATTGTTAGCGCAATATGTCAAAAGTATGCAATATTTTGTTTATTTTGTGGAGCGATGCGTCCCGTCCATTGACTGTGTGCGTTTCATTTAGAGCCCGCTTGAAACGCTATAATGATCGTGTTTCATTGGACAGTTACCGTGCCACTTGCACACGTTAGTGCACGTCAGCGCACGGGTCCACTACGTGACAAACCCTATGGAGCGTACCACATGTGTGCATATTTCAACAGAGTGACAGTGTAAGTGAAGAAATAGATAGAGACAACAAAACGGAACGAATCAGAGAAGCTAAAGAAAAGAAAAGTTGTGTCCTCTTTATTTATATATTTTATACTGTCCAACCAGTAAAACATGTCCTGTTCTGTAGACATGGTCCTTATTTATTTATTCAGGTTGGACCAGTCCAATATGACTGTCAGTTGAAATGAACCTTGTGTTGTAAGAAAACTTGTTTAATTTGTTATGAATCTATTTTGATGCGTTTTCCCGTAACTTTTGTAATTTTACATATGTTTAAAAATATCAAAATTAATATATCGATATCACAATATTCATAATTGATATTGCAATATCACATTTTGTCAATATCATGCAACCCTAACCAGGATACATGATAACTGTAGTATCTGGACTTCTAACGGACTTTTTATAAACTTTGTCTTAAGTTTTTGGTAACAAAGAAACTCGTATGAACTTTAGCCTACATTCGCTGGACACTTCTCTGGAAACATCTGGAAAGCGTTATCAGTGGAGCACTAGAATTAGGGATGCCCTTGTTGGCTTGGTTCCAAAAGGATGATAGCCATTGGTCAAAGTATTGTTTCCTCCCCCATCTATGTTACACACATTATAGAATATATACCATGTTCAAACAAAGAAAGCCAGAGGACCATCAGAGAATCGGGGAAAACGGTCCTCTCCGGGCTTGTAAATTGATGCTGAATTCTTTGATGTAAATAAACCTTTATAATCAAGAAACAGCGTCAGCGGATTCCTTTCCACACAACATTACAGCATTGCTACTAAATACACTACATAACCTATGTCAGATTACAGGGACCCAGGTTCCATTCAGCCCAAGATTATTTGTTCTGGGTGATGGGTCAATCCTAAGCGAGATAAATAAGCACATAAGAAGCTGGGTCCAGACTAGTTTTTATTCTTCTTCTTCTTCTCAGATTTTTCTTAGAGGATGGAGGAATAAAGGGGTGCCTTCCATCCAGGAGTGGGCCTGTGCAATGGCTAGAGTGGCAGCATTTGTAAAAAAAAATGTCATATTAACGGTTTGCAAGAAACTACAGCAATCAGCTGTTGAAGTATACAAAACCTGGAAGTTTTCCTTGACCCGATGGGGCGTTACTGACTTGGCCACGACAATCACATTCCTCTGGATGTGGAACCTGATGAGAACCTGGTGGGAAAACAGCCTAATGTAAGCATTATTTAGGAATTTTCCTTAACATCTTTGCAAAGCTTTAATTTTGGTAGATCACCACACAATATTAATGTTTAATTTCCCATGGTTAGAGCTCTGTAACAAACCTTTTCATCCATCATGTCACTTCTGTTGTTGACTTCTGTTATTTAAATTTTGAAATGAAGCATTACATCATTTTAGACAAAGCAGTTATGTCCATTTGGGGAGGGGGGTTCTTGTGATATTGGTGTCGATCCACCATTGACGGAATGTAACTAAGTACATTTACTCAAATACTGTACTTAAGTACACATTTGAGGTTCTTGTACTTTAATTGAGTCTTTTCTTTTCCTGCTACTTTCTACTTCTTCTTTCCACTACATTTCAGAGGGAAATGTAGCCTACTTTTTACTCCACTACATTAATCTGACAGCTTTAGTTACATATATACACATTTAGTTTAAAAAACACAATGTTTTATTATAAATGAAACTACCCAACAATATATAGGCCTACATGTCAAGCTGAAATGATTAGCCGGTTAAACACTTAGTTGATTGACAGAACTGTTTGGATCGTTTCTAGTTTCTAAAATCTGAGGATTTTTCTGCTTTGAGAGTGCTTGACTCTGATTGGCTAACAGCTAGCCAATGAGAGCCTGGCTATCAGCATCCTTTACCCAGTGCAACTGGGCGAACTCATGAATAGTAATGAGCTCAGGCAACATGATGTCAGACTGACCAGCTTTTGTAATTGGCCTGATTTCTCCGCTTATTTCTTTTCAGTGGCTAGAGCTGACAGAGGAGGTAGCAGTTCATTTTCACATTCACGACATATATATATATATATATATACTGTCACTGCGACCCACTGCCCGAAACACATCACACAGAAATATCCCTACAATACAATATCTGTTTTCTTCACCAAATGAATGTGCTCATTTTACATGTTGTGCTTCCTTAGTACTAATAACATACAATTTAAAGTTCATTATGAGCAAACTTAATTTTGCATTCCACAATTAACACTAAAAGGACACCTTGCGAGCATAGACCTCTGCCTAGGCATGCCCTATCTCACAATGGTAATGCAGTGTGAATTTTCCCATTTGGAAACTAATTTTCCCCATTATTCCGACAGCACATAGATACAGCACAAACGCCCTATCTAAAACTAAATGGGTTTTGCCTTGGCCCACCCTTCCATCAAGTTTCATAAAAATCGCGCCAGTAGTTTTTCCGTAATCCTGCTGCCAACCAACCAAACAAACGGACAATCGGAACTGAAAATACAACCTCCTTGGTGGAGGTAATAATACAAATGTTGGCCTTATTTTCCTAAGAAAAAGGAAGGGAAAGAGGTCTTTTCTTAGTTACCTGCGCTGGAGTCTTGTTGTACTTGTTAGCAATAGCCTTGATCCTAGGTTCCTCCAGCAGAGAGCGATCATCAGATGAAACCCTTTTGTAAATAAGAACAGAAAAGAATCACACTTCATATCTTATATCTGTATATCTAGACACTTTTCTGTGAGCGCTGTGTACGCCTCTCACCAGGGTCTGTCAGGAGAGCCCAGGGGGCTGTAAGCTGTCACTGAGATGCCCTTTGAGTGGCAGTAGTTGATCAGCTTCTCCTGGGTCAGGTACGGGTGGCACTCAATCTGTGGAGGAACATGCGAATGCGTTAGCTTTTATTTTCTTCTTCCTGCATTAGGTTGCGGAACGGCAGCCTCATTTTGTACCTGGTTGATGGCAGGCTTGTACCTGAGGCCTGGCTTGTTGAGTAGGGTTTCAATCTGGTCTTTGTTGAAGTTGGAGATACCGATAGCTTTGACCAACCCAGCATCCACCAGCTTTTCCATGGCCTTTGAGACAATGCACACTGGTTAGTGATACATCTTGTTTCACAACCTATTTGTATATATCCCTATTTAGCTTGATTTCAGTTGCCAGCTAGTCAGTTGAATTATCACTGTCAATCCTTGCTTTGTAAGTCATTTAAATTACCTCCCAAGTGTCCAAGAAGTTGCTGCCATCAGAAATGAGCTGGTTATGCTCATCAAGTGGAAACAACTCATCCCCTTGCTGCAGTGGCAAAAAACATAAAATACAAAGTGAGGTGAAAAGTGAAAGTCAAAACATGAAGTTGAAATGTTCTTAGTTCTGATAATAAGACTTAACTTACCCTACTAAAGGTTCAGTAGGTAGGCTTACTTTTATGAAAACAATTTGTTGTCCTATTTGCTGAAACTGTCACTATATCCTGACAGTACATTAGTCAGATCATCTGTGGGGGGAAAAAATCACGTTCTTCTGCCTCCCCCTAGTGCTCCTAATGGCATTTGCAAGATTCCACTGCACCGGGAGATAAACAACCAGTCAGAGCCAAGGAGTCTCTAACACTAATCTAATTCAAGTTTCTATTACTGCATTGCCTATTTCTTGCCTCAATTTTTTTAGAGGAATATTTAGTGTACTGTTTAGTTGTAAAATGAGAACGTTGGAGACCGAGCCAGAACCAAGCACCTCGACTCAAATCTCTCATTTGCATAAGTATCCAGCCCTTTAATTCAGTACTTTGTCGAAGTCTCTTTTGTAGCAATTACAGCTTTAAGTCTTTTTGGGTAATTCTCTACAAGCTTTGAACACCTGGATTTTTCAAGTTTATCCCATTCTACCTGACAGATCCTCTCGAGCTCTGTCAGATTTTTATTAGAAGCGTCCGTGAACTGCCACCTTCAGGTCTCTCCACAGATTGAGTTTGTTTTTTGGGTTTAAGTCTGGGCTTTGGATGGGCCACTCTCTGCACTTTAGCACAATGGCCAGTGTGTCATAATCAGCCTTGATTATAGAGATTACATTTTACACTTCATTGTGTTTACAAATATTCTAATGCATTTAATTTCTACAAAAACTTTGTAAGTCATTTAGACTCTAGTAAATCTGCAAAATGTGACTGAAAGAAATGCTCCGGTGTTTGTAATTTAATTATTTTCTTTAGATGACCAACATCTAAAATCCAATGAGCCAACTTACATTTTCAGGCTATAGGGTGCGAATGAGAACTTATCAGTGCTTGTCCCCTAATTCATAAATTAAACAAAGTATTTCATATGACACATGACTGTAGTGCAACTTACAATATTCAACAACTGACCAACAAACATGATTTATTTTTAAGAGACAAGCTGTTTAGCACTAGATTAACACACTATTTTATGATGTTCCCTCACTCATAATGGCCGCAAAATATGAAACTTTATGCTAAAAAGTTTAACTACTTCTGTATTTAACGGTTGGATTTGGTATGAAAAAGCTAACCTTTGCAAAAGTTACTTAGTTCTAGCTTTTACTACTTCTACTACTTCTCTGTTTTATTTATTTATTAATTTATATGTCTATAAATTTAATATATTTTGGTTTTGGACTGTTGGACAAAAACAAGACATTAAGACATCTTCTTTGGGGTTTGGGAAATTGCTTTTGCCATTTTTTGCTATTGTTTGACAATTTAACCACAGATTTGCCTGTATAATTGTAAATGTATAATTTAAAGAGGCAAAGCGCTGCATTATCTGAGTCAGTCATCTTTCAACCAACAGTATATCACTGTAAACTGAGCGACTTTGAACTGAGCTGCTCATCTATCAACCAAAGATGGCAAACGTTCGCTGTTCCCGGTTTCTCCGATGTGAGCGTTTCCTGATGTAGATGATTTACTTCACAACAAAGTGTGCAAAACGTTACCATTTAACTTTAACTGTCAATTATTTCTCTGATGTCAAGTTTACTTTACTAGACAGTTGAACTGGGCTAAAGGTTGAGCCCAACCAGAACTTAGTCAGGCTTTTGCTTGTTTGTATGGCCAGGACAGGACGGTGGTATCCAAACCTTGGCTCCCATTGGGAAATGCATGAGGTAAAGGTCCAGGTAGTCCAGTTTCAGGTCACTGAGCATCTTCTCACGGGCTCCCCTCACCGGAGACGGAATGTGGAAGGTGCACCACAACTATGAAAAAGTGTAAAACATACTTTATCGGTCAGTGTATAGTGTTTTTGTGGTTCACGTTGGAGGGGAGTGAACAAAAGACCCTGGCTAACAACATCTTCTACATGTTGTCATGTTTTTGCACAAGAATTAGAATAGAATTGTCTACTTTTCCTGTCTCAACAGTATTTTAGAGCCTCTGTGCGTTTATTGACTTTGGTTGTATTACCATACCTTACTGACAATAAAAAGGTCCTCCCTCTTTACCACTCCTTGCTCAATCATTGCATGAATTTCAGCCCCAACTTCTTCTTCATTCATGTACACGTAAGCACCGTCGATGTGCCTGTAACCAGCACTTATTGCCACTTTAACAGCCTCAGTGACCTTTCCTGGGTCTGCCTACAGAGGGAGGGTGATACAAAAACAAGGAAATTGCACATACAGATAAGCCTCTTTTATATTGAGTAAAATATGTGGCTGTGGCAGCTGTGGTAGTGATTGTCTTTTGTGCCTGGCCTTGTATCATATCACTGAATCACTAGAAAATATGAAATGATAAGAAATTCATGTACAGTAAAGGGCATGGTGTACTACCAGATGTGTTCGGGCAGATGTTTGTGTGCAGTACAATGTTAATATTTACATTTTGATTAACCCTCTATTAATAATTTGAGATTGATCAGTTTATTGGGGTGCAGTTGCACTACTTAGATATTAGACGTCCCTGTACTTTTCAACCTAGTTTGCAGTGGATTCAGGCAGCAAGGCAGTGGACTCATAACATGAAAAACATAGAAAATGCAGATCATTCAGACCAGAGAACCCCTGAAATGTGTGAGGTACTGGGAGAATAGGAGTAGAGACAAACTATCAAGTCCATACTGTACATCCATCTGTTTTCTAACCCTTATCTATTATAAGTTTTAAATGTTCAGCCTTACCCTCCATGTTCCGAGACCCACAATGGGCATCTTTGCTCCATTGTTGAATGCTAAATGAGCATAGTTAGGATGTAGTGCTGGTCTGGATATTTAATTGTAGTATGTCACTGCCATGAGGGACAGGGAGACTCTCACCAGTAATGGTTATCTTCTAGCCTACCTAGAAGTTGAGAGGATTGTGATATGCTGCATTCATTGACATTTTCATTCATCTGTTTGGAGTCAGATCTCATGAACTATCAGCTGGATTGCTTTAAAGCAAAAAAAAGAAAAAAAAGAGTCTTCCGCTTTGTCATGTGCTGTTTAAATGCTTCTTGAGATGGATGGAACTCAGTAAAATAAACGCTAAGCATAGTTAATTGATATAATTGTTATTTACCCTTTAACATTGATATGGAAGGCAAAGACTGAGCTAATAAATAGGGCCACAACTCATATGTGGTAGAAATCATGCAAGCTTTTTTAAAGTTTTAAGTCTTGTGACTGTGTGCTCTCTACTGGAGTTTATCTTGACCAACAGTTGGTTAGCTATATGTTATAGGAAGGAACACTTATGGCCGTGGACATCTCCTCCGTGGGTTCACATGACACTTCAACTTTTTGTTGTGGCTTGGTTCAGAAGGATCAGTTCAACGGTTCCTCACGGCTTATTTAAACCTACATTGTGTAATTTTTAGTTCTTAGCAAATATGTGCTCATTCATGTGTAATTACTTCCACCAACTAATCAAAGTATTCTCGTAAGCATAGAATCTGCCATTCAGAATACATACGAGCGAGTCGCTCGAATGACAGCCGCCATCTTTAAAATACATCAGCCAAAGAGGGACATATCTCCGCCGTTTCGCCCTCTTACACCTATTGGCACCGTGACGAATGCCAGGGGGAGATTACTCGCCAGGGAAGTGAAAAAGAGAATTAAAACGACAACGCAACAGGCAAAGCAACAAGACCAAAATTAATATTGGAGTGGCTAGAACAGCTGCGTGTAAACAATGGAGATACTAAGAGCAAATTTTGGGTTCGGCCACCGTATGAGTTAAAATGCGCTCGTAATGGGAGGGGCTAGAAAGTAATATTCAGTTGGTTGTCCTATACAATTTCACCGCTAGATGGGAGAAATTCTTACACAATGTAGCTTTAAGTTTTTTCTGTTTCCTTTCAGTTTTCATCAATTTTAATTGCAGATTTTCTTTGTCATGAATTGTAAACTGGGAAGCAACTAAGCATATATAAAAATTAAATGCATAAAAAAAATTATATTAACTGAAACATTTGCTCTTGAAACTTTTTATTCATTCTCCAAGCATTATGCAACCAATCAACATTCAGGCCACTCTGCGCGCACACAAACACGCACACATGCGCACACACACACACACACACAAAGTGCAGACATAAGGCAATGACGTTAACACAACACTGTCTATGAAAGAGGCAACATGAAGAGCAAAGGTGCTAAATATTGCACATTGTGATCAGTTCAGAAAAACGTTTCAGTCCGTTTAGCTTGACGGCAGATGACTCATCAAAACAGCTGAGAGAGTACAAACTTTGCCTGTGGCTAAGTTTACCAGCATTTGTCATGGGACTAATTTGAATTCCCTATCCTGACTGAGTAAAGGTAGATGCAACTCTATAGGAAGAAACTAAAACGAGGTAACGGTTGATAATAGCCAACATCGCAGGATGTGGAGCTTCATTTTCACAGAAATATTTGATGCAGGTGCTATGAATTGACATTTATGAAACTGTAATTTTTGCCAATCATTAAGATAATTAATAAAAACCAAAAGAGAAAAACTACATGTTCAGAGTACACTATGCTTAGATGAGCCTGGTTTTACATGCAAAAGGTTTATGTCGTAGAGAGCATGATAACAGTATGGCCTGAATAGCTGCAGAATGAATGTTCCTGTGGGGTTTTAATATATCCTATTGTCTTGTTCCTTTAAAAAGGAAATTATTTTAAATTCCAATTATCTTTTAACCTTAGGCCATACCTGAGTCTTATATAGATTGCACCATCATAAGTAAACATAATGCACCTTGAAAGCTAATTACTGTGCTATGAGCATCAGGTCAGCTTGGATATTTGTTCCTGGAGGAATTTACATACAGAAAAATTACAAAAGCCACACGAAAACCATCCTCTATTCCACCAAAGGGATAAATTGGCATTAAATTCCAAATCCACAATTTAAAAAAACCAACAATGTCCTAAGTGGCTGCCATTTTCTGATGGTCTCAGGAGCATTCTGTGAAGGTAGTCACCATGTTGCCCCTACGCTCGGTCACTGTCCTGCAGTGCTGCTTCCCAGAGCCATGGTATCTGCCGTCAGTCCTGGAACTGTGTGTGTTAAAGGAGAACATCTTCTCCAAGTCCTCAAACATGTCATCAAAGAGTCCTCCACCGAAGCCCCCCTGCTGAAACGGTCTCTTTGGTCTGTTCATAGACCCCCGATAGGCCTGAAAGTGGCTGTCAAACTGTCTCTTTTGGTGGGCTTGATTTTGGGAGTGGGAGTGAAAGTGGTGTTGGTGTCGCTGACCAAAAGTGTCAAAGTCTTTGAAAATGTCATCAAAGTTGAAGGACTGGTAGTGCTGCTTGAAGTTGTAGTCTCCTCCCCCTCCTCTTCGGCTCCCCCCTGGTGACGGGCCGTGGCCAACCTGGTCGTAGTCTCGCCTCCTCTTATCATCTGATAACGTCTCATACGCTGGTAGAGTCAAAAGACACCTTACATCACTTATTGTGTTCAAAGTTTGGGAAAAATGTTTAACATTTTAGGTTCAGTCTTGAGCAATATAGTGATATTGCTATTTGTTTATTGTAAAACAAGAGAGAAATATTGTCCTATTTGAAATTACACATACATACATATAAATAATTTCCAATAGGACAATTATATATATATATATATATATATATAATTTCAAATACCGTAGATCTTAATAACTCTAGTAAGGCACCTGTCGCAGACAATAGATTGAATGGTTGACCTTTCCGGTGCCATTTTCTATTATTTCTATTATCTATGCCATTATAGAAGAGAGATACATATAATGAATAAAAAAAACAAAAACAAAAACGTTCACGAATATGCAATAGGTTATCTAACCTAACTAACCTTGGCCATTTCCATGCGGCTGTCACTGACATTTCTCAATCTACCTACTATACCTATTCTATACATTCATTATCATTTCAAACACTTTATTTCCCCATTGGCCTGGAATGCCATACTGTAGGGACTTGCTTACCTTCCGCTATCTCCCTGAACTTGGCTTCGGCGTCTGGGCTCTTGTTTCGGTCAGGATGGTACTTCAGGGCCAGCTTATGGAAGGCCTTCTTGATCAGGCGTTCAGTTGCATCTTTAGGCACCCCCAGTATGTCGTAGTAGTCCCTCTTGGCCAGGATGAACTCTGAGATCAGCAGAATATGCACTGCTAGCAGCAACACCGACTGCACTGTGGCCATTCTGCTGGTTTTGGCACCTTTGCGGCTGTGAATAGAACAGTTTTGACAGCCCGCGTTAACGACGTTTCACACACCCTTGACACGCAAGGCTTTTCAAAACGGTTTCAAACTTTAAGATTCAGGTACTAACTAGCTAGTCAAAGAACATTCAGAATATAGGTTATATTACGTAACTTTGCTAACTAGTTTCAACAGAGTTGTGCTCAAGAAAACGACAGCTCACTGTTTTAGTGGAATAATAAGAGAGAAACTTAAACCAGCTTCGCCTTGAAAAAAAAGAAGCTAGTTAATGATACTCTGTTGTTTGTTCTCAGTTACAGATAAACCACCCACGACAAACAACGTTAATACGTACTGGAAAGAAGGATTACCTGGAGACGAGGTGACAAACTGAGGATACCTCTATCAGCCGCCGACAGCTCCAGCTGATGCGAAACGAAAGCTAGCAATTGTTGACCAGCTACATTCCTGAGCTGTAAAACCACGACTCGCAACACTATTGGTCCATTTCTTAAAACCGTGATTCGGATCACTGCCATTGGTGGAAACAGTGCGCACGTGGAGAACGGGGACAGTCCGAAAATAATACAAGCGAAACAAGATGGTACAATGCATAAACTTCCGTCTTCGCTTTGCTCTGTTATTTTGGCATGGTTGAGGTTCGAGACCTAAGTACATTATACTACACAGTTTATTTGTTTACTATTTTAAATTATATTTTCAGGTAATAGGTGATGAATACTTAACTTAGACATGCACGCATTCCTTTATTAGATAATTTCCTCAACGTAGTTGTGCAACTACATCTTAATGGTACGTTAACTATCTTGATGGATTAAACGTCATATCCGATATGAGAACTACAACCCGGAAGGGACAGTTTACGAGCGAGCTAGGCTAGTTCTGCTGGTTTGTGTTTTCAGAAAATTTAGCAACAAACGTGTCTCTGTAAAGCGTTTTCATGTAGTTTCACTGTAGATATGCCACGGTACTGCGCTGTAAAAGTTTGCAGAAATCGCGGGGGAACTGCATCTAGACAAGACAAGAGAATTAGCTTCTACCCGTATGTTGTCTATTTTCTTTCTGGTGTGTCTCTGAGTTTAAATGTATGTTGTAGCCAAAGATAATATTAGCTATAGAGGCAGTAAGAACTTAAAAATAACGTAATGTCAGTACTATAAAATATATATCATAATGACCTGTTTGTAATGGTACAGGGGAGAGACTGTGAGGCTGTTGGAGGGAATGTGCGTTATAATGTCTAACGTTAGAAATGATGCAAAAATATGCAGCGACAACTGATACTCCACTACTGAAACCTTGAAAAGTTTCACTTTCAAACCACCCCTTTACTTCATGTTTCCCTCTCTCCCTCCCAAAGGTTCCCCTTGCAAGACAAGTCCAGGCTCCAGAAATGGGTAGACAACATGAAGCGGGAGGAGTGGACCCCGAGTCGACATCAGTACCTGTGCAGCGAGCATTTCAAAGAGGACTGCTTTGATATCCGATGGGGCATCCGTTACCTGAAGAACACAGCCATCCCAACCCTATTTCCCTCCATTGAGGATGTATGTATCGGTCTTGTTTTCCTGTCTCAAAATCCATCAGTTCTAACTTTAAGTAAGGGCTTGCCAGACACCACAAAAGTATTTAAGTTTTTGGCATTAAACATTTTCTGAAAGAGGAAAAGTGCAAGTAGAATACCAATAAGTGGAAAAACACACCGTCTCTTGCAGAAAATACCAAATTTTAGGCTCACCCAGAGTTTTTGGTGTGCATCAAGCCTGTTCCTTTATTTTGTAATCTTTTGCAGTGCCTGTGACCAGACTTCTTTTCTTTTATTTCAGGATGGAGAGAAAAAAGTTACCACCATTAAACAAAGCCCCAAGGCCAAACCCAGAACTTTAGACACTGTCATTGAGCCCACAGGATTTGACTCGCCTCTCAGCAAGAGGCCGCTTATTTTGGGCAGAACATACAAAAAGGTGCAGTCAAGTTCAACAAACGGCTCCATTTGCGAACACACAGAGACGATATTTGAACCACCTCTGGCGTCGGACACCGGCATCTGCTGTCATTCGCATCTCTCATCAGAGATACGGACTGCTGCTTGTGAGATACCAGGCGACAGCGGAATGCCAACAGCGTCTTGCATCGCACTGTCCCCATGCAGTGAGCCCCATTCTGAAGAAAAGGCTGACTCGATTGTTACCGTTTTGTGCTGTGAGTCAGTGGGCCCTTTCTCGGCTGGAGAGGAAAACGTGGATGCAGCTGCCCTCCAGGCAGCGATGGGCCAGGCTTTTAGCTATGTCCCCGTGGAATTGGTAATGGACGAACCCACAGCCGCTTTTTTGGACGATAGGGGACCCAGTGAGGGCGAGCACATTTATGCTTACGAGCACTCGTACTGCAGACCGGACACTGACAAAGATCATCTTTGGCGTAGGATCTTGAGTTTGCATGCAAAGATCTTGGGACTGGATCGCAGGGAGGAGAGCACCTTGGCCAAAATCCGTGCTCTGGAGACTGAGGTAGCCCTCCTGAAAAGAGACGGTGCTGTTTTTAAAGAGAAGCAGAAAATGTTAGAAGATTATATATCATCCATGTTGCTCTGATTTTTGCAAGCTATGGACTCCGTAATGAGACTGTTGGAGTGCATGGATTTTAACTGTTACCATTGAGTCACTTTTGCCAATATGTTGCACATGCTCGCTCCCATACATAAAGCACATCAGCACACACTGTCTTATTAAACTCCGTTGTAACTCAGTGTCCTGCAACATGCTCTCATATCCATATTACAATAGGCCTTTTTCACTGCGGAGGTTTTGACATGTCACAGTAGGAATAGCACAGGTGTTTAAAAAACTGAAATGAATGAGGACTAAATTTCATTTAGCTACTTTTGTGCATACTGTCACACTGCCATTGCTTATTGTGCTATTACCACTATATGACAAGTAAAAACGTCTGCTGTATAAAAAAGGCCTGTTGTATATGTTGTGTTTTTGTCCACACTGTGGCACTGTATGACCATCTTCACAGGAAGTGTTTCTAAGCTTGACTGAAGCGTGGATTTCCAGCAGCCTGTTGCTGTGCGTTACTGATATATATCTGAGATTTGCCGTCATGTTTTTATATGATTGTGATCAATACACGATCCTTAACTTATTTAATGGCTCACCATGAACCTTTTTAATACTACATACAACAGACATAAAAATTAATGAGTCAAACTTTTCGTTTAAAAGCATAATTAGAACAGAATCGCCACTTTTAAAGGTCCCATGACATGGTGCTCTTTGGATGCTTTTATATAGACCTTAGTGGTCCCCTAATATTGTATCTGAAGTCTCTTTCCCGAAATTCAGCCTTGGTGCAGAATTACAGCCACTACGAGCCTGTGCCACAATGAGCTTTCCTTAGGATGTGCCATTTCTGTGTCTGTAGCTATTTTAAATTTTAAATGCTATTGAGGAGGAGAGAGGGTGGGGGCAAGGTGGAGGGTGGGGGTGTGGCCTTGACCAACTGCCACTTTGCTCATTTGAAAGCCATGATGTCTCTCTCTCATGGGTGGGCCAAATTCTCTGGGTGGCCAAAGCAGAGAAAGGGGAGGTAACCTTCCAGATTGGCCCATCTGAGCTTTCATTTTCTCAAAGGCAGAGCAGGATAACCAGGGCTCGGTTTACACCTATGACCATTTCTAGCCACTGGGGGACCATAGAAAGGCTGGGGGAACGCATATTAATGTTAAAAACCTCATAAAGTGAATTTTTCATGCCATGGGACCTTTTAAGATTTACTGTATTCTCTTTTTTTTGGTCAAATGGCCTTTTGAAAGGGAGTGCTAGGGCACTGCTATGATTGTATCAAAATCGCTGTTTTTAAAACGCTACAAACACTGAAACTTTGCTTGAAGTATCACCAGGGTCTCTACAGAGTTTACCAAAAAGGTTTTGAACGACTCACTGTAGCAGTTGGTTTATCCCGGTCGCTGCAACCTCGCCAGTCAAAAAGAATTTGTATACACAAACAATGTTCTCAATGCTCGAGTCCATGTGGAGAGAACTTTGCTCGAAGTACCACCAGGGGTACTTCGAGCAAAGTTTCATGTTGTGTCGAGACTTCTTATTGTTTCAAAAATAGTGATTTTGATGCGATCATAGCAGTGCCCCTACTACTCCCATTCAAAAGGCCATTTGACCGAAAATACGGTAAATCTTAAAAGTGGCGTTTCCGTCCTAATTATGCTTTTAAACTAAAGTTTAACTCGGGTACGTTCACAAAAAGACCCTATGGTTGCATTTTGGTGAGAGTTCCGCTTTAAGTTCTGGTATTTATTTGACTGGAACGAATAGCTACCGCTTGCTGTGTTAACGCACATGAAATCAATTATTTCGACTGTGTTCAAAACAACACCGTTCACACACTTGTCGTTGTTGAATCACTAGAAATTGAGTCCATGTAAGCAGAGGCACATTGAATTTCTGTGCTGTGTTTGAATGCCAGTTCTACCGTTCTGTCATTCCGTGTAATCTCCTGCCAGTCCACACAATTCTGCTTTACAGAAAAATCAGTGATGGATTTACTTTGAAGTAGAATAACGTGTATTGTAAATGTGTTTGTTAAAGCATGTGCTTTTCAGGAGGCTGTGTTTGTGTCCACTATGTCCCTGGTGATTGTTTTAAACCACCACAATGACATGAACATGAACCAGCTGCAAGATTTATCTCCCACTTTTCCACCCTTGGGCTCTGAATTAGGCATCATAGTTTGTTTGGCCAAGTGAGATACCTAATCCTATTTGAAGCAGCTTTCCAGAATGAAATGCGCCATAGGCTGTCTCTGCACTGTAGCAGGCCTGGCCACAGAATCTGTGGAACAGTGTAAAGTGGATTGTGACCATTATAAAACATTGTATTTTTAATCCACATCTGTCTGTGGTTGTGACAAAATAGAAAGAAAAAAACACACCTGCTACGCTTTTAATTGAGCATAGCATTGCGTCACTGCATTACATCAACACTTTAAAATGCACTAGGCATTCATAATGGCCTTTAATGAGATGGAGAGGCAACTGAGAGGCTAAATTGGTTTCAAATGAATATAAGTGATTGCACGTAAATCAAATGACTCCTGAGGGTTTTGCATTACGTGAGGAGGTTACAAGATGACATTTTCCTGGCAAAGAATGACACAAGCCCCGGCGAGGATTAAGAGAATGATTCTCAACATGAGTTACAAATTGTAGTTATCCTGCTGCTCTGCATTTTGGCAGGACAACAAAACGCCATCACAGTGCATTAGGCCCCTAATCATCCCAGCGCATTTGTCCCCTAATGCACTTTGATTATGGTGTGTCTCTTTGCAAGTGCCAAATCCTATAGAAATATAAGTGCATGTTTTGAGTATGGTGGTATTAACAAAGCTATTCACTGCCAGGGAAATGTAAATGACCATCAATAAAAAAGGACTAAGGAATAACATGTTCACAATAAACCAACAAAAGCAACCAATACATAACAGACTGGTGAGTAAGGATAAAATGAGCAAAAGATTATTAAGCCAGAAGGCCTTATGATAAAAGTCCATTTAAAAAAAGCGTTTTCGAAAATGACAAAAAAACACTAAATCTCATTTGTCCTCAGTTTATCTGTTTAGGTAGTGCAATGACGAATTCCAGCAGGTGCAAATATCAGGAACAGTATTTTTTGATGTTTACTTGTTATCAGACAAAAAGGCAAAAGTTATACAAGCAGAAGGAAGAAACGCAAATAGCTAATGTGTGCAGTTTACATTTTAATTACATAAGAAATATTTACAGAACATTCAAAATAAGTCAAATGTGTCCATGGATGATGTATAGAATGGCACATATAGCATTGTTTATCTGTTTTTTTTTTTCATGTTTTTTTTAAAAATGTATTTCCTCCAGCACTGAATGAAAGAAGGTATTGTTATGCCGGTGGAAAAGATGCTGCCATTGCATATATATGCATTAGCTTGTTTCACTGATTCAAACTTTTTTGCTAAAACATAAAATAAGTGTTTATCATTTATGCATGATGGGTGTTTTATTTGTCACAACACTGAAACATTGCTGTAAGATGCCAACAGAATTTCAAGCTAATACTCATGTACAACGATCCTGACACTAATCCAGTTATTAGATTCATACACAACAACTACAGTACATAGATTTAAACACAGGATCCATGATGCAATTAATCTGGACTTCGCCAAGCCCTGGATTGTATCTTAACTGACAGTTCTTTTTTTTGTTTAGCTATAATATAGATATATCCAAGGGTTGGTGCAGCTGTTGAGGCTGGCCAACAACATGATGATGGCAAACACTGGACCTGTGAGAGAGAAAGAGAGATAGAGAAATGGTTAAACAAACTCTTAAAAAGAAATGACTGGAAAGGTGGCAGCGGATCTCCAAACTTTCTGAAGTGCACAATTGATGACTAGCTTGACATGTGGGCCTATGGTGACATTAAATAAATTGTTACAGGCACCTTTGGTCCTCAAAGGATGTGGACCTCCTACACATCATTTGGACAAACCTTTAGTAGGCGCACTGCTGGGGCTCCATGCAGACCATAACTGGACAACAAAGAACGGGCTCCAACACACTGTGTATATCATTATAATAACAAAAGTCATTTTCACAGTCTTAAGCATCGCGTTGGACACACATTTCGTGCCCGCGCGCCCAGTCTGCAGCGCCTTTCTCTTCATGTTGAAGTAGATTGTTGTGCATATTCTCATTTGGCAATAGAGCACAATGACCGCAGGCAGGGCAAACACTGACAGGGTGATCCAGGTGATGTAAACCCTGCTCCCCCACGGTTCAATGAATGTAGCCCAGCAGTCGTACTGGTTCTGCTCCACCTCCAGGAGAGAGAAGATGGAGATCTGAGGAAAGCTGAAGGCGAGAGAGATCAGCCACGCTGCGCCTATAGAGAGGTATCTCCTAAACGAGCCCTTCAAGAAGGAAACCATTGGCTGACAAACCGCATGGTACCGGTCTATGGTCATAGCCACTATCATGTACGTGGAGGAAAACATCCCCACCACCTGCAAGTATTTTACGGACCGGCACAGGAAGTCCGTGCCTCGGAACCTGTGCGTAATTTCCATGAGAAACTGCGGTAGGACTTGGAAAAAAGCGACCACCAGATCGGCCAAGCACAGATGCAAGAGGAACAGCTGGGTTTTTGTGTTTCTTTTTCGCTTCTTCCAAAGTGTGTCCAAGAAGAAAAGATTGCCACATGTTGCAAGCACAAAAACCAAACCCAAAATTCCAGCTCTGATGAGCGCAAAACGTCCATACACTTCTCCATCCTCATCAGTTGCCGTTTCTGAGCTGTTGTTGCTGCCGGAACCCATTCAGTTTCAGATGTTTCCCGTTTGTAAATTGTGGGTTCAATTAACGTTTCCGTACATTATGTAGGGGTTGGATTATTGGATTATTGCAATGTTGACGCACTGCAGGCATTTCGACATTGTCCTCCTTTGCGCGCGTGTAGCAAGTGACTGTGGTGGCTTTCAGATGGGAAAGCCATCGACTTGGAGGGGTGAGGGGGGTCAGCCTACTCAGTGACGACTGATTGTAGGTGCATGTCATAAGCCTGACATTGACAAACATATTATAAGACACTCCCACGTGTATTTTGTTATCGTCAAACTCATAATCTCAAAATGTACAGTGAAATATAAATACATTCCCTCCTGAACTTATCATTAGTAATATCTAACTCATCTTCAAAAGGTGTTTTCTAATGCCTCCTGAACAAGTACTGAAGCATCTGTTATAGATTACACTTCAACTCAGAGTTTTTCAGATCCAGAGAATGACAATCAAAAGGTATTACTCATTTCTGTAATAACCACATCATGCTCTGTGAGTTTTCAAAATATATGCTAAATAATAAACTTGGCAGAAGGGATTACAATCTATTCACCGCTCCTGATCCTAATTTAATAAGAATTTCATAAACGTTCTGCATCTTATTTGTTGCTAGTCTTAGTGGTGCAACTGAGCACAGAGCAACTGAAATAACTGTGAAAACTGAAGAAAAAAAATACACATTAGTTTTCTTCACTGCTTTTATTAGAGGTTGCCTTGATAATTGCACTAGGAGTTAAAAGCTCTGACATTTAGATTGGGAAGGCAGAGAAAGAATTCTAGAGCAGAAAGGCAAGTCTGAATACAGCTGTCTTGATGTCAGACACAACAGAAATGTGATCTCAACATTGCTTAAAACCAGAGGATACTACTTTGTGGAGTGCCATCAGATGTGAAGGCCACGCATTTCAACATTCAGAAAGGGTTCTTTTGAATATACCCTGGAAATCAAAAGGAAGGCTGTTAATAGTCTTCGACTGCTCAAGTAGGAATGAGCAGACCCTGGTCGTTTGATCAGATGAACAGGGAACCTTTTGGCTAAAAATTGTGTTAAACATTGAGTCAACAAAACCTGACTGCTCAGAGTTGAAGGCTGTCAAGCACACAAATAACGTTAATTTACACCTAAAGTTGCATAATGAAATATGAATGAAAGAGGTATTTAAGTGATTTTGATTTGCTTATTGCACTTTCATTGTCAATTATAGTGTGATTAAAACTCACTATTTACATTATTTACAGTACTTGATTACAGCTGATATGTGAAAAGGTACACAACCTTATTTAACAGTAATTTAGTTTTACTGCGAACCGTCGCAGGAAGTGCTTTTATTTTGAAGTAGCCTACACGGAAGTTGTCGGTTGTGTACCTTGTGTCTCTTGCTAGCTTACTCAGATGCAACCGTTATGCATGTCTATGGATACAACCTATGGATACAACATGTCCGTCAAGCTAAGTTGCTCACTTTATTATTTGTAAAACTGCAACTGCAATAATTATTACGGTTCATGACAGAAACATATTGAACAGTAAATGGTCACAGTAAAAGACAAGCCTTTTTGGTCGTCAAGCCATTCCACTACAGGCAGAGTTACTCGCCACCGCTGATAAACTGCAATGATTCACGTGTAAGCAAGACTAAACATTAATTCCTTTTCCATTAATAATGTTTAAATCTGTCAGCAGCTCGGACACACTGCTGTCCGAGCTGACGTACCGTCACCTGTTGGGACACAGATGTTATAAAATAATACTCACGGCTTTTTTTTTTCCTGTGAACAAATGATTCGCGGTGTTGGGAAATTCTTAAAAAATGTTGCGTTAAAATGCGTTGTAACTCGCGTTACTGAGATTGTAACGGGTAATAATATTACCGAAATTTAATTAGTAATGCGTTATATTACTGCGTTACAGCAAAAAGGAATACATTACTGTAATTGCGTTACTTTTGTAACGCGTTACTCCCAACACTGGTTACCAGTGGATGGCAGGGACATACAGTACAATCACAATGTATTATTATTTAACTATAATGTCACCACCAATTCACCCATGACAAATGTAATATAATACTTACTATATACTTTCTCGGTCATGACAGGATGTTCATATTCCACAATAAAGTACTTAACAAGAGTTGCATATGGTTTTTGAAAGAGTTGCAGGTATAGCTTCAAAGCCATTGCACATGCCATTAGCTATGAGTCACCTTTGATACAATAGAGAAATATGGCTATACAAAGTTGCCACAGTGCCACTCAAAAGAAGTGATTTTCTAGTGAATTGCTGTTTCATTTCTCACCATGTGAACGAAATCCTTTTGAAAAGGCACCTTCACATGTACTGACCTTTACCAAGGCAGCAATAGTAGACTTATAATTATCATTGCCAACAGACACATCAGTCTTCAGCAATTGTCACATAGCAAACCAAAGTCTGGCCCACTCAAACTAAGTGATGTTATAAGACAGCTCTTGCTGGCTTGACTGCAAAAGTCTCAGCATGTGAATAGTTGAGAACAATGTGAAAAACTAAATTGTGCATTGGCTCATAATAACTTCTATGTGACAGGCCATGAATAATAGGGGTGTTTAGTGTGTGTGTACCATTGACTGTAAGTATGAATATTAACAGTCTACGGTGTGTAGCCTACATGTGCATGTTATTGGAGAAAGATCCAGTTGCATTGCATTAGGTATTGATAGAACTTGGGATTGAACATGGTTTCATAAATTATATATTTTCTTGCAAAGAAGCATTGTCAACATGAGCTGTTACTATTTCTGTATTTCACAAACACACCGTCCAAGTAAACAGAAAATTTAATCATAGTCTACATCAAGCCAAGGATAACTGTGCATAAGATCTTGAAAGCATAAACATACTGCACATACTGTGCGGTGTATTCTTGATATATTTAAATTGTAATTGCTCCTTTTTTGCAGTGAAATATTTGTTCGTTTAATTCCAAATAAGTTTTGTCGACACGTCGTGGCATAAATAAAGAATTGCACTGTACAGGGCCCACACCACACAGCTATGTCACTGCGTCCGTGATCTTGTGATATCGCGAGAATCCAGCTGCCGTGCAGGTAATCACATCCACATCCTCGCTTCTGAATGAAATACTGTATTTTGGCAACATATTTAACCGTCTTTGTTTCGTATGGTAAGAAGACGTTTGTTTATTTTGTGACATTGCGTAACATTCGACAAACTGACACTATACACTATTAATTAGCAAAGTTAGGCCAACAGCAGCTATGGTAACGCTAACTAACGTATATATATATATATATATATATATATATATATATATATATATATATATATATATATATATATATATATATATATATATATATATATATATATATATATATATATATATTTGACAACTGTTTGCCTAGCAAGCCAGCTTTCAGACATCATGAGGTGTTCATGTTTTTAAAAAGGGTTAACGTTAACTATCTAACACAAACGGCTTCGGTGCAATACACCCATATTTTGGTGTCTTGAATATGTGTTTTAACGTTAACTCTAACGTTATTCTAACTTAGCTAACGATTAGCGTTAGCTAGCTAGTCACTATGAGGGCCAACAAAACGCACAAGTCATACTAGAGAATCATAACGTTACTGTAAATTATAGGCTATCTAACGTTCAGCTAGCAGCAGAACTGTTTACTGGCTAACAGTTTAAGTTTAAGCTAGCTAACGTTTGTTATTTCGAAGTGAATTGATACCATAGAAATATCAGGGCAACGGGAACTCCAAGGCATTATCTGGGATTTAATGTCAACTCTTAGCAAGTTGGGTGTAACTTCTGGTTGTATTTCTAGATCCAGAAATCTTCTTCTGGGTGGTTCGGCGGTTCAAAAGTGCATCGCTGATCGGAGCAAAGTCTTGCTCTCAATAACGTCCGCGAGCCACTTCTCTCTGAACCTGGTCCTGCCCGGTGTGTGCACTAGCCTGTTGGACTCCACTATGAAGTGCACCTCAACGGGCAGAGTTTGTGGTTTGACTTTAGATATGTCCACGACGAAGTAGACGCTAGCTGTCCCCTGAATCGGCTTCCGCGACGTCGGGGTACTGAAGCGGGCCTGGTAGTGATAAAAGGTATGATGCTCCTCCTCGGTTGTGTAGAGGAAGTCCAGACTGTAAAGCCAGCCGGGCTGTATCTCCCAGGTTTGAATATACTCCCCGATCTGCTTTTCCCCCACTTCGACTGTAAAGTCTTGTCCGGCAACCCAGTTATTATTCCTCATCTCACTGTCAGGAGAGTCATCCAGCTGCTCCTTCGTGACAGCGTGGTGGTGTCTCTCCAGCAATTTTTTCACAAGCTGAGCTGACTCTGGCCTGAAATTCAGATTGAATGAATCTCGGTCCTCTTCCATCTTGTCTTTGTAACAACAACAGCACACAGGTCGCCTGGGAACTGGATGGTTGCTAGCTAAGTTTTTAGCATGTGAAAGCTGTTATCTGTTTTTGTTGCTGTTAACAGTTTCCATGGCTACCAGGATAGGTGAGGTGGCAAATGGAGCCCTCTGTTGACCACTTTCCATTTTAATGTGCTCCGTTTTTTGTTATTGTTTTTTAATATATTGTTTATGTTTTTTTAGGAAACATTAGAACAAGCAGCAACAATTGCTAATTTCCTTCCAAAATGGAATTTCTACCAAAACCTGCTAATAGCAGGTAGCCTGCCAGAATGCTGCATCGTTTAACACCGTCATGAAGCATCATCCGATTGCCTGATTAACTTCAAGTTCTCCAATGCTGTTCTGAGTGAGCCAGAAAACGCATGTCGCGAATCAGGACCACACTTGATAGTGTCACCAAGGCAGTAGGCAGCACAGACCTCATCTCCAAGTTCTCCCGCTTCAAGCCTGGCAATGCCACGGTTGACAGCACCCATGCAGAAAAGGCTCTGGTCACAGCCGAGACCTTAACCTCTAACAACGCAGCTACAGCCTCACCACCTAAAGCCACCATGAAAGAAGAAGAAGAAGTGGAAGAAGAAGTGGAAGAAGGCGAGAAGAACACAGCCAAGGAAGAGTCCAACATGCAACAGCAGCAAGAAAATCCTTTTGTTGCCACAAAGAAATCCACATCAAGTTTAGCTCCAGCAGCGAATGTATCTGCATCTAGCTCTTCCTCGACTTTGGCCAAACAAACTATACAGCTGTTTCACCCAGCATCTCTGTCCACCAACATGGATGAGACCTACAAAACTCTGGCTCAGCACATCAATAGTTACTTTGGCACCAGCACACAAGAAGAAGAAGGAGACAACAGGCCACTGCAGCAGCAGCAGCAGCAGCACCACAGAGAAGCTGATGATCCTGTTTCTCAGCCCACTCTCAGCACCGTTGCTCGCACAACTAGGGACCACATTCCTATGTTGTCCTCAGTGGCAGAGGCTAAAAGTATTGAAGCACCCGCTACCTCTCCTCCCCCTCCCTCTCCATCAGATAAGCTCAGTCCTCCAGCAGCGTCGCCCTCCTCTGACATCCCTGCAACTGAAAGTGCAGCTCAGTCCATCCCTGTGCCTGCTACCTCCCCTAAGAAAGGCTTCACCCACTACTTTTCTTACCCTCGGCCCAGTGTTCAGGCGTTTGTCGGCAGCTACATTGCACCCCTGGTCCCCAAATTCAGAGGTGATTCCAAAAGCATTGCACCTGAAAAAAGCAAGTCTTCAGCAGTAGCAGTGGAAGAGCCCACTGTTGACAAGGCAGGACAGAAGACAGACAGTGAAGAGGAGAAAAAGGATGAAGTGAACCAACAGCTGTTGACTCAAAGAGAGAAGGTGAGGCGCTCAGTATGGCTCTAATGAATGTTTAAAGCTTAGGGCAGTACACAAATCAAATTGGCAAACAATCGCTTCTATGATGTCACTTGGTATGTTATTTAGGTAAAATGGGTTGGAGGCTTCATATTTGTCAGATGGTCCTGATGTTTTGTCTATGGTGTGTATTTGTCATGCAGATAATAGCCAGGGTGAGTTTAGACAACAGGACCAGAGCCCTGGTGAAAGGCCTGCAGAGAGTCACTGATGTCAAGATCCTCACCAGTCGAGTGGAGGAGCTCATCCATCACCTTCTGGAGTTCCCCGAGACGCGAGGTGTAGCTGTCAAGGTTAGTTTGTGTCACTGTTAGAGTTGTTGTTGTTAACTGCAGTTCAGTTAAATGTCAGATGTGTTGCACAGTCCTCAAACGTTTTTGTAAGTGCGACATTTTAGTATGTTTGGGTATAACGATGCAACCTTTAGGAGAGTGTGCTGCCCTGTCTGCTGCGATTGCGCCAGGCCAGAGACCTGCCTCTTCAGGGTGCTGTGAGAGAAGCTCTGGCCCTGATTGGCTATACTGAACCAGTCAAAGGCAGAGGAATTCGGGTCCTGGCCATAGACGGAGGCGGAACAAGGTAAAGCTATACTGGGAGGGGAAAAGTAATTTTAAAAATGAAAGAATATGTATCCTCCAAAAAATCTAAAATAAATATATTCCTTTAATAAATATGAGTCCACCTACTTTTACATTCACTGTTTTTATAAGCAATGTATGAGCAGCAGTAACTTATCTGGCTAAGGAATAGAGTGCCACCTACAGAATTTAAAATTTACCAGTACTGGCTACAGTATCATTGCAGTCCAACTGTACAAGACCACCTACATATATTTTATCAAATATAATATTTGCATTTTTGTCAGTCTAGGTTTGTAAACCTGTGCCTTTTTGTTACAGGGGACTGCTGGCCCTGCAGACGCTCCATAAGCTGCAGAACCTGACTGGTAAACGAGTCCACCAGCTGTTTGACTACATCTGTGGAGTCAGTACAGGTATGTTGTCATTACTGTTTAGTGTTAGTCATTTTTTTTCTCTCTTACTTCTCCTCTAACACTGACCCCCGCATGGGAATTTATGTAAACACTGATATTCCTTGCTCACTGGCACATCACACTTGTTTCTCTCTACTTTAGGTGCTATTTTGGCCTTCATGTTGGGAATTTTTCAGATCCCCTTAGATGAATGCGAGGAGATGTACAGGAAGCTGGGTTCGGATGTCTTCAAACAGAATGTCATTGTTGGAACTGTAAAGATGGGCTGGAGCCATGCTTTCTATGATAGTGAAATATGGGAAAACATACTAAAGTTAGTCTCTAAAGTTTCTACTCTTTCCATTCCTTTACAACTCTCTTTAATCCCTGATATTAAAGACACTGGGGTAGTCTATAGATAATGTATATAGAGTTGCCTGTATCTTTTTAATCTTTTTTTTGTATATTCTTTAGGGAACGTATGGGGGAGGGGCGTATGATTGAGAGTGCTAGGGACCCACACTGCCCCAAAGTAAGCAACATATCTTTTCAGCTCTACACCGTTTAGATAAACACTTAAAATAAGAAATAAAAAAAATGTTTGTCCCATGTATAACAAAGCACTAAGGAAAACACCAGCTTGTTGACGTACTGTAAAAACATGAATGACTTGCATGTTCCTCTGTAAATCTTCCCTTTTGTATGTCCACCAGGTGTCAGCAGTGAGCACCATTGTGAACAGGGGATTACCTCTGAAGGCCTACGCGTTCAGGAACTACCGACTCATGCCAGGAGTGAGATCCCACTACCTTGGAGACTGCAACCACAAAATGTGGCAGGCTATCAGGGCCTCGTCTGCCGCCCCAGGCTACTTCCAGGAATTTGTCCTGGGAAAAGACCTCCATCAGGTACTGCACTGAACTGAGAGAACTGGGCAGGAGTTTAGTTCAGTTGAGTTTAGTTATCGGAATTTAAATATTGTAGTTTGAAAAAGGAGGTTGATAATAACGCAGGTTGCAGAATAGATGAAAGCGTTGCCATGTGTCATTTTGTCCAAAAATACAGCAATATGCTCAATAATGTAAATTTGAAGGAAAATCCTCTCCATTAACATGAACAGTGGCGCAGATGGTAATAGTAATCTAAGAAGACACATTTCTCTGAGAGCCCTAGTTTAGTGTGAGAGGGTAATTTCCTTGAAATCTTACCAATCAATACACTTACGCAATAGCACTGCATTGCTCAGTGCCAAGGACAAAAGCACAGAGCATTGCACTGCATTCTGTGCTTGCGTGTGTGTGTACACATTAAGGGTATGTGTGTAGATTTGTTTCACTCTTCCAGACCATAACCTTGAAGGCAGCCCCTTCGTTGGTTCATCCTCTCCTCCGGCTGTCAAGAGTCTAAGAGAGAGAGTGAACAGAATGAGATTGAAGTTGAGAGAGATTCCTTGGACCCGGCCTATCCCCCCTAAACATCAAAAGCCTCGTCCTCTTATGACTTAAAACCTGCCTTCCTGCAAAGAAATGGAACGCTTCTGATTTGATTTCCCATGAAAGAAAATATCCTGTCTGTCAGACCAACACTGTCTAAAAGCGTGTTTGACTATAACAAAAATATAAATATTTGATACGTTTTTAATGCAGTAGTGTCTCACTACAAGTTTGTTTGCCGAAAACCTTGTCCTACTGAATTATGTTTAGGGAGACAATACTGCTTCTCCTGACTACCTATTGGAGACTAGTCTACTGGATAAATAAACTGATAATGTATGTGTTAAAAATATCAGCAATCACCACTGGATGATGTTTGAATCTGATACTGTATGAGGCTGCACAGTGTTGCCATTTTAGTGGTTTTCCATTTCTGACTAATAATGACATAGTGTATGGTAATGGATGATAGCTCTTTTTTTCTTAAGGTTCAAGAATTAGATTAGGTTTCGGTAGGAGCTTATTGTATGAAAATCAGGCCGTTGTGGCATCTGATAAATTACTACAGTGTTTGTAGCATTAATGTATCGCACTTTGAATTTTGATTATTGGGCCGGATATCTTTTAGATGGTCTTTATGGGCAGCAATTATGCTCAAGGCTTAGCTTCATTTAAATAACCTACTTAGGCAAATTAGCCTTGTCCCTGCTTCTAACAAGTATTTTTCTCCCCTGCCATTTCCTAATGCATAGTCCTGATAGACAGCCCTTTACAATGTTTTACTCAATAACCGATCCTAATCTCCACTCCCACTCTGCATGCTCATTGACCTAAGCTTAGATTCTGCTCTGTATTTAAAATCAAAACAAATGGCCTATTAGTCATTTGCCCGAGCCCAAGCTTTTTCAGCTACTAATTTAGCAAAGCAGCTAAATGTAACCGCGACCTCTAACCCCAAAAACATGTGTGATTTTTGCGACTAATGTATTAACAAGACCGAAATCTCCTCATATTTTAAAGTAGCATGGTAAATAACAAGCTGATCTTTTCTGAGCATGATCAGTCTCCAACTAAAAGAAAATTAGCTGAAAGAATATCTGTTTCCCATAGACTGGGATGGGATAACAGCAGGTCCGGAAAGTAAGTGTGTGTGTGTCCGTGTGTGTGTGTGTGTGTCCGTCCACATTCCTCTTGGAGCTACATAGTGTTTCATCGAGAGTTTGAGCTACCGTTGCCACCCACCGGTCTCACTCCTACTCTAGTTTTCAGCACTAGCAGCGGTATTTCTCAGGGGAATTCTGCCATTGCAGGGCATCAGAAATACATAGATACACACATAAATGGAGCAGAGAAAGACACATTCACACACTCAATGTAGAGGTAAAAATTGAAATGTTCCTCCTTCTCATAGCAAACTATTATTTTTATTGGGCTATAGCAGTCATTTCCCTGCATGAGGATGCTGCATTTTAGCGGCATCTTCTTTTTGTGTTGTGGCTGGATGCAGGCTAAATGTCATTCAGTTGGGTCAGACCTCAGGGTGAGAGGTTGAGGGTCAGAGCTGAGGCGCAGCTGTGTTATTAACCTGCTGTTTCAAGAGTGCGAACTGTGTTCCACTGTTGCAATATCTTGAAACCCCTAAAGGTTAACTGCTTTATAATGAGGCTAGGAATGATAGGTTTTAGGCTGTATTTGTCCCATAATAATACAGGGCGGCAGAGTGGACAAGTCACCCCTAGGCAGACATTTGAATTCAAAAAGAGGTTCCTAGAACAAAATATTAAGCTTATTCAGGTATTTCTCAACTACTTTAGGCTAAGAAATAAAGTTGAATTAATAATGAAAGCAGTTATGAAAAGAAATAAGGCATATACTGGTAGATTTCTCATGTTTCTTCATCACCCGTTGTTAAAAATAAGTGTATGTGTGGTTGTTTGCTTTATCCTAGAAGGAGCAGATTTTGGATACTTTTCTACTGCCCACCCCCTGTACTGTAGAGATGTGGAAATGGCCGTTACCCCTGCTCTGCTGGTGGGTGGGGGGGGTCCGACCTCTTGTGTGCCACACTCTCCATCTCTATTAATCCGAGAGCCAAAAACCCTTCGGTGGTTGGATATGGTCCAAAACTTGACTCGGAAAGACAGTGAAAGAGTATTTAGCACTAAATCGGTCCAGGCATCCATTCAGCTTGATTGTCCTCTCTCTGCCATTGTTGGCACCATTTAGATCAGCAACTCTTTCATGAAGCCAGTAAGGTTATTTAGAGAAAAAGCACGTAATTTGGGATTAGCTTATAAATGGAGTCGGTCAAGATTAGAATGCTCAAATGCAGTATGTTGATCAACAAAGCTAAATTCAGGTTAATGCAGCAATTAGAATCTTTTATTTAGCTGAATTCCAGACCAAATTACAAATACTTATTTAGATGCAGATAGCTGTTAAAAAGACATCTTTTCCTACTTGTTTACTTACTGAATAAACAGGGCGGTTTGCCAGCGCAGCACATCTCTGGCCAGGGAGCTTCTTTTCCTCCTGCCTAAAGCTGTGTAGCTCTGGGACAGCTTGTCCACTTCACCTCATTTGTCCCCTACAGGCTGTCACATCAAATATATTGAAACTAGAGGCACATTCAATACATACAAAGTGTCCTATATGCGCATTAACCTTGCTTATTAAGCATATTTGACTGATTAAATGCTGAAGGTGACTTAAATGTTTTCGAATCCTTCAGCAAATGTTCCACCCTGCTTCAGTTGCAGCAGAAATAAGACCGGAAGATGCTACATGCTACAGTTGGTTTACTTTGAGGGAAATTGGCTGATTCTTTACAATTTATTGGAGGTTCTCCTTCCCTTTTATCATTTCACTTGCCATCGGCCTTCTCCTTTAGGATGGGGGACTCCTGATCAACAACCCCACAGCGTTGGCCATCCATGAGTGTAAGTGTTTGTGGCCTAACACACCCCTGCAGTGTGTGTTGTCTCTGGGCACCGGGCGGTACGAGGCAGCGGGCAAGAACAGCACGACCTACACGAGCCTGAAGACCAAGCTCACCCACGTCATCAGCAGTGCCACAGATACCGAGGGTAAGACCACACAAAATTTAGTTTTGCATGTGTTTGACGTCCAACACACATTAATTTATAAACCACAGATCATAGAGGCGTGCAGTCACCGGCAGTGTATAAAGCACTGTGATTTCTCTGGTTCAGTACAGTCTCTTGAAATATAAACCGAAAGAGGAAATGCCTGGAACTAGTGTCTGACTTTGCTAGCTAAAGGCTCCCAATCCAGCCTTTCTTTTATTTTTTATTTTTTTTCCTTTTTAGAGGTGCACACCATGCTGGATGCACTCCTGCCCCCTGACACGTACTTCCGCTTCAACCCCTACATGAGCGAGGACATCCCGTTGAACGAGAGCCGCGCCGAGAAGCTGAACTTCCTCAAGGGCGAGGGGGAGCGCTACCTGGAGCGCAACGAGGCCAAGCTGAGGAAGGTGGCGAGCGTGCTCAGCCAGGAGAAGAGCGCCATCCAGAGACTGGCAGAGTGGGCCAAGCTCAAGGCCGAAATGTACGAGGGTCTCCCCTTCGTCTCCAAGCTGTAGTTATTGGTTTGGCAACAGTGTGACCACAAGTGAGTTTTTAAGGTAAGAAGACCCAATAGATTAGGGTGCAATCTGGACACATTTGTTAAGCATTTTGGTAGGCAATTTAATCAAATACCAAATGATTTTTTTTTTTTCTCACATTTTGATCACCATTTACCACAACACTAGACAATTACATCTATGATTATGCATTAAAAAAAAGACAATACAGTAAATAATAGTGTGAAAATTTCAAATATGATGTAATTTGTTCTTTGTGAGACAGAATGTGTCTATGATGAAGCCGGAATAATATATGAATATGATTGATGAAATGAATTACTTGAATGATCGGGGAAAGGCTGGCTAAAAGTGCTAGTTGACAGAACGCACAAAGATGGTAATGGGGCACTGACACATGACCATAATATAAAGAATTAATGGTAATATGATAACTGCAGTTATTTTGTAAAACAACTGATATTTATTTGCATTTTCAGTAACTTGAAGACAAGATGTATTTAACACATGTATGTTGCAAAATGAAAACATAAACACGACTGCCTATTTCTAACACTGTACAGAAGAAGGAACTAATGCACTTTGTAAAATAGAGCTCTTAACCATGAAAATGTAAATAATATTTGAAATAATTATAAATGATTTGAGTGCTCTTGCTAGAATTTAAGAATAAGGCAAAAGATACTGCTGATTCTTAATTTCACTGTGCTGTATATGCACTTCCAGACACTTAAATATCTGTTCCGATACTAATGGTAAAGTTTTAGAATGCAATGACCGTTTTCCTCTTGGTACAAAGCATGTTCTCCATTGTGGCCCATTACTCAGTATGAAGCTTTTGTCTGAATTCCTCAGCCCTGGCTGATAATAAATCATAAATTTGACACACTTTTTACATTGTGAGAATCCATATTGCCCTGATTCCTCCCTTCATTAGTTGGTGGAATGCGAAAAGAAAAATAAATGTCATGAAAAAATAAAATGTACATTTTAAAAACCGTGATATAACTTATGTTCTTTTTTTATTTTTTACGTCTGTATGATTTGTTTTTAATTCTGCTTATAATCTTTTTTGGATTGGGGAAAAATAATCCACAGGAATGTATGTTATTTATCTGCTTCTACATTCTGCTGACACTTAATCAACACAAACGCATCACAATAGAGTTGTCACAAAGGAATGCTAAGTGTCTTCATATGATGAATTGCCTGTTTTTCCCAATCGCACACATCGATTTTCTGCTTTGTTTTGATCCCATTAAAGATCCACTGAAATTCCATAGCATCATTCCTCCCAGTCACACTATTGTTACCCCAATCAACGTGAACAATACGCCACGAGGGAGCATAACCACAAACCTCTGCAACAATGACTGATGTCGGAAAGATATAGAATAATATGTCAGCCATTGCACTTTTGACTGATGCCTCACTCCTGGATTCAAACGATCAAAGTTGTAACTGACTTGACTGATAGATTGACGGCCCATTTTTGTTCCCCCAACGCTAGCTTGAGCTTCACCCAAACGTGGTCTGAATCATGGCTGAGCTGCCTACACTTGGCCTTGCTTTAGCAAGGTCTTTTCAGTAGGTAAACACTGACACTGGGGTGACAGATCCTACAAGAGTGGCTAGGTTGAAAGGTGGCAACATGGTAGATAATGTGTTTCTGAGACCAATGGGTCTAAATTTCCTGTTACTAAGGACTTCTTGGGGGCTGATTGGACGCTGGATTAATACATTTCAGTTTAGCTGCATGGAGGCTGCTCTTGGAACCAACTGCGTTAAAATGCAAAGCAGGTGCTCCAGATGCACGAGTAGGCAAACAAAATCCACAAGAAAGAGTTTGACTTGTTAGAACACACTTTCCCTTTTTAAAAGGGACACAACACAAACAAATACCTCACCGTGCCGATAGCAGATAGTTTCAGTCTACTTTGAAATACCATATTTCTCTTCACCTACATTGTTTTGGGTTGGCATAAGATGGCAGATACTTCTAAAGTGAATACTTCACAGCATTGCCATGTAAAGCTGAAACTTTCTGAATGACTAGTGGTATAAGGGTAAGTGATATGAGATAACAAACCCTCTTAAAGATGAAGAAAGTACAGAATGGCCTGGCAGACAGTGGGTAAGGTTAAGCGGTATTTGTCACAATTGCATAGTTTTAACCTAAATTACGTTCTATTATATTCCTAGAACACAGCGCTTTGTTCTTGTGTTCTTACACAGCTGGAATTTTCAGGTCAGGTTTATGCTGCTCTGAAAACTTTTAACACATAGGTGTAATTGTTGCCGTGAAATTCCGCTGTCAAACGCAGCCCAACATATTATTTAAGTCTCCTGTCCAGCTGTGGGGAGAGGCCGAGTGTCTTTGACAAGCACAGTCGAGACAGACAAATGAGGTGAACGTGAGATTAACGGTCTCTGGTGATGTTCATCCTGTTGGCAGTTTCCTTGAGTGTGAAAGGCCAAAGTGCCAAGGTAAGATGGAGTCTGCCAGGCTGTGTTTACATGAAGGAGTGGGAAACGTATATATATATATATATATATATATATATATATATATATATATATATATATATAGTTCATACCACAGCAATATTAGTTGCTTGTTGTGGCGGGAGATGTCTCTCCTCCCGCTCAAGCAGAATTGGATTGTCTGGTTTTATGGTGTTCCTTAGCAACCGTTATGGTTCCCTTCTCATTTACAATCTTCTCAATGTATGTGTGCCCACGTTCGCCTAAAATTGTCCCTGATGTGTTACATGTGTTATGCAATCGACCTCTTTTATTTTGTCTCTGTAAGTGGGTTTTATGAAAGTTGGCGTAATGCGCCAAAAAAGCGAGCACATGTAAGTTTGCCATTAATATTTTTACTCTTTGTTTTCAAGCTCCTTCATTGGGCATACACTGTTTATTAGCCTAACGTCTGCCAGGATGTTCCTGTGCCATCTTATACAAACAGTCAAGCATGCGAGAAGAAGTTTTTATAAGTTATCTCACCATGGCTCTGCTTTGTTTTTAACATGTGCTGCAGTGTCAGAACCTTAAACAATATCCTGTAAATGCACATATATAAAAACGGTTATGTAACCAGAGCCACCCCTTAACAGGTGATTTATAATCTAAGTGTGTGTGTGTGAAGCACACACAGGATTCATGCATAACATCTGTCATCGCAGAAGATAAAATCAAAATCAACCAAAGGACTCGAGGAAAACTCCTATTAAGTCACTTCTCCTCTGCGTTATCTTCCTGCTGATCCCCATCTTTTTACTGCATCATGTCAGAATATGTACACCCCAGCTGCTCTCTGACCAAGTTAGGAAGGTTAGGTTGTTTAGATGATAACAGAATGGTAGCCGGTATCTGGAAGCTGTCACTGAGACATTGTCGTACAATAATATATCCTGGCCTGTATAAACTGGTTTTAAAGTACACCGTGCCCCAGAGAAGGCTTGGCGTAGATCCTTGAAATGTAAAATGATACTAAAACATGTTTGAGTGTTTTGTCTTGAACAATTCGCTTCAGCTCATTATTGGTTAAACAGTACTGTATGATGGACTTATGGAACAGAGAGACAGTAGACAAAGTTTCAGAAATGGTAATGGAAATAATATATAGCGCGTGGGAGTATTACACCCTCTGCAGCAGTATGTCTGCAATGCCCCTCTGTGGAAAAAAAAAAGAAGAAATGGTAGAACAGTTTACAGAGTGGTGTGGCTCTCTGCAGATCTCTGCCAGTTGGACACACACACACACACACACACACACACACACACACACACACACACACCCTATTTGTCCAACAGTCCTGCATGAATATCAAACAAAACTGACTGTGCCTGCAGTGGAAACTCAAATCTTCTAGATCAACATTAGGGTGTTAATTTTACATTTTCTAAGTCACACCCATGGAAAACAATTTCGTATTTAAGTCAGTGAGCTGGTGTTTTATTACGTCTTTCAGGGAGTCTTGTCTATGCACACATACAGACACACCAACACATGTTTTATCATCTCCTATTATGTGTTTGTGAGAAGAGCTCTATTTGTCTTGATCCCACCCTTCCCCCAGGACTCGTCACCATTGCTCGTTCTAACGGTAAATAACTCCGTTGTGAATGTTAATGCCCCTCGGCCTGGATGAGTGTTACATGCTTTTATCATGTGAAGAAACTGTACATGTATACCCTTTTATTTTGCCACACGGCGCTGATGACCTGAACATGCTTTACAGTGAGCTAAATGTGAACAAGCAGTGGCAGTAAACCTTTCCTATAAAAAAAAAAAAAAAAAAAAAAAAAATATGCCGTTTAAACAGAGGTCCAGTACATTCTTCTCATCACTCATTTGACTGGTAGACAAAAAGAGTGAGAGACTGGTATTGATGGATGTTGATGACAAGGTCTTAATGTGTGCAAGACATGCTTGGTCTGTCCCAGATTGGAATTGGTGGGTCAGTAATGCTAGTGTAATGTGCAGTGGGGCATTTGACACCATGTCTATGTCTGCCACCTGTCCTGCGTTGATGGCAGGGAAACACCTGTGTGTCACTGCAGTTCACAGCCAGCATCCTAAACCCTATAGGCCACCAGGGTGCCCCGGAAAAGTAGATCAGTAAAATATCACTACATTTGTTATACTTGCACACCAATCTGCATGAAGTATTTCCCAACTACAGTCCACCAAGATACCAGAAGAGCCAGTGATTAAATTGCTAAATTATAATATTTTAAAATATGCCAGTCCAATTACAAATATTAGAAGGAAAGTATAAAATGATGCCAGCAAATTAGAAGAAGCCAAACCTGGTTAATACATAAGAAATAGATGAAAAGATAGGCCTACTACAAAGACAACTTTATGATTACCACAGATGTTAAAGGCTTTATTTCAGGAATATAAAGAGCTTTTAAATTGGATGCAATAAGGCACAATAATAGAACTCTGCAGGGTTATTGTTTATTTCACACATATCTGTCTGCAGGTCCCACTGCAGCCGCTCATTAAAACGGGGTCGCTGTAGTTGCGATTTTCTTCTTTTTTTTTCCCTTTCTTTCTTTCTGCACCGGATTGGCACCGGCTGACAGATATTGGAGGTGAAATACAGAGGTCTCACTCTGATATATTCTCCATCTACCAGAAGTAACGTGTAAATTATTCCCATGCAGCCATGTACATTAGACAAATATTAATTTAGGTCTATGGCAGGATTGCTTTGAGCTAAAAAGAAAGTAGCAGGACTTCTGTTTATTCATTTATGTAGGCCTAGTCTATTTATTTTGTAGCCTAAGTATAGGCCACATAAATGTGGTTCATTTGACATCCTTGCAAGAAGCTACCATATATAAGTAACTGAATGCAGTTTCTCTTTGAGGAGTAATTGTCGAAATAAAACTAAACATAAAAAAGCAAAAACGTTGGCCTGTGTGTAGCATTGAAGCTGGGAATAAGACTGTAGCGTTGGACGCCCACTTATGTCGAATGGGTCTGAAAAGTGGGACAGGTTTTTCACTCATGAGTGCTTCGTCATCTCAAAAGCATAGACGATCTTTGTTCGTTGCTGGTTTTTGACAGCGGCGGGGGAGCTGGTGAGGAGAGCGGAGGATCCGTGTGGACCACAGCTTGCTGCTGCAGCGGCCGAGGGGGGACGGACTAACACTGGCCGGGCACAGTCCCTCAGACACACACACACACCTCATCAATTTCTACAGCATCAACACACACTCACTGCCGGGGGGAAGGAATCAGGAGCCGGGTTGCTTCAGACGGTGAGTTTGAACATGCCTCTCTTTTTCTTTTCCTTTCTTTTTCCAAAGATGGAGATAGCATTTTTTTTCCCCCCATTATGTCTTCAGTATCAACACACCGGTATGTCAATTGAGAATAAATGGTGCAGTGGATGTGTCAAGTCGGTGCATTTTAATATGCACCAGCATCCCGGTGGTGCTGCTTCTTGACTAGGATGACCAGGTGCAAATAATATAGCAATATGGATGCCGTTTGTCGTGTTTTTTTTTTTTTTTAATTATTTTTAAATCTGGATTGTGCTGAGCATCAAAGGCAGACCATCGCAGCTTCACCGCACTGCATGCACTGCATCTTGAAGAGCAACGATGAAAGCAAGCAGAGGGATGGAAAGCAATGTGTTGCTCGGCTGTTGTACTGAGCGGTGGTTGCTGCTGCAGCAGCAGCAGCAGCAGCAGCAGGGTTTGTGCTTATTGTTGCTGCCGCCGGCCGGTGCAGGCAGGCCCACGGGCTGAGCGGATTATTTGATGTCTGCCAGTGATGCTGCCAGATGTAGCTCAGCTCCTCTAGCTGTCAATCCAAGGGTTTTCACTTCAACACGGGCAGCACTAAGGGCTAGCTTGCAGATATCAGATGTAGAGATATGAATAGTCAGCAGGTGTCTATTGATCCGTAGGCTATAGGGGGGGGGCAGCAGCCTCCTATTCTTTCATTATTGATCAACATTTTTCATTGATGTTTCCATCAAATAAATGAAATGGTTCCACGAAGGAAAGTTATGTCATATTTGTACGGTTTTGCCCTTTGAAATATTGTCTAATAGAGGGGGAAATATCGTTTTCTACATTTCTCCAAATGACATTCAAGATGTACTCAGTTGGAGTTGATATTGGATTGGTTACAGTCAAAGATGATTCATCTTGTTGGATTTGAAAACCCATTTGTAAAGGAATTCTAAGCCTGATTTTAGGCATTTGCGGTCAGTATTTGTGCTGAGAGGATTATTCAATTAATCGTTTCATCATTTCAGTCAATTTTCAAGCAACATGGCAAAACACTGTCTGGTTTTAGTGTCTTAAATGTGATGATTTGCTGCTTTTCCTTGTCAAATGAAATGTGATGGTAATAGGGACAGTTTGACTATTTTCAGACATTTGTTTCGACAAAATGATGAACCAAATGCAGGCAATGTCAAGATATAAGCTGGAGGCCTAAGCATGCTGATATGAGTGGATGTGTGTCCCTTATCACTGCATCACTTTCTGTACTAAAGGTTTATATTGTTTTCACATTGTGATTTAAAGAAATGACGTGATATGCAGATTTGTCCTGTCGCTCAGTAATAGATAATCGATAAACATGCTCTTGATTTAATTCCCTTTGGGGCCCATGTCATCATGTTACAGGGATGTTTGCAGAACATGTGCTTGATTGGTGACAACAGATGCTTGGTAATATTGCTTACAGTGTACAGTATGTGACCAGTGTGTATAACACCTGACTACACAAACATCTATGAGTAGGAAGAATCATTGTGATGGTAATAAGAATCACACTATCTGTGTGGAATTGAAGGTGTGAGTTGTGCAGTCAGTATCTGTTGTTGTAACACTATGTGATCAAATTTGACATGAGTGTTCACTGTGAACCTCAACCATACTTCATGCAAATAGGTCCCTATATCACAAAGTTTTGTATTTAGTTGTAATCGGTTTGCTGTAAATGGGAAGCCTTCTGTTGTGTTGTGCAAACCTGAAGCTGCACTAGAATGCTAATATCAGCCGGATAACCTACATTCTGAAAGTTCCAGTCAGCATTTCATACTGTATTCTTGTATTCAAGAGTATAGAGGAGTGTTAAGACAAGAGAGGAGGCATTTCATACTCTCACTGTTTTCTATGTTTTCTTCTCTATAAAACATTCAGCCTTTGGACAAGGCTCTCTGCAGTACCAGTTATGTAATGACCTTTTGTTTTTTGAATCGCAATTACCGGAAAATGAAGCTAGATTTGACACTAATAGGCCCTTTCCACAGAAGACCTTGTGATATGTCACAGAAGGGAAAGCACAGGTGTAAACAATCAAATTAAATGATGGGTGAATTCCATTAAGGAATTTAAGAACTTGGATAGAGCGGAGCCGTCGTTAATGTTATTAGTAACACCTGTGCTTTTCCTACTATAACGAGTCAAAATGTCGGATGGGACCAGGGCCTATTGTCATAATATTCAAGCAAACATATTACATTTTAAAAACCTCAAATTAAACTTTCCACATTTAAAAAAAAAATCATCAAATATGTAATGTCCAGATTAATTCCAATAGCAACTCAATCTCGCTATTTGCAGATGATATTTTTCGAGGACTCCGAATGAATTTGGCTCAATCTCCGGCTATAAAATCAATTGGAATAAATCTAATCTTCTTCTCTTGAACAACAGACAGGTGACATCAGCTGTTAGTGATACAATACCAACCCAAAGCAAAATTACATATCTAGGTGTCACCATTCACACATCACTACATCGAGTCGTCCAGGACAACTATGTAATTTATTTAAATTTATCTTGGCTATTAATCAATTAGTATGATTACTGTGGGAGTACATCTCATTTTGAAAATGAAACACATGCAATGCTGTAGCATGTCATGGCATGGCTGGCAGGGATGGCACCACGATCAACCCCCTCCCTCCCCTCTTAAGAGACATCCCAAGACATGAGTCAGTCTCTTGTGACAACTCCCCAGGTTTGTCAGTGCAGAGCCAGCACTGAGCCATTACTCATGGCACATGCAGTGTCATCGTCACTCTCCTGCTCTTCCATTTATCTACGGCCCATTAGACACAAGTCAGGTGATGGAGCTTATGGTGGGTTCTCATTCTCATTCTGTCGCCTTAAGTGATGACACCATTTTCAGACATGAAAATGCACTATATTGCTTTCAGGCTGTTTGGGGATTAGGGTTTGAGGTTAACTTTCTTTCATTTCACATAGAAACTGTACAAAACTCTATACATCCATTTGCAGGAAAAGACTATATTAATTTATTTAATAAGATTCTATATATTTTATGGTGACATTTTGATTGGGTAGTTATTTTTCTTTCTAAAATATTTTGAAAAGGAAGGAAACCTCTTTTGTATGTATTGTGGATCTGATACATTGACATACTATCAGTTAGTCTGCCCATTCTTTTTTTGATTAATTGATTAATGGTTTAGTCTGTAAAATTTCAGAAAATAGTGAATGCTGCTCGTCAGAAATGCCTACGGCGACACCTTCAAATTGCTTGTTTTGTCCGACCAACAGTTAAAAAAAAATCCCCAAACTTTAAGTTTACAACTATATAAAGCAGATACAATTTGCACATTTGAGTGTTTCTTCTATTAAAAAAAATGACATAAGCGATTAGTTGAGTATCAAAGTAGTTCTGTTGAATGACTAATCAATTAATTGTTTCAGCTCTACTATCTGTTTAGGCCTACTCTATGAAATATTAAAAGAAGTAGTAGAAAATGCCTGTCACAAGTTCTGAAAGGTGATGACCTTAAATGCCATGTTTTGTCGGGACCTACAGTCCAAAACAGAAAGGTATTACGTTTACAGTGATATTTAATAGAGACAAACAACAAATTGTCCTTTGAGAACCTAACTAATGACTTAACCTTAACAGGCACATCTGCCTGGAATGTATGGTCTTGATTCTCAGTCCCTGCACTGCCTCAGGCACTGCTGCAGCTAGGAAACAATGCGACTTTTTTAAATTCATCCCTAGAGGTTGTTAAGCTACACAAGCAACCACCAATGAAGTATGCAGGACGGTGCACGTGTTAATAAAGTCATCCTGGGTTTTTGTCCTAAAGCTGTGGCTCACGTCTGTAAGACCAGCCAAATATACAGTACAGGCCAAAAGTTTGGACACACCTTCTCATTCAAATGCGTTTCCTTTTTATTTTCATGACTATTTACATTGTAGATTTTCACTGAAGGCATCAAAACTATGAATGAACACATATGGAATTATGTACTTAACAAAAAAGTGTGAAATAACTGAAAACATGTCTTATATTTTAGATTCTTCAAAGTAGCCACCCTTTGCTTTTTTATTAATAAGGGAAATAATTCCACTAATGAACCCTGAAAAAGCACACCTGTGAAGTGAAAACCATTTCAGGTGACTACCTCATGGAGCTCATTGAGAGAACACCAAGGGTTTGCAGAGTTATCAAAAAAGCAAAGGGTGGCTACTTTGAGGAATCTAAAATATAAGACATGTTTTCAGTTATTTCACACTTTTTTGTTAAGTACATAGTTCCATATGTGTTCATTCATAGTTTTGATGCCTTCAGTGAGAATCTACAATGTAAATAGTCATGTATATTAAGAAACACATTGAATGAGAAGGTGTGTCCAAACTTTTGGCCTGTACTGTATATACAATTAGTATCATAGATTCTTTTGTATGCTTTGGGTTAATAGCATCAGTACCCTGCAGCGATGGTAGGTTAGGGGGGATGGAGGTAAATAAACACCCCCGCACTCTTGGCTCACAGCTGGACATGTTTGGGTGGCTGTTTTCATTAAGGGACCGGGACACATTAAATTAGCATGACTGGCTGAGGATTGATGAATTGGAAAATGGGGGAAAGTTAAAGCCAGGTCTGGAGTGTGACACTCTGCTGCTGCTGGTGGAAGATTTTTAAGAGAGCAGATGCTGTTGTTCTCTCTGCCTTCCATAAAAGACAGATGGCTTTTTGTTGTGTTTTTTTATTTTGTGGAAGATGATGTTATTGCATAGAGATGGGAGAGACCCCGTTTTCTTTCACAATGAAGGACTATAAGAAGTAGCCTACAGGTATATTTCTACTATACCTGTATAGGCTGTATGTGGCTTGTACACTAAAGCTGACAAATTACATGAATGACTTTTTATAGACAATCTCATAGACAAAATGACACATCACATTAATTGATAATTAAAATAATCATTAGTTGCAACCCGACACTAAACACCGTATACAGTATCTCAGTATTAGAGTTTACAGTTTATTGTATAATATGTTTTCAGTCATCAATTGAGGTTTATAAACCAAGAGAGGATGAAAAGGAAATAAAGGGAAAGAAAGTGAATGGAATTGAGAGGAGAGCAGAGAAGAGAAAATGGAAAGAGAGGACAGAAGAGGAGGGGATGGAAAAATGAAAGGGAAGGAGAGGAGTGAAAGAGGGGAGAGGAGAAAAAAGTGAAAGGAAAGGGGATAGATGAGAGGATAGGAGAGGAGGCAAAGGGGAGGAGATGAAGGGGAAGGAAATAAAATGGAAGGATAGAAGTGGAGAGAAAAGGAAAGGAGAGGGGACACATAGGATAGGAAAGGAACTAAAAGGGAAAGAGAAGAGAGGAGAAAAAGTAAGAAAAACGTTGAATGACTAAGGAAAAGTAAAGGTGTAGCTGCAGTGAGGAGGAGTGGAGTAAAGAGAAACGGAGAGGAGAGGAGCGGAGCGACGTGCTGCTGTGGTCACCAGCTGTGCCAGGCTGCATCTGAAGTAAAAGCAAGAGACTGGAGATTAATAAAAGGAGACATAACATGCCACTCCTGTACACACACACACACACACACACACACACACACACACACACACACACACACACACACACACACACACACACACACACACACACACACACACACACACACACACACACACACACACACACACACACACACACACACGTTTTTAGTGTCCTACCAGGCTCTTTTGAATAGGGCGCTGCTTGTAGGCCGAAGATGACTTGTTTGTGTGGCTCAGGTGGGCAGCAGATGGGAGAGTGGGTGAGAGCAAAGGAGTTGCCAGACTGGTAGTAGCTGTATGAAACATACCAGCAATATGTGATTGTTGAAAATAATGATTTACTTTTATGTGATTTACTGAGGCATATGCAGGTGAAGATTATTTGTTTTCAACATGGCAGACGATTCCTGTCATGTTAATCTTAAGCTTAAGAAACATTTGAAAAAGATTTGACATTTGACCATGTTGCCACACAAGCATTTATATATCCTCTCTTTTTTACCAGTGTTAAGGGAAATGAAAGAGGGATGTTCAACCCCAGTGGTTGGAGCTTAATTCATTGTACAGTAGGCTTAAAAATAATATTACCCCCCCCCCATCCACCAGAATCTTTGTCACAGCTCTAAAATGATTAGTGAGGATTTGGGTCAAAGAAGCCATTAAAAAGCTCTTCTTATCACACCAAACATCCAATTGGTTCAAGGCACCAGCATCACATGACGGGTGGGAGCCAATCAGCCTTAAGAATGATCATTAAAGATGTTTTTATAGAGCATAATTGAATATGTCAGCTATGGATGATTGTTTTCTATGGAGAACTGCAATAGCACTTTATATTGGTGGATAAAAACAGATTTCTTTTAGCTTTTCCTCATAGGTAGACATGTTTTTACCCCCAGCCATGAGGAGAGATTAGTTTGATGGGAAATTTATCTTGGAGCCTTTACACATGATTTGTAGAGTGTGTAATTATGTATTGCTTTTTAAGGCATTTCATTGGCCCTGAAGCAGACAGTGATCATGCCACACAGGACCCCAACTGCTCCCTGTGGCAAGACTTATTTCTGGTGTCATTTGCTACACCTTAGGATGCATTTATATCTGCAGAATATTGTGGTACATTTCACCATGTGCATTGATACATGTCTCTCCATAGTAAAAGTTGCTCTCAGCAGCATTTGTGAATTCTAGTCTTCTCGTGGCATTAAGACAAACTCTGTGTAGTAAAAATAAATACTTTGTGAGTGTGGCCTCCGTTGTTCAGAGGACACTTTATATTGAGCATCTGCTAATTGCCAATTTGTGCGTGGTGCGGCTTCAGTTCAATGGAGCGCCCATGTGTCCTCGAGCCTACTCGTCTGACCCCAGAGAGAAGGCCTCTCTGAGGCCAGCCCGCCATCAGTAAGTACCCTCTGGTCGTACTGAAAGAATGCCTTTGTAGAAAAACTGTTAATTCAAAACAACATTTTGAAAACAGACATGGAGAATATTAAGGCATGGAATGTAGGATTAAGAAGCAATGTGTATTAATCATACATTATGCTATAGTAAAAGTTATTACCGTTTTTTTTTTTTTTTTTCACACGAAACAGAAGCAGTTCTCATTGTGTATAAGTCATCTATCGGCTTAAGATGTCTCTATTAATTGATAAACCAGTGTGTGGCAGACAGATCCCCATCTTTATGGGCCTTGAAGAGAAATAGGGGGAGTTGAGTAACATCGCTCTTGTTGAACATGCTTTATTTAGTCCTTTTTAATTTTATTTAAACTGCATAATGGACATGCCCAGTTGCCTACACTGTGTGGAAATCCCCACACACCGCACATGTACAGTGCTGCTCCAGAGAATTAGGATGACATTTTCAATGTGTTATGTAAAGAGATGAGATGTACAGTACATACAGTGTACATGTACTGACATTTATATGTTAAAGATAGGCCAGACTGTGACATAACACCCAACTGCCATGCTGTTTTAGAAGCTCAGAATCAAAAATATATCCATTGCATACACAGGAAAGGGTAAATATTAAGTTATTGACCAAAAGTGAAATCTTTTTGAATCTGCAATACAGTTAGTATGGCTACGTATATGCAGTAAAGAAGATCCATCCATAATTACCGTACTGCTTCACTCGCGTGTGTGGTGAGCCAAACTTACAGTATATAGGATTTTGACAGCCAGAATTACTGAATAATTACTGAAAAATGACAGTAAAACCGAAGTTTTTCGGTTCATTGATTTAAAAGCCAGTTTGATGATAATTTGCCCTTCAATTGTAAACATCACATAAACCCATTTTAATAGTCCATGCTTCGGGTGCTATGACTTACTGTTAGAATAAGTTATTTCCTGTTTGTTCTTGCTCAGCATCATTTGATGCATCTGGATGCTGGCCCAAAAAAGTCAATGGCATTTCACATCAGTGATAATGCCCCACCCTGCCACTATAGCCACTCTGTCCTCTCTGTATATCTCTTTCACCCCTAGAACTGCTGAGCTGGCTGTTTTTTGGGCTGCCAGATACTCTGCATTGTCCTATCAGAGCCAGGCTGCTTCAGTCACCTTGCCTTTTTGCACCCTGACGCAATGCGCCCCCAGCTGCCATTGTAGCACTTTAGCTCATTGCAGTTGGATGTGGGATATGAGACACTTCATTTGAAGATGTAGACATCAGCTTTGCATGAAACAAACTTTCAGTGATTTTCTCTCTGGAACGCTGTGGCTGGTATTGATCACAAGGAGGAACACATTGTGACCAAGCCATTTGCTTCCAAATCAGCTACTACCTCTGTTTTCCTCATGTCTGTTCTGTGGGGAAGAGATAACCCTTATGTCCCTGCTCAGACTGCTAAAATACACAGTGATTATAATCACACAGCTAGATTGAAATTGGACACACTTCCTGCTCTGTATATACAGATATGTTGGGCCTTAGAGGATTTTATTTCTAACATGTAAATTCACTTCTCATCAACAGGAAGGAAGAACATTAGTCATTAGCTTGTCAACCATATGATGTTACTTGTTTTGTTTTTCTTCAGCCAATAGTGATATGATAACGTTTGTCACAGTCTTTTGATCAGTGCATTGTTCTTTAATGGAAATGCCGTGGACACAAGCTTGTTGTTACATAAAAATGATGTTATCAAATATGACATTTGAACGCCTATACATTCTTTAAATTGTAATTACTTCCATGCCTGGGAGGGCTGCACACGGCTTTGCGCTACGCCTGTTTGCCCAGCCCCCCCCGTCCTCCCAGCATTTTCCCACCATATACACACTGCTGCTATTGACCATCAACCCACTCCATCTCTCCTCCACTCTCCGCTCTGATACTGATGACTCACAAAGCCCATTTAACCTTTACCCAGCGCTCAGTTACCACCCCACTGGCTGCAAGCAGCAAATTTCACATTTTGTATTTTCTGCTTGTTTTTATGGAATTATTGGAGAATGTAGCTGTTGGCTGTGTGTGTGCTGTTGACGTTTTGTTCTTTTTTCAACTTGAGGCAGTCCGTGTTTGTCTGATATAGGCCTACCTCTTAAACCCTAACATAATTTTGCCAACAAATATAGATGAAAACTGCAATGTATCAGTCCTTTCTAAAGCACAGGAAACCCCTTCACTTTGTTATATATTCATTCAAGCCAGTCATCCATTAAGGCTATGTGATATATTACCTGCCACAAAAGGCCCATTAATAAGTGGAAGAGCAGCTACTTTTCTAAAATGGGTATCACATACTTTTCCCACGCTGGTTTCCTCCATGTACACACTCACATAAACAGGTAGCACAAGCTATCAGGTGTCCAGGGAGTGTCCCACAACTGTTGGATCACATCAACTGTCACTTGGTCAGCGATGAGACAGTTGTCTGTGTCTGTGTGACGTACTTAATTATCGGTTTATCAATCTATCTGCACACACATCAGTACTTGACCGATAAAGCCTGTGAAGTAGGATGTGTGGTTTCCAGTCAGGGATTGGTCCAGCTGGGTCAGATCCCTCCCACTTCCTGTTTTGGAGCTCTAAGGACACTGATTGGCGCAGCACTTTGCATCACCCTCCAATCCGGGAGGAGCAATCAAGCTCACCTGCTGATATATATAGTGTGTCAAATTGACTGTGATTACACTTGACCCGCTCGCCAACTTAGTTATGCTCTGCTTTGTCTAATGTTAAATACTATTTGTGCGCAGAAATTGCGGTACTTGTGAGACTGGGCCGGGCTTTAGATCCATTAACTGATAATGACTGTCACACCCTTTTTCCTATGTAGTTTGTGTACCTTATTTTGTTGATTCACTTTAAACTTTCTGTTACCAATGAATAAATGTACTTTTACCAAAAACACCTGGTTTTATCTTTCTTCCCTTTCTCCTCCCAAGCTGGGTCGTAACATTTATTGTATATTTTAATGTTAAATAAAGCATAGCCTTGATGCAGTTCTAAAGCATTTTGTGGCTGCCCAACTCTCTTTTATCTTCTTATTAATTATTTATTCACACATCAATCTTTATCATCTGATGATTTCAGGGAAAACCTGACTGATGTGTGTCTGCCTTAAATTGGACTATACAAAAATGCATGAAATATTTTAAGGAAAAACAGTTAGGCAGGCTACAGTGTGACACTACATTAATGCAAAAAAAGTTTTACTGGTTCCAGCTAATCATATTTAAAAATATACTGTATTTTTTAACCATCTATAATATCCAATTACTATTTTTGGGGTTTGGACTGTCAGACAAATCAAGCAATAATAATAATTTAATAATGAAAAAAGTCTTTAGTTGCAGCCCTATTGTTAAGCTTTTTGTTAAGCAGGTCGTAACTCCAAAGCAACCTACTATACTTAATTGAATATTTTGCTATTCTTCAGACATAGAATTAACATCTGAGCACACCAGAACAACTTTAACCTGCCCTAAACTGCTATTTAATGTTTTACGGAATTATAATATATTTTTAGCATGTATATAATATAATGTGTAATATTTTTAGTATGCATATAATATATATATATAATATTTAGTTTTGTTCACCGTCTGGTGCTACAAGCTACCCAGGAAGACTGTATGGTTGACTGTAGGTGAATAATTGATATCATCTCACGTATGCAAAACTATGTCTCTTTTCTTCTTGCTTAGAAGCACTGTGACTGCTTTGGTGTATCAAAGCCAGGCCACAAAATACTATACTGAGTGATGAATTATTGAGCACTCTGCTGCTCTTGTCACTTGCACTCACAATCTTACACGTAACGGGGTCGAAATTTTGGATGATTGTGGATATACTGTCCTCTGTCAGAGAAACGGCAGAGGGATACGGTCTCAAAATCAGGTTTAGGATTTGATTGTGGTTGTTCCATCCTTCTGTTGTCAATTTCCTTTTACTTGAACCTTTTTGGTGATTTGGGATTTACTGAAAACACTGTCTTTTCTCACCCTAGACCCACACCAGAGCATTCACATGAACACACAATCATTAATAGTTTGTATCAGGTATCCCAAAGCCAAGTGTCAGCATACAGGGTTGTATTGACAACAAGATTATTGATCCCTGGATTAGGCACGGGGACCCATAGGGCATCAGTGTAGCTGAAAGCAAAGACCCCTCTTCTGAGACAGCTGATCTTTCATAAGCTCATTAACTCGGGCTGGAGTGGGTTAACTCGGTTTATCTTGGTTAGCCAAAATCCCAGCAGTCAGATGGGCATTTTGTTAGACAGAGCCTCCTCTACCCTAAAGCAGGGGGATTTAGTTCTCACTACAGACAAAAAAGATTTTCATGGCCAGTAGGGCTGCACAATATATTGTTTTTGTTTTTATCGCAATATCAACTGCCGCAATATACACCTTGCGAAAGGCTGCGACATATCGCAATAGACACAAAACCTTTTTTTTGTGTTAGTTTAAAGAAATTATCAGTAGAAAACTGCACGTTAAAATGTCAATCTTTTTTTAGTGGTGCCATTTCTATTCAATATAATGTTACATTTGTTCAATAAAATAATATTGTAAAGGATTTACTTGTGTTTGTTATGAATTCAACAACACTTTGTTGTATTTCAACAGAATACTGAAAGCAGCAGAACTGGGTTCACTTTAATATCTGTTTATTTATCGTGAGTAATGTTGTTAATCGCGATATTCAACAACATTATCGCATATTGCACATTCTCCTCATGTCATGCAGTCCTAATGGCCAGTCATATTTTAATGCACAAGAGGCACAGAGCTGCTATTCTGCGCAATACCTCCTTTCTTCTTGCTGAGTCTTTGCTGAGGCAAAGCACAATTGCATGAAGTGCAAACATAATTTGATTTACTTAAAGATGAACAATGATCAGTTCTATCGGTGTCATAATGTAAATACTTCTCAACCAAGGCTAGTAAACATAATAGAGGATGAATTTGCACGCGAGTTGTGGACCGTCCCATTATAAATTGGCTGCTTTGCTGGGAGGGACACTCATCAGCTCAGGCAGCATCTGTTTTTAGAGTACCAAAGTGCTGACTGGGGCCTTTGTATAGAGATAGCCACTCTTTTACAGCTGGGTCCGTGCTGTCTGGCCCGCCACGAGATCAGCACCACTGGCCAACAAGGCTGTACAGCCTTGTGGGCAGCAGTGAATAGCGTTTGCCTGTGTGTTTGTGTGCAACGAGAGATTGAGTGATAGCAAGCTGCTTGGGTCTGCTACTTTCGTTGGTCCATCACTGAGCCAATACACTTTACTGTACATGTGAAGCTGCAGACATTAGCTGCATTCATTCAGGTTAGTATTGAGGCCTACAATATGCATTTTCTTTAAGAAGGTGTGGCTGGAAAACTTGATATACATGTTAAAGGTCCCATGACATGGTGCTCTTTGGATGCTTTTATATAGGCCTTAGTGGTCCCCTAACACTGTATCTGAAGTCTCTTTCCCGAAATTCAGCCTTGGTGCAGAATTACAGCCACTAGAGCCAGTCCTACAATGAGCTTTCCTTAGTTTGTGCCATTTCTGTGTCTGTAGCTATTGAGGATGAGAGGGGGCGGGGGGGGGGCTTGACCAGCTGCCACTTTGCTCCTTTGAAAGCTGGGCGGGCAAAGCAGAGAAAGGAGAGGTAACCTTGCTCCTTATGACCTTATAGGAGCAAGATTCGAGATTGGCCCATCTTATTTCATTTTCATTCATTTCATTTTCTCAAAGGCAGAGCAGGATACCCAGGACTCAGTTTACACCTATCGCCATTTATAGCCACTGGGGGACCATAGACCGGCTGGGGGGAACTCATATTCATGTTAAAAAACCTCATAAAGACAAATTTTCATGCCATGGGACCTTTAACATGGACATACTGTATAGTTTAGAGGAAGGACAGATCTCTACCTCTACACTTTCCCCTACACTAATCAACATGGTTTCTGTGTCGAAAGTTGCTTTAAAATATAGACTTTATTTGAGGTTTAATTAATTTCAACCCATTTTAAATCAAACATGTTTTTGTGATCTAGTTTTCAGGCTTATTATATGCTTTAGGCGTTGTGATTTAACTAATGTAAGACACCGGATGTTCTTGAGTGTACTCTTCAGAGATAAAGAAAGGAAGAGGTGTTTTAGAGAGATGATTAGTTATTTGAAAGAATTGTCAGAGATTGGCAGGTGCGAAAGTAACCATCTCCTGAAATATTGATTTCTTCTGCTCCAAAAGCCACATAAGGGTGTCAAAGGATAGATATAAGCAGTCCTCCTCAGTTCTAAGATTGTTCTCAAATAATGAGGTTATTGGGACACACACAGAGTGTTTCCTCAATGGATTTTCATTGTCAGACATTTTTATCCATAAGGGTTTTTAATAGCAAGAGTGTGATATTAGCATATTGTAAACCTGCGACTCTTTGAGCCGCAGACAGGCGTGGCTGAGTCTATGGTCTGTTTTGTTCACTGGATTGACTGCTGGTCAATGTTGTCTGTCATTGTACATTTGTTTAAGAAGCAGGGCAAAGGTGGTAAGCAAATATAGTAGCATGGGTCCAATTCATGCTACGGGGATCCTGCACACCGCAAGGAAGCAACAACATCACTGCATTACTGAACCATGACAGCATCCAAATAAGTGGGACCAGTTTTGCTGCTCAGGTGAGGTCGTGAATCATGGCAAATCACATATTTCAGGATGCCCTCGGAAACATTTGCATGTAGCTTCTGTTGCTTTTTAAGACTGCTTTTGTTAGCCCACAAAATCCAGGCTCCGTAGCTCTCAATTAACAAAGAGCTACAGAGGCGAATGCTACACAACGGGCTGTTGAGTGTTTATTTGACTGCAAGGGACCATATACAAATACAGCACTTATAAATGTGAAAAAAGCAAAGCACACAAGCACGTTCATTCAGCGAACAGAAGAGCCCTGGCTACTCCTGCTTAATGCTTCTGTTTAGGTAGCGCTCTGGTTTGTCTGCTCGTAGCTCTAAGTCCTTTTTCAGAAGTGGACTGTTAATGTCAAGTCTAACCGGTCTAGTGCAGTGTGTGTTTTAGAGCTTTCGCATTCAATCTAGTGGAACTGCTGAGTGGAGTGTAATTAGTCACTTTGTGTTAGCCCTGCACATGCACTGACACACAGATGATCACATCTCACTCCAATCATGCACACATCCTACATATTAGTTTTTCCACTGTTCTCACTGTTATGTTGTGCCCCAACTGCTCATGCTGTCCCAGCTGAAATGTGTTTTTTGTTTTTTTGATGACGATCATTGCAACTATTCCAAACCTATCCCCTACAAAATGGACACTTCAAACAAAGGTTCTGGGCCTGTGTCCAGCAGGACAGTTCTGAAATCCATCTATGTACAGTGGAGAGAGTCATATTGGACGTGGACAAATCAGGCCGGTAATCCCAAATGGCTGGGGTTCACCTTGGGTTAATCTGTGTGAAAGTGCAATGGTCATCAAGCTCCATCAAAAACTCGGAGTTGGGACTGATATGAAATATCATGAATGATGTACTGTCAGCAGGACATGCGTAGCCTGATCCATACCCACATTTACATACACACAGAAACCTTGAGGGAGGCATACTTGAAAATGAAATGCAAGACAAAACACCATATTTTCTAAGAATAGGTAATCCAGTAATCAACTGGCACCGATCATATCCAGTTTTGATCTTCCTTCAAAAGAGTCTTGTGTCGCACGGTTGCTGCAGGATATACCAAATGCTGCACAGCTGTGAGGTGCTATGTTTGTGTGGTGTGAGACTAGCAGAAGAGTGAGGAGCGTGCGTCGTCTTTTCTCAATATGATAAAGTATGATAAAGCTACAATCTGGCGTAACTCTCCATGCAGTGGCTTTGTTTAACCATTAGTTATATCCCATTTACAGTAATCTCACTTGGTTACAGCTTCAATGCCAAACAAAATGCGGCAAGTGTAATATCTACACTTCACTGTCACAGTAAGCCGGTGGTGTCTGAGCAGCCTTTGTGTGAGCTTGTCGCTTCCTCATCACAGTTTTAAGCCTGAGAACAAGGTTTTTGTGAGAAGTCCTACATTAATGAGATCACATACTGTAGAGAAATCCCTCTCCAATGCTGTTACTAATATCAGGAGGCCTCAATCCTCTGTTCCTCTTCTCCTGCCTTTATCTGTGTTAGGTAGAAGATATGCAGTCAATATTAGACGTCTCCCAGGCATCCTATAGGTCTAAATCCTCCACTGTTTGCCCACCCTTGTCAACAGCCCCTTTGTTCCTTACACTCTCATTTCCATGTTTCCATTTCTCATTGTCTCCATCTTTGTCTTTCTCTTGCTTCCCGTTTGTGTTGTTCCTTTAGATAAGATGGTCTCTAGGGTGCTGGCTGCATTGGCATTTTTCCAACGTGTTTATGACATGTCACGTCACTGATGGCCAAGATCTGCTCGGTTGAGCACTCTGGGTGTTCTTCTGCTTGACTCTCTCCATGGTGATGCTAGTTACAGCCTGTCAGATCTCGATAGATCTGGTTTCTTTAGCAATATTTGTTTATCTTGAAATATTTTTGCAGGCTGAAGGAAATACTCTTGATTTAATTGATAAATAAGTACAATGATAACTAAGTCTTATCCAATTTGTCTTAATGTTTCTCACATTTGTGTGTCTCTATCTGCCTGTTGTCTCCTCTCTAACACTGACTGCATAATGGCCTCAAGGCTGAATTAGCATTAGGTGTACTGTTTGCATTAGCTTTTTAAACCCTGGGCTGTTCTTGTCAAGCTACTGTAATTATGTCAGTACATGGCCACCTAAAAGGCTGCATTGGAATTTCTGCTACATAATGCTTTGGGAAAGTGTTTCTTAGTTTCCTTAGTATCAGCAACACAAAGAAGGAATTCTGTACTTAAAAGACTGTAACTTTGTAAGATACTCACTCAGATTAGATTAGAAATTAAACTCTTCGCCAGGCCTCTCTCTTACTTTGACTGATTAAATGGAGCCGACCAACATACGGTCAATGTTTTTCATTTGCATTGATGGTAGCCAAACTGCCTGTCTTTTTCATTCAGCTTACAAATCATGTTTTATTTTATTGTCAGTTACAGTTTTTTTTGTCTATTGCGACAGACCTCCCACTCTTCTGTTCATCCCTGTCATTCTCATGTTTCCTGTCCCACTTCACTCTCGCTTTAATAAAGTCCCTATCTGTTGGGGCTGTTAAAGGACTCTGATGATTGCATCTAATCCCCAGAGAGCTCTCATACCTGGACACTTTTGCAATATGCTCCCTTTAGCTGCAGAAAGCTAAGCAGGATCAGCAGCAGTGGAATGCTACTTCCTACTGTTCCTTAATCTTGATTTATCTTTCTTGCTCTTACCATCTCTGTGTGTATGTGTGACATTCTTGATGAGTTCATTGCGTGCATTGTGTGGTGTCGAGTGGGAACAGTGGGGAAGGGAGAATTGTCCCCTTAACCTCTGGAGGGAAGAAAAAAAAACTTTCAGGCGGCAATAAATCTCTCTGATTAAACCCAGCTCCCTCTGACTGCTCTTTTTGTGTGGGACTGAACTGTGTGTGTTGTCTGTCATCCGAAGGATGCTCACAGACTGTTAAAATTAAAAAACCTTTGAATAGCCATGGTAACCAACCCCCCTCATCTCAGTCTCTGTGTTCAACACACACACACACACACACACACACACATACAAACATTACAAGGGAATGTGTGGGTTTGAACTCTTCCGTGGAGACTTCTAAAGCAGCTGTAGAGGCCATCCTGACACAGGCTTGTGGCATTTTTCAAAGCCTTACCTCTAGAAAGATCATGCAATTTTGACATTTTATACTTTTGTGTGCCATTCGTGTAAACATTCTAAACTGCAAACTGTGCTTCTATCTTTTGTGGGGTGCCTCAGGGGTCTATTCTGGGTACCCTTTCATTTACCATATATGCACTACCCCGAGGCAAATCAAGCAATTTCCAATGCAACCGTATGTCCCGATAAAGCCTTGTGCCACCAATGTGAAGCGACCACGTTGCACCGTTACCATGTGCCAGGGGATTTTGTAAATGGCAGTGTAGAACATTGTCTGTATACGACCCAATGAAACGGTGCACTAAACCCAACCATCTTAATTAGGTCATTTGTCTTTTTCTGTGACTATAGGTACATGAAGACAGATGTGCATGGGCACAGAACACACACATACTCACAGGGAGATTAATAAATAACCCCGAGGCCTACACCAAAATATCATCAAGTATAACACACGCAGATGGTATGTCTGATACTTGAACGTTCAGGCTCCAGACAAAATCATCACTGCCCAGGTGCTACCGCTTCCATAGCTGACTGCCAAATCACTGTGGCTCAGGTCTCACAAGCGTTAATGTACTTTAGATCACGTAGCTTGGCAATGTGACAACTTTTTTTCTTACCTTGAAACTGAAAAGCAATTACATGTGTTTTCTGTTGTTTGCACTGGCCAGCTCTAGGGCAACTGGTGTCTGGAACGTCTTCTCAAGAGGGAGAAAGTCGGTCTTCATTCATGACAGCCTAGGCACTGATCTTTAAGCAATGCAGATTATTTTACAGTTTTCCTCCAGTCACTGGTGGCAGAGAGTGGGCACAGAAAAAAGGACAGATCCATTCGGATGGCTGCTTACACCTACTTTTTAAAGTTACAAGGCTTCAACTGTACAATTTACAAAAGGAAAACAAAAACAATTTTTCTTAACAATAATAGCAATAAAACCATTAACGCTATAGTAGACAGCAGAGAAGAAATTTCTATTGCATATATTGTTAGCAGTATCTGCCACTTGTATTAATATTGAGGCTTTAATGTTTTTTGGTGAATTGCAAGTATATTTTCCCTCCTTAAATGGATTTCAAGCAACTTAGAATTAGATTTAGATAGAAGAGTAATTTTAGCCCATGTTGAAAGTTTTGTCTGCTCTGTGTATGGGTTTGTGAGGATGTGTATTAACCCTTTAATGGTTTGGTGACATAGAGGTTGCTTTAATTTACTACTGTGTGTGTGTGTGTGTACACACACACACACACGCGCACCCACATTTCTATTCATGCCTCGGGTCAGTTATTTCATCACAGCGTGCAAAATCCCCTCCACCCCATGTACCATGTACACATGCAGCGTACTGGTTCCCAGTGGATCCATAAACCTGGGCAGCTAATTGAAACAGGAGATAAATAGTAAATCTGAGAGGTTTTGTACCGTTTAGTAATCAGACATAGCGACCTCACTGAAGTTGGTATAAGGACATTCAGAGAAACACTGGCCTTTATCACCAGGGAATGTTTAAATATTCACAGAGCTTTAATTTCTCATTCACACTGTTGTCATAGAGATATTTTAGTTCCTTACTGAAGATGTAGGGAACAAATTAGATCTATTTTTGCTTCATGAATTTTTCTGAAGGCTCATCAAACAGATTCAGAACATTTACTCTACATAAACTGTGGAATTCTTCAAAATACAACGCCTATCCAAATACACTTGTTCGCTTTCTTGCCGAGAGTTAGATGAGAAGATTTGATCCCACTTTCATGTCTGTCTGTTAAATATTCGCAGCCAGTTAGCTTAGCTTAGCTTGAAAACTGGATACAGGGAGAAATGGCTAGCCCGGCTCTGCCTGAAGGAAACAAAATCCACATACCGGCACGTTTAAAGCGCACTAATTAACACGTTACAAAAATCTACAAAACAATTTGTGCTTGTACTTCCTGGAGTCTTGTTGTTACCATAGGTTTGCTAGGCAACCAGCAGAGACCCTTCAAAGTCACTGCTCCTGGCCAAGAAATCATCCAGGACATAACGCCCATAAAACAGCACATTCTCGTCTTCACACTTTGGTTTTTGTACAGACACGATAAAATGTGTTCATTAGTGAGCTGAATTTGGTGGATTTGGTGAGCTTTGGACAGAGCTAGGCTAGCGGTATCCCTCTGTTTTCAGTCTTTTATTCAAAGCTAAGCTAACCATTTCCTTCCTGTATCTTGTAAAGCAGTATGAATCGTACTGTCTAACTGCAAGAAAGTGAACAAGCATATTTCCTAAAAAGTCAAAATATTTGTTTTCATATGTTCTGTCTCTCTTTTCATCTCCATTGCAATGTGCTGGAGCTTGGGGTCAGGCCTGCTAGTTTTTCTTTTCTGCCATCTCACAGCTCTCCTCTGTTTTTTTTCTACTCTATGTATCTCTCTCCACCCCTCTCCTGCGCTCTAATGATGAAGCGCTTTTAGATTTGAACGTTAATAATGTATGTTTCTGATTCCCACTTGCTGTTCATTTTTTTCATGTGCTATCTCTCTCTCTCTCTTTTTCTCACCCATCATCCTCGCTCTGCCTTTCCTGCTGGGGTCTTCTGATGTCTCGGTGCATCCCTGTCTCTGTTCGTTAACATCTCCCTCTCTTTTTTCCCCCCCTTCATCTCTGCCCTCTCTGGTCTCAGTTGACTCCGTTCAATTTTTGATTCAGTTCAGTCCTGGTTACTAAATTCATTCAATTCAACGTGGTTCATTTACACTTTCACGTAAACTTAATTAGGTTTGGTTTGATTCCAATGTTAGACATTAACAAATAATCCTTGTTTTCCGGTTTGCCTCTCTCTTTCTCCATCCTTCTGTTTCCATGGTAATGGGTCATGGCTTGGGGTTGGGTTGGGTTGGGTTGCTGGCATTCTTCCAATCTCTCTCTTACTCAGTGACAGCAGCTACTCACCCATGTCATCGCGGGGAGTTCAAAGACCCCTTCCTCATCCTTTACAATACCTGATGAGTTCAAACAGTTCGACCTAGGCTTATTAATGGCTACTCGCATAATAAGTATTTCTCCTCTGAGCTAACTGCAGTTTTAATGGCTTCATGTCTAAATTGCCCGGTGTTCTTTGTCTGTCACATTTGTTTTGCTAATGTGAGATGAATGGAGAGTCCCTCCAGAGATTATGATAATGCATTCATGGTCACGATGGGAAGCCTGTTTGCGGGAGGTGGGGGCGTGGGGGTGGAGGGGGGGTGTCATTTGTGTGTATCCACCGCTGGAGGTAAAAGTAATACAAATGACTGGAGACATTTTGGTTATTGATTGAAGGTCCTTGTGTTCAGCAAGACACATTAATTTACTGGGTATTCCCTGGAGAGCGAGGAGGATGTGCCCATGTATTCATGTTGTGCTGTGTGTGTGTGTGACACCGGCCTGTATTGATGAATGGATTCAAGTCTGTTAGCTTTGAGAACCAAATATGTCCCTTTGTCTCAATTATATTTGGCTGCGTTCATTATATGCATCTTTTGTCAACCATGGCCTTCAGTTCTCTATGAAGAGTTTTAAATGCTGCACCTTTGTACCAACAGTCTGCCCAATATCACTGGCGATAATAGTCGTAGCACAGTTTTGTTAATGCATGCAGAATAAGATTATACCGTGTGGTGTCATGAGTGTACACTGTTTAAGAACTGGTTAGTCCAAAAGGCTAATTTTGGATGAAAAACAGCCCCATTAATGGGTGATGTCCTTCTCATTATCACAGGTTTGAACCACTTCCAGAAGACAGACAGCGGCTGAGATTAAATCCTCACAGGTAAGTCAGATATTGCAAATGAATGTACGTTCTCTGCTTTCCTATTGTATCTATTGTGTGGCTCTTGGTAACCCTTGGTGTTTTGTGAGGTTATTCTCTGTTCCTACACGCTGTGAACACACTGATCTTACTGGATGTGTGAATCAGCGTCTCTCCTGAACACACTAACCTCCTGTTCTAGTTTTTGATCACAATTTTTGCTAATGACCTGTCTTGCCGTGTGCCATGTGTCCCAATGATATGGGCTGTTGTGTCCTGTGTTCAGTATCACCCTGAGGGGATTACTGTATTGTAGCTTGGATTCATATATGCACTAAATTGATGTACATTAGTGTGGCTGTCACTGACAGCACTACAAACATATTTGTGTTTGGAAATGCACTGGAAAGGCATTTTATCAGTTTTTTTTAAACCACAGCTGTACTTCAAATACGAAAGGTCACCATGGATGGAAAGTGCTGAGTGTTAAGGCGTGTCTTACAGCTGGCAGTGACTGATTCATACAATTTGTATTTAGCCAGCAAAGTACAGTAGCTTCATGCTGTTGCAACCTCCCTGTGGCTGTGATCTAGGTGAGTTTAAAAAAAAAAAATGTTTTAGGCTTGTTTTGTTGCCTTGTAGATGATAAGAACAAAGTAAAGTACAATTATACAGCTTCAGAAATTAACTCATAAAGGAAGTGAAAGAATATCAGTGAGTAGATGTGGTGTCAGTTTGGGCTCATGTTTAAAAGACTGTTCTGTTAGTGGAAGAGTTAAAGATCAATTCCTAATTCAGCCAATGTGCTGCTAAAAGCTATGCAATTTTTTTTGGAATACAATGAAATTTAAACATACAAAAAGCCTTAAGCGTCAATTAAAAACAAAAACAACAACAACAACAACAACAACAACAACAACAATACTGAAAATAACAAAATGTCCATAACCAGAAAGGTGACAGGACAATATGAATACCCAGCATGTATTTGGACGAGGACCACATGTCCTGGCGTCACCTGCTGCTCACCTGCTGACACATGACACACTCGTGTGCATATACTGGACACACACACAAAACAGAGAGAACACAGATGCTATTTCACATATGCAGGCATAATGCATGAAATAAAACCGCACATTTTTCTTTGTTAATTTCTATTCATTTTATTCTATTATTTCCAAAAAACAATACAGTCGTTTTCCAGCAGTTTAAACATTATTGGCTTTGCAAATGTTGTATGAGGAAAGAAATGCACCTTACTCGTTTGTTAGGCCTTATGGATACACACCATGCATTCTGAAGAGTAACACTGAATGTGACATTTTTGTTAGTTATATATAAATATAAAATATAACTAAATATTTGTCAGTAGGGAGCCATGTCTTAGTAAGTAGAGCAGGCGCTGCAGCACAGTATTACATAACACACCACTACAATGTTTCCACCTCTCATTACTATCACTGCTACCTGAATAGCCCCATGAGAGCACTCTACTATATTGCAATGATCCATAATTTTAACAGTGAGTCATTACCACAGCAGTTTACTGAAAATATGTCATGGAAAAGTGGTTTGAATTCAGTTATTGTAGGTTGTGGTGATGGATCTCCTCTCCTAACCCAGTCTTTGCACTCCTAGACTCCTACAGCTTCCCCTCACCTCCACCACCCCTCTCTCTATATGAGTAATCCTGATGAACAGATGGGTGGAAGAGAAAAAAAGGGGCATGCCAGCTTGTTGCTCTGTCATAACGTGTCAATCAGTCCCCTCCCCCTTCTCACCTCCTGCCCCGTTCCCATCCCATCATGCACTTTTCTATCCTATAACATTTCAGCCTGATCTACTTCAATCTCCCCCCCCCCATACACTACCCATCTTTTATTATTTTATCCTTATATTTCTATATATCTATCTATCCTTATTGTTGCCTTTTCACCACCACCATACAATTTACTGTGTACTTTCATGCACGCCAGACAACACAACATTACCAATTTTTGCACTCCATGGGGAAAAACTTAGCATTTTTAGCCCTAAGAATAGATACATCATCAGTATGCCGAGCGTCCCGTACTCCGCCTTTGAAGGGTGTGATGAAGCTGCTACAAACAAGGTCTTCAGACCTTGATCGACCTAGTAAAATGGAAAAGATGCGTACAGTAGGAACATCAGCCATAAAAGGTATAACAGTCTTGAACTGAAGGACACACAGACACTTCATACAAACGCACATACACTGTAACTCACATCACAGTAAAGCCCAGAGTCACATACCAAGGCCACGTGCATCCATCTGCTCATCAATACCTTTTACCGAGCAGTAGCATCCAGGAATAGCAATGAGACTTGCTGGTTTACAAGCCCAGCTGGATTTATGAGAATGAGACCGACTATTGATTTTAGGTGCTATTTTGCATGGTTTAGCCCATCAGCTACAAGTTTATTTTGTAAATTATACACCACTGCTGAACATTATCTAAAACATACTGTTCTATTTTTTAAGATACTCAGTTTTTAGATACTTTTTGTGTTATTACAGCCATTGGTTTCTGTTCAATTTACTAGGGTCCATCCATCCATCCATCCATCTTCGTCCGCTTATCCGGTGTCGGGTCGCGGGGGGAGCAGCTCCAGCAAGGGACCCCAAACTTCCCTTTCCCGAGCAACATTAACCAGCTCCGACTGGGGCGTCCCAGGCCAGGTTGGAGATATAATCCCTCCACCTAGTCCTGGGTCTTCCCCGAGGCCTCCTCCCAGCTGGACGTGCCTGGAACACCTCCCTAGGGAGGCGCCCAGGGGGCATCCTTACCAGATGCCCGAACCACCTCAACTGGCTCCTTTCGACGCAAAGGAGCAGCGGCTCTACTCCGAGCTCCTCACGGATGACTGAGCTTCTCACCCTATCTCTAAGGGAGACGCCAGCCACCCTCCTGAGGAAACCCATTTCGGCCGCTTGTACCCTGGATCTATTTCTTTCGGTCATGACCCAGCCTTCATGACCATAGGTGAGGGTAGGAACGAAAACTGACCGGTAGATCGAGAGCTTTGCCTTGTGGCTCAGCTCTCTTTTTCGTCTAGCAGTGCGATAGATTGAATGCAATACCGCACCCGCTGCCCGATTCTCCGACCAATCTCCCGCTCCATTGTCCCCTCACTCGCGAACACAACCCCAAGGTACTTGAACTCCTTCACTTGGGGTAAGGACTCATTCCCTACCTGGAGAAGGCATTCCATCGGTTTCCTGCTGAGAACCATGGCCTCAGATTTAGAGGTGCTGATCCTCATCCCAACCGCTTCACACTCGGTTGCGAACCGATCCAGTGAGTGCTGAAGGTCGCAGGCCGATGATGCCATCAGGACCACATCATCTGCAAAGAGCAGCGATGAGATCCCCAGCCCACCAAACTGCAACCCCTCCCCACCCCGACTACGCCTCGATATCCTGTCCATAAATATTACAAACAGGATTGGTGACAACGCGCGCAGCCCTGGCGGAGGCCAACCCTCACCTGAAACGAGTCCGACTTACTACCGAGAACCCGGACACAGCTCTCACTTTGGTCATACAGAGATTGGATGGCTCTGGTAGAGACCCCCTCACCCCATACTCCCGCAGCACCTCCCACAGTATCTCCCGGGGACCCGGTCATACGCCTTCTCCAAATCCACAAAACACATGTAGACCCGGTTGGGCATACTCTCAGGCTCCCTCCAGGATCCTTGCGAGTGAAGAGCTGGTCCGTTGTTCCACGACCAGGGCGGAATCCGCATTGTTCCTCCTCAACCCGAGGTTCGACTATCGGCCGAACCCTCCTTTCCAGCACCTTGGAGTAGACTTTACCAGGGAGGCTGAGAAGTGTGATACCCCTATAATTGGCACACACCCTCTGGTCCCCCTTTTTAAAAAAGGGGAACCACCACCCCAGTCTGCCACTCCTTTGGCACCGTCCCAGACTTCCACGCTATGTTGAAAAGGCGTGTCAACCAGGACAGCCCCTCCACACCCAGAGCCTTGAGCATTTCTGGACGGATCTCATCAATCCCGGGGCTTTGCCACTGTGTAGTTGTTTGACTACATCAGTGACTTCCGCCTGGGAAATCGGCGACAATCCCCCATTATCCTCCAGCTCTGCCTCTAAGATAGAGGGCGTATTAGTCGGATTCAGGAGTTCCTCAAAGTGCTCCTTCCACCGCCCTATTACCTCCTCAGTTGAGGTCAACAGTGTCCCATCCTTACTGTACACAGCTTGGATGGTTCCCCGCCCCCCCTCCTGAGGTGGCGAACAGTTTTCCAGAAGCACTTTGGTGCTGACCGAAAGTCCTTCTCCATGTCTTCTCCAAACTTCTCCCACACCCGCTGCTTTGCCTCTTTCACGGCAGAGGCTGCAGCCCTTCGGGCCCCTTCGGTACCCTGCAACTGCCTCCGGAGTCCTCCGGGATAACATATCCCGGAAAGACTCCTTCTTCAGTCGGACGGCTTCCCTGACCACTGGTGTCCACCACGGTGTTCGTGGGTTACCGCCCCTTGAGGCACCTAAGACCCTAAGACCACAGCTCCTCGCCCCGCAGCTTCAGCAATGGAAACTTTGAACATTGTCCACTCGGGTTCAATGCCCCCAGCCTCCACAGGGATGCACGAAAAGCTCCGCTGGAGGTGTGAGTTGAAAGTCTGTTGGACAGGGGCCTCCTCCAGACGTTCCCAATTTACCCGCACTACACGTTTGGGCTTACCAGGTCTGTCCAGAGTCTTCCCCCACCCTCTGACCCAACTCACCACCAGATGGTGATCAGTTGACAGCTCTGCCCCTCTCTTCACCCGAGTGTCCAAAACATACGGCCTCAGATCAGATGAAACGATTATAAAATCGATCATTGACCTTCGGCCTAGGGTGCTCTGGTACCAGGTACACTTATGAGCATCCCTATGTTCGAACATGGTGTTTGTTATAGACAATCCATGACTAGCACAGAAGTCCAACAACAAACAACCACTCTGGTTTAGATCAGGGAGGCCGTTCCTCCCAATCACGCCTCTCAGGTGTCTCCATCATTGCCCACGTGTGCGTTGAAGTCCCCCAGCAGAACAATGGAGTCCCCCACTGGAGCCCCATGCAGGACTCCAGTCAAGGTCTCAAGAAGGCCGAATACTCCGAACTCCTGTTTGGTGCATATGCACAAACAACAGTCAGAGTTTTCCCCCCACAACCCGCAGGCGTGGGGAGGCGACCCTCTCGTCCACGGGGTAAACTCCAACACAGCGGCGCTCAGCCGGGGCTTGTGAGTATCCCCACACCGCCCGGCGCCTCACACCCTGGGCAACTCCGGAGAAGAAAAGAGTCCAACCCCTATCCAGGAGTATGGTTCCAGAACCAAGACTGTGCATAGAGGTAAGCCCCACCAGATCTAACCGGTGGCGCTCCACCTCCCGCACCAGTTCCGGCTCCTTCCCCACAGAGAGGTGACGTTCCACGTCCCCAGAGCCAGCGTCTGCCGCCCGGGTCTGGTCCGTCGAGGCCCCTGACCTTCACTGCCACCCATGTGGCATTGCACCCGACCCCAACGGTTCCTCCCACAGGTGGTGGGCCCATGGGATGGAGAGGGAGTTGCCACGTAGCTTGTTCGGGCTGTGCCCGGCCGGGCTCCGTGGCAAACCCGCCACCAGGCGCTTCGCCGACGAGCCCGCCGTCTGGGCCTGGCTCCAGGCGGGGCCCCGGCTTCCTCCGGGCAGGGTCACTCCATCTCTGCTTAGCTTTTTCATTGGGGTTTTTGAACCATTCTTTGTCTGGCCCCTCACCTGAGACCACTTTGCCTTGGGAGACCCTACCAGGAGCACAAAGCTCCAGACAACACAGCCCTCAGGTTCACAGAGACACACAAACCTCTCCACCACGATAAGGTGATGGTTCACGGAGAGGATTTACTAGGGTATAGGAATTAAAACCTGGCACATGCTTCAAACTTTATAACAGTGAGTTTGCAGACGATTTTACACCTTAATGTACTGTATCGTTATATATTGGACTCTTACAGTGGTGGGAGCAGCAGACTGAAAGATGATATTATTTTGATTTTGATTTATTTGAAAGGGAAGGGAGGTTATGACTGGTAAATGGGAGATAGAAATACACTGATTGGATAAAATATTTGGGGGTAACCAAAAAGACAGCAATACATGACTAATATGGAGCAACTGCTGGAGGAAGTCACTCTTATTCTGTGGCAGAATAATGGTGTGTGATGTGCTACATTTGGAAAATAATAAAAAAAATGTAAAGGAATTATGTGTTTCATATAAAGCTGATTATTGCTCAGATCTATAACAGGTTGACTCATATGTATGAAAAATGCATTGATGCAACAAATGAATTGTTACACCCAAACCTCTGTTTCCACTAGAATGTATCACGTTATAGGCTAGAAAAATGATCGGACACAAGATTCAGTTTGTAGTTTTAATGTCATATATACAAAATTGTACATAAATACATGCACAGATACACACAAATAGAACCCCACACACACACATATAGCCAGCATGACCTTCTGCTCTGGCTGAGCCCACGGCTTTTGATGAGATGACCTTAGAAGACGACACACACACACACACACACACACACACACACACACACACACACTGCGCACATGGGCACACACCCAACACCCAACCAAGCCCCGGGCAGCCAACAAACCGGTCCATACGAATGGCAAATGTTTGCAATTGTCCAAATATCACAGCGCTATAATTGGATGTCAGATGAAGCGAATTGTAATGGCAGCTATCAGTAATGGCTTTTTATGAGTTACACATGGTTTAGTCTAGTGCTTAATACTGCACTCTTGATTTAACAAAATCACAATTTACAGTCATTTGATTATATTTTTGAATGTTCATTGCTTGTATTTTAAATACATACATAATCCTTTGTATTTTTTGTTTAGAAAAACACTTAAAGAACACTTTAGATTGAGCTTTATTTTTTAAATCATTTTATCATCAGTCCTTTATAAGATGTCGGGTGTGACACCTTCTGAGATGTCTTTCCCTTCCCATTGTTTCACCTTTTCAGTGAGGATCACTCTGTTACCTGAATGTGCCTGGAGCAAAGCTGTTAAGCTTCAGTTCATGGAAGGGCAGGGCCGCCCACATTCCCTGAATAGGAAAAATGAAACAGGGGAACAGGAAATGGCAATTATATATTTCTCTTAGGCTATGAATATCAGGGATTTAAAAGTGCTGCGAGATGCATGGGAACTCACTGCAACAGGGTTAAGTTGGTTATGGGAGGAGGACTCAGCAGCTCTTTGTCTCTTAATTTTTGGTCGTCACTATTACCAGAGACTCTGGTCTGTAGTGTCGTTCTGTATTTCATTGTTAAACCATTTAATTACACAGAATAACATTACATAGATAAGTACATGTTTCACTTTCAATTTTTCTTCTGTTGTATAAGTGTGTGCGTTCTCTCCAAGATAGGGATCTAAGCTAAGCTACCGCAGGTTTCTGCGGTATCCTGTCATATGCCTCCTTGAGCCATAGGCACACGCTTTACCTTCTCTTTTATTGTATATGGCCTTGGTTTAGAACTTTTACAACCAAGTTTTAAAACTATATTTAAATGAAGAATTATGCACTCCCCTATGCAGATGACACTGCCCCGTGTCCGTAAAGAATCTTGTTTTTTTGGACAAAGCAGACTTAGTTCAAAACCAATTTTTCCCACCATATATTTGTGCATTTGCTTTTCTGTCATGACTGCACACTTTCTGAGGCATTAAAGAACTTGTTTGAATTGTGGGCATATTTTTTTATTATTAACCTTGTGCCCTAGAACACCCCTGCCATTTCAGCGTTATCCCAGTGGTAAACAACATCAAGGACAATGGCCCCCATGGGGTGGTTGTAGAAGTGCGGATGAGGGAGGGGGCGGCGTGCTGACCATCAGCACTTCACAAAGCCTCAGAGAAAAGCAGGCGCTGGGGGATTCTGCGGATGGTGCTAGAAAAACTGACCCCAAACAGGGAAGGCCCTCTGTATGTATGTGCGCACGTGCAAAAAGAGGCTGAGATAGTTTGTTGTGATTAGGTGGCTGTGTGTGATCCGGTTTGGGGACTATAGGACACAAAGAGGCTGCCAGTTCTGTCCTTTTTACTGCAAAGAAGTGGTGTTAGTGAAAGCTTATTTTACAATAACTTGTAGCAGACGGCTTCCGATTATATGAGCAGTTGACGCTATCTTTCATTCCTGACAAGGAAACATGACTTAAGTGCTTTTGAGCAACAGTTACACTGCTTACTGACCAACACAAATATACTGGTCATCTTTCAATCATAAGTATCTGTCATTTTTGTGCTGTTGCAAAATTATACAACACAGTATATCTATCCCCTGGTAAAAAGGAATCCAATGTACAAACTGATCTGTGGGTGCATTTTGTGTGAACATTTCCCTGGAAATAAAACCACACCAGTAATGCAAGTTTGCTATTACCTCATCTTCACTAGAAGTTTGAAGTCTTTTTTTGTTTTTAAAATAAACTCCACACCTCACCTCTGCATTACCCAGTGTCAAGTGTTTGTTTAACAGAAAATACACATTGTATCACACCCTGCATAGCTTCTATTTTGCTTGAGAGTGAGTGCTTTATTCCCATCCCTCAAATAACGTATCTCCTTACTTTCCAAGGTAAGGGAAGTGTAACATTATCCAGCTATTGTCTGTGGCACAAATGTGCTTTAGTAAATAATACTTAACTCAGTAAAAAGATATGAAACATGCATGAATAGTGGCCCATCTATCAAAACGGATAAGCGATGCAGTGCTAGTCCTTTGTTTTCCTTTTTGATCAAAAAGTCCAGTCAAGGCTTTGCCCCTGAAGACGTAGGGCCATTTTATCACCTTACAATGGCCTTTGTTAATGGAAGACCGGTTGCTTGATGGGAGTTTGTCAAGGAGGGAGACAGAAAGAGAGATATGGGAACGAGAGAAAGAGCAGATGGCCAATAAAGTTATCAAATTGACAGATATAGAGACAAGGACTAAAAGCAGGTTGGTGTTCTCTACTTGGGGTCAGCCCTTACTTCATGTGTTTACACAGAGGACTGATATGTTAGCATGTCTTTGTCTCTCCTGATGTCGAATCCACTGGCATTGCTACACATTTTGCATTCCTCCTCTTTAGACACTGGAAGTGTGTTCAACACCCTAACCCTGGCCTGCATCTTAATGTATGAGAAAAAGCGATATATTAAAGCTGCTATAGTCAGGTGTTGGTCTTTTATTCATAAAAGGGTTGTCAGTGTCCTCTTTTTCGTTCCCCACTATCTTTTTAGTTTCAGGGAGTTTGGCTTTTTATTTCAACTACTGATATTTAAATTTAGTTTTTCCCCCACAGTTTTAAGGGTGGTTTTTTATTATTATTCTTTTTTTAGAAATTCAGATGCACATCCCCCCTAACAAAAGTGTAAAAGTCTGCCTTCTCAAATGTCAACAGTAAAGTTGCACTCACGGTGGCTTCACATTTAAGCTGCAGTTTCTCTCTGTGGGTCTGTGGGGACTCTCATGGCTCACAACTCCTATTCTAGTGACCTGGTTACTGGAGACGCTCAGACTGTATGAAGGCTTGAAGGCCACCGCAGTTTAGTGTCGTCTGGTTAGTGTGTTATGATGCATGTGCTGATTGTCTACCCATAGGAGTGGAATTTCAGCCTGCAAAGAAAATACAACTGATGTTGAATTTAATTTCATGACAGACCAAAAGGCATACTATATAAACTCATTGTCATTGTGGCATCAAGGTGTTTTCAAATAGTGAACCATCTGTGTACCGAGCTACAGATGAGAGAATCCAGTCTGGCTGACTCTGTGTCTATTGTCTTAGGAATACCTCTGTTACTGTGATCTGATGTGACTGCAGATGACTGCCCCCCCGACTTCTAATTCTCTTCCTGACTCCCTTTGCCTCCCCACTCATCTGTTTAGTCAGGCTGTCATGCCTCAGTGTCTCTCAGTGTGACTGAAGGCTGCGGAGTGACCAACTTAGCACGTTGCTTCAGGGTTTGCAAACTGAGAGGCAGGAAGACAGTTGGGTTTGTGTCAGCAGGCTTCACGTCATTCTTTGGTGTTTGAGAATTGTTGGCTCTGGTTATATACTGAGTATTTAATATATTCAAAGTCCTTTCTCATCTCAACTGAAGATATGTAGGGGATTGCTTTTTTGAGGTAATTTCATTGACAGCAATTCATAGTTCAGTGTCCTGGTCAAAGAAACTGAACTTAACACAAATGGCTAAATGGAGATGTCGGTTTCAACCTGTTATTGGAAGAATTTTCCACCAAGTCCAAAGTGCTGAAACGGTTCAATAATAGAGTTGCAGTATAGAAAATGCAACACAGATACTGGGGTAAATAATAGATAGTTTTAAAGGAATAATCTGACAATTGGATAAAATATGCTTATTTTTTGCTGAAAGTTAGGGAAGAAGATCGATACCACGGTCCTATTGGTACGGTAAATATGAAGCTACCGCCAGGTTAGCTTAGTTTAGCTTAGCTTACCATGAAGACTGGACACAGGGATACAACTAGCCTGTCTCTGTCCAAGGGTGACAAAATGAGAGTGCACCAATTATCTTACCTAACTCTCGGCAAGAAAGCGAATAAGTATTTATTTTGGTATTTCCAAAATGTCACATCATGACAGGATGCAATCTTTTAAACTTTCAAATGTAAAGAGAAGCTATGCACGTGAGATAAAAAAAGGAATGTTGATTAAATTGAAAATTAACATACTGTACATTAAGTATGTGGGTACATGGTATTCTAGTACCAAAGTCCATCATGTCTGATATTCGCAGTAAGCCACTGCCAAATTATTTTGAACAACTTACAGTTTAAATCTACAGCAATTTAATTTCAATAGCCCCTTAAGTGCTCAGCTCAGTCCACACGCACAAAGCAAAAGAGGGAATAGATCCAGGTTACGGGAAGTCAATGTGTAGGAACAGAAAGTGGATTAATTCAGCAGCATAGCTGCTGTGCGACCGCGCCTCTGAATTACATTTTCAATAAGCACTTATATAATTGTTTCATGGTGCACTTTTATGGCTTTCTGTATGGGAGTGAGTCATATTGACTCATTCATTAATGAAGACTCCTAGTACAGGCTATCATTGCAAATTCTCACTGTTGAGCTGGAAAGGGGCGACAGAGGGAGCGGCCATCATTTGGGAGAATGCTTGAGGATAAAGGTTTGACTTTTTTGAGGGCATAGATGTAGGAATGGCTTGTGGACATCTGACATTATCATCCTTTAATATGTCATTTTTAAAACATCCACTGGACACCTTCCTTCATGCAAATGTAACATTAAATAACATAATGTTAATGAAACTGAAATGTCAATTTCAGTTTGACAAACCAGACGACACTGTGCTCATGGGCTTTAAGGAAGGATGACAAAGAACAAAATGACAGTGAAATAGGGGAAGGAGGACGGGAAGTGAAAGAAAGACAGGGATTGAGTGATCAAGATGGAAAGGCAGACCTGCAGGGCGACTCTTTGACCTCTGGGCTTTGACCAATGAGTCAGAGAAGAGAGGGAAAGAGGAGGATGAGAGATGACCTGCCTACTAGCCAAAGTTACCCACTCATCCTCCTTTAAATCCTCTTTGTCATCTTCTTTGGGAAATGAGCAACGGCAAATGATTAGCTTAAGGATGAATGTAAGGCTGTATATGTGTGCTTCTGTGAGAGCCTTTCTTTGGATAATATTTGCCTCAAGCAAAATGTCTTTCCACCACACAGCACAGTACAGCCTCGTGGTATAGTCTGTAACTATGGAAAATTCAGGCTGCACAGTCAAACAGGTACGAAAGCTTGTTTGCCCTCTTCAGGTCAAAAGTTCCGTTTTAGGGTGAATGATCATGCAAATAAAAGGCTGTAACGAATGTCTTAAGCAGTTTATGCTAGTTAACACTGAGTGGCATTCTAAGCTGCGGAAATGATCGAGATGTTGACATTTGAACATGGCAGCTAATTTTATGTCTGTGTCTGTTTTCTGTTTGTGCCCGTGCTTGGGGAGTCATCTGTGTTGTCGACTGATTTGTTTTTTTACCCCGGAGCAGTTAATCGCTTTCTGCCTCTCTGGAGCTGTGACCCAGGTCAGACATTATAAAACAGACAGACACACAGGACAAAATAAAGAGTTATATTAATGTTGGGGGATTTTAGTAGTTGCTTTATATATAATTAGTTGGTTAGCTCATCTTAGCTTAAAGACTAGAAAGAGGAAAATACGCCATCTTTCTTGTCGAGTGTTTAATGCAAAGTATCGTGCTGAGCACAGAAAGCAAATAGGCGTGTCCCCCAAAATGTATAACTTGTTTCAGGGTTTTTAATTTTTTAATTTTTACAAACCAGTTAATTCAATCACGGTGCTTCCTTTAAGAGGAAACATTTGAAGCAAATTTTACTTTAAAATAGAGCTTGACCATTAAGCCCTACCCCTACCTATGATAATAGGCTTTTATCACTTATATCACATATTAGAGCTGACATGCAAAGAAAATTGCTGAGCAGTTAACTGTAGCATTTTGATATATATTTGACTTTGAATTGAGAATGTGTCTTTATTTAGTAGTATTTCTTTTAAAATTAAAAATCCCAATCTCATACTTTTTTCAAATCCCTAGGTTTCTGATAATAAAGTTTTTTCGACTGTTAAAATGAGGTTGTACAGTTGTACTGTATGTCAGCTGACATACAGTACAACTATTTTGTTATATAGTTATATAAATATTCATATAGGCCTCAAAACTAGAATTGGTCTTACCCTACTTTAAAAGGAGAAGGCCAGTACATTTTTCACACGTCTCGTATCACACGCTCCCCTCAGGAATTTATGATATGATGATAATCGGAAAACATGATTCAAATTTTATTTCTATTTTTGCCCGACTTGACGTTTTACTTGCCCTTATAACCCTTATTGTTGAACCCTGCCTTAGGGTATATAATTTCTTTCCTTTTCCTCTCCATCCTTTATAATGTTTTGAATGTCTTCATTTTTAACTTATTTGTACATTCTGTTAATCAATTCCAATCATCCATCTCCCTTTCTCCTTTTTGTCACCCAAATGGCCATATATATTAAGCCATGCTGGAGGTCTTAATATATGTGTTGCTGTGGGGGAAGGACTTTTTTTTCGCTGCAGCAGCATGGAGCATTATTGTTATTAATCTGAAGATGGGCTATTATATTTGCATAATATAACATTGCCTTTTTCACAATGAGATTAGAAGATTTAGCATGCATGGCCTGCTTTTAATGCATTCAGTGCATAACATACATTGGGTTGCTCTCTTTCTCTCTCAGTTGGCTTCTCTCTCGATTAACTAGTGAGAGTAATATCAAATGGGACGTGTCGGCGTAATTAGCTGTGTCCTGGGGGTGTATCAGCTCTCACACTCTGCCTAGCTCAGCTAGATACTATCTGACACACTACTTTCTGTCTGTCTGTCTGTGTGTGTGTGTGTGTGTGTGTGTGTGTGTGTTCATTACCGATACTCTCCCTATGTCATCAGACATGCCTCCTCTCCAGCAGAGTAGAGACGTAACAGAACTGACTCCCAGCCAGCTTGATAGTTTCACCTTCAAATGCCTCTGAAGACTTCAACCCCCTTTGTATTTGTGCGTATTCTCTGCCTGTGTATCCACGTGCTTGTGGGTCTATATTTGCAAAGATGCATGTGCATGTCATGAATAATGAAGATGTCAGGGTGGACTGAGCCATTCACCTGACAGCAGCACCCTGCTCCACCTCGAAAATCCATGGCAGCCTGCTGACAGGAGTTACTGTCTCCCATACTGTGATTTAACTGGCTCATGCAATGGAAAACATTTCATCTATTTCAACAAATCATTTAGTCCAGCGCTGATAATTAATGTCTTTTTCTAAACGTGAAGAATTTGCTATTGTGTCGAAGACAGAGCAATTCATCAAAAACATTGTATTCACAGGAGTATCTTGATGTCATTGGTGCAGTGATATAATACCAATTTGCTAATAAATGAGTTCTGGTTAATGCACATGTGACAGAGGCTCACACACTGCAAGACAAAGCACATAAAAGGGAATAACACACACACACACACACACACACACACACACACACACACACACACACACAAACACACACACACACACAATGTCCTACTCCCCATTAATGCCAACATGGTGGTGTGTTTGTGGCGGCTGTACGTATCAATCTGTGTCTCTTTCTAAATGGTCCACCCTGCAACAGAAGCTAACGCTCATGGGCCTGCACTCATGTGTAACTTTGATCCATACGACACACTGGCAAGGATGCTTCTACTAACGTGGTGCTGTGTGCAGCTATATCTGCAGCAGAGTTGCGATTGTTCTGGCCGAGTGCGCTCACATGCCATATGTTTACAGGCAAACACGTGTTAGATGGGGCAAATCTTGCCGCATGTGGGATGTTCTAGTAAGCAGTGGCGAATCTTGTTTTGAGAACAGTGCAATGTGAAGACAGCTAGCTCCACAAAGACTGCCCAAACAGTCCATGTGTTATTTGTAGAATGTAGGACTGCAGGATGCTTAAGTTGTTTAAGTTAGAAGGACTAAAATCAAGTTTGTTTGGACTTTTTCTCCTGCCAAATTCCTTACATTGGCAGGATGACATGCTATCCAACAGACAAACCACTTGTGATCCATGACTTACACACCCTAGTTTGGATGTTGAGCTTTAAGAATGTCAGTGAACTTGCAGCAAAGTAAACTTTCCATTTGTGGTTCAGACTAAATATTCTGTGCACCCACATCTTTCCTTTTATTGGACTGATCTTATATACATTTCACATTTTGAGACTTGTCAGTGTGTCAGTGAAGACCCATTTTGGAGATCACGTAGTCCAAATAAAATCATTAAAATAAAATCTGCTCGTTTTTGTACCTTTCTGCAGTGTGGATTCAGACTTTGTCACTCCGTTGACTGCCCTGATTGTGTCGTTGAATCTGGACAGAAGGTTTTCATCGTGACACAACTGACCATGGACAGGAACAGGAAGTGGGTGCCAGGCTTTGCAGCCGTGCTATTGACACTCTTGAGTCACACAACCTCAGCGCTGGAAGTGCCTCTTGATCGTAAGTATTGTCCATTTCATGATCACTTTTACTATGATTACCAAAATAGTAAATGCTGAAAACTCTTTTTAACCAACTATTTTGCTTGCATCAACACGTCAAGCTCTATGGGGAACTGCAATGGAAAATCCATTTAACATTTTCATATTGTGGTGGCATAATGAAGAACATTACAGCCTCTATGGGCCACTAAGTGGGCTCTAGAGTTGCTGCATATTTAGCAGCAGTTTACTGGTTTTCTTATGTTTCAGCTTTGCATGTTTCAGCATGGAATCCAGTTTGCGGCTTTCAGTTATGAAATGCAATTCTGAAGAACTCTGTCTCCCTATATACAGTATATCATGACATTATGATGTCTTCAACTACTTATCTTGCATTGATTGCACCTGCCTGATGGAACTGAAGCCATAGAAGTCTTCACAAAAGAAAGAGGGAAATCATCTCCCAAACTTTAGGCAGACTCAATAAAATGCTTCAAAGTACTTGAACGAGCAACTATTTCACCTAAACTTGTGATTTACAGCTTGCAAAAACTAACACCTTTCCTCAATATTCTATCACTGTGGTACGGCGTGTCACACTGGACAAAAAGCTAAAGTACTGGAAGGATGTAAGTTGCCTCAAACACTGCTGTGACTTCTAGTGTTGAGTTTTTGCACTTAAAACGTTATTTTAACTTGCTTTTGTGTGTTCTAGCAATGTTAGATGTGCATGCGGTTATCTCAACACTGTTACTGTGTGAAGTAACTTGCTTGTTTTGGAGTGGTGCTTGGTTTATGCCAGTTCATGGGGCTGGTAAGTTGTTATTAGATCAGAGAGCTGTTTGCAGCTCCTGATGGTGTTATACTTGATTGTGTGAATGCATGTTGCATGCATATGCTTGATTCTGTAAGCCCCCCTAATGTGCTATGTTTACATTTCACTGCATGTGTCTGAACTATGCTTCTATTCATGTTTCTCCAGTGCCCCAACCCCCCACTATAACGCTACAGTCCCCAAAGGATTACATCTTTGATCCGCGGGAGAACATTGTCATCCACTGCGAGGCCAAGGGGAAGCCTCATCCCAGGTGAGACAATCACTCCTCCAATGATGCTTGTTTATCCATCCCAGCCGCACACTCTGCTAGCATATTTCACTGGTTACTATTCCATTCAACAGTATAACTGAGGGGAAAACAACTTGATAATGATAATGATGTGCTAAAGATTCAACCTGAGAGTTTCAGAAATCAAGAGGAAAACCTGATTTCCATTTAGTTGTATGGTCCTCTCTGTGAAATTATAGATTTGTTTCAACTTAACCTGGAGCACTGTGGAAATATGAATCGCCATAGCAACTGTTGTCATGGAGACCACTTGAGAAACACACATGGCAGAGTGAATTAGACACAATTTAGATTTGCCACCAGCCCCTGAATCAAGTTAGAATCCGTCAAACTCCCTGCTATGAAGTCAGTGATTACAATCAGTCTGCTTGAACAAACCACAATGCATCTTGATGATTTGAACAAACATGCCAACACTGTGTCATTTCCTGTCTTTTATGTTTCCTCATCGCTTCTAGCCTAGAAAACACAGCGTGAATTATTGTTTTTGTTGATCCTAGCTTTTCATGGACAAGAAACGGGACCCACTTTGATGTAGAGAAAGACTCCAAAGTGTTGATGAAGCCTGGTTCAGGAACTCTGGTCATTGACATCAGCGGGGAAAAGGCTGAGGCCTATGAGGGAACATACCAGTGTACGGCACACAACGAGCACGGCACCGCTGTATCCAACAACATTGTCATCAGACAGTCCAGTAAGACTTCTAATTATATTAAATGACATTATTTCCATTGGTTTTCAAAAATTAGAATACATTCTAAAGGCTTGAGCCTCAACTGCAGTTATTTTTTGGGGTAGTCAAGTACAAGTTAATTTTGGAACTTTGATTCCTAGTTTCCAGCTTCCACAAAATGCTCAATCTCATCACTTTTGCAAACATTATGGATTCATTTGATCCACACTATTTGTGAAGCTATGGCCTCCAGTGCCTTTGTTTGATGTTTCTGTGACTCGCAGGGTCCCCCTTGTGGTCGAAGGAGAGAAACGAGGCCATTGTGGTGCAGATGGGGGTCTCCCTAGTGCTGCAGTGCCGACCCCCTGCAGGGCTGCCCCCTCCTGTCATCTTCTGGATGGATAACAGTGAGTCCTTTGCATGTATACATATCTGCACTCATGGCACAAGGACATAGGAATCTCACATTCAATAGACCAGACAAAAGGATTGCACACTGTAATGTGTATTCAACATTCAGTCAGGATACATACAGTACAGGCTAGCTTAAATCATGAGGTATTTGTGGAGAGAATTGATGGAAAATATGCCTGATGAACCCCCAGAAAACCATGAACTGACCACTAACCAACTTTCTTTCTCTGCCTGTCCTTTAGACTTCCAGAGGCTTCCGCTGGATAAACGAGTGTCCCAGGCTCTTAATGGAGATTTGTACTTTTCCAACGTTCTGCCAGAAGACACCAGGAATGACTACATCTGCTATGCTCGCTTCCCTCACACACAAACCATCCAGCAGAAACAGCCCATCTCAGTCACCGTGCTGGACAGTAAGTCACTGAATTAACTGAATAGTATTTGCTTAGAACTTCTACTTTTTTTCATTTGACACTTTACCACAAAATTGGAATATACATTTATTTTCAAATATATGTAGTTAAAATTTGAGTTTTGGATTGCTGATCATTTATATTTTTATTGTCTGATTATTATTCCAATATAATATTTTTTCCTTTTACAGTTCCTTTTATTTCACATTTGTGGATATTTGTTTTTATCACACTTATCACTTTATCAATGAGATTTAACTACCATCTTAAATCCATGTGTTGCTCCAGCAAACCTGCATTAGCCTTAGATACATGTTTGAGCTGTTCTTCCTATATTCTACCTTTCCTGAGTTTTATGACGTGCTTCTAGCAATAGAACAGTTGTCACAGTAACATAACTGTAGTGTCATCCCCATGTGTTAACGTTTTTGCTGCAACACACTGAAGAGAAAAAAAAAAGCCATTGTAAAGTAACACATTTCCTGTTTTCTTTCCTAGTTTTGCATGCTTATGATTTTCTGTTATATTACAGTGGAAACAATGAATGAGACTGTGGCTGCTTTATACAATGTCACTGATTTCTATAGTGGTGAGTGCTGCCAGTTTATTCCCATTCAGCCCCCTCAGTGTGAACCCAGCCCTGTATTTACTCCATAGCCTAACCATACCCAACACACACCTAAAACTTGGCCTCAATCCCCTCCTCTGTGACTACATTAACAAACATGACTACATTTTTCATTTCTAGCCTCAGTTTTTTTGTGGAGTGTTTCCTTATATAAACTAAGGGTCTAAAGATAGAGATGTTAAATATAATATGAATGAAATCACTTGACTATAATGCACGATACAATACTTACATGGCAAAACAGCAATATCTATGATTACCTCTGTATACAGATAATATTAAAGCCTAAGATGGTTTGAGAAACCTTTAAAAGCATGCATAACAATAAATGTCAGCTAACTGCATCTTTCCTGGAATCATAGACACACTTAAGACTGATCTCATGTTCTGCTACATCAAGCACACCCTCAATGATTATCCAAGATGGCCACAAATGAAGCATGATATTAATATTCTAACATAGCATTGCTCTTTTTTCACCTTTTGATGTAGAAGAGGATCATTTGTTATTTTCTGACCTTTTCGCCAAAAGGAATGTTAAAGAAATCTTGCTTTTAAGATGAGACCCCAATGTTGCCATAGCAACAAACCACCGGCTACTCCTGTCAGGGAGATTCCCCTTGCTCTCTAATTCTGATGTGCTGTTCATACAGTATGCAATTAAGCTCCAAGCAATCACTCACTCACTCACTGACTATTGTTCTATCCACTTTGAAAATCCACTTCATGTCTTACTTCATGACAGTGTACGTTTCTACTACCTATTTCCTTCATGAGAATATGAATGGCCCTCTGAGCTCATGGTTTCACCCAACTCCTCACATTGTGTGGCAAGAGGAGCCTCCAAGTCTTATGTTGCAGTCTGGTTCTGATTAGGTTGTGTGTCCTCGTGTGTTCAGACAGCCCAGATGGGGAGCGTCGCCCCAGTTTCATGACGCCTCTGGGCATCACCAGCACCAAGATGGTTCTGAGAGGGGAGACTCTGGAGCTGGAATGCATTGCTGACGGCTTGTAAGTAGGCGTCTGCAGTAACTGTAATCCACATGGAAGAAAGACACCTTTTTGTATTATACAACAATGTGCTTTATAGGAAACCGTCAGGGTCTTAACAAAAGCATTTGACAGCACAAAAAACAAAAAACATCCTGTTGTATTTAATTCTGTGACAGGCCCACTCCAGAGATCTCCTGGCAGAAGGATGGAGGAGGAGAGCTGCAGAGCAGCAGGATGTCCTTTTATAACTTCAAGAAAACGCTCAAGGTTTCTGACGTGAATGAAGCTGATGCTGGGGACTACCGCTGTACAGCCACAAACAAGCTGGGCACTGCACAACACATCATCAAGGTCGCTGTTAAAGGTATGCAGGTTAACCAGGTTATTTTCACTGTACTGGTGCACTGTCTAAGTTTCTTTTATCATTACATCAGAATTGGGTATTAGTGTAAGGACATTCATTCTTGGTTTGTTGGGATTCAACATAGCTGGCAAAACAAATTACTGCACAGAGAGCTACTAAAGCTGCAGACGTGTTTGATTTGCAGTGGGATTGGTAGAACTAGCAACACTTTGAATCTAGTGACTCCAGTGATTGCTAGTATGAAATTTGTTTTTACATTACTATTTTTACATCCCTAAAGTACGTTTATCATGTAGCGAAGGGCACAGCAATTATTATTATTATTTTTTTCATCATTCCCTCATAACTCTCGCTCTCTATCTTTCCTTTTTCTGTTTGTCATCCACAGCGGCTCCTTTCTGGGTCAGCGCTCCCAGGAACCTGATCCTCGCCCCGAATGAGACCGGCATCCTGACTTGTCGAGTCAACGGAGAACCCAAACCCAAGATTACCTGGTTTGTCAATGGAGTCCCCATAGAGAGTGAGTAAATGAGACCATGCATTTAAAAAAATAGAATATACTACCTTTACGCACACTTATGCTCAATGGTGTTTTTTGCCCCCAACTGCTCCTTTCAGGCAGCGCTGCGACCGCTGCCTTCAAGGCACCTAACCCTAACCAGTGCCTCCCAACGGCAGCGCTGCCTGGAAGGCACCGTTGGGGGCAAAAAACACAGATAAACCACACTTCTATCCAAAGCACCTGCCAGTGGCAGAACGTATAAATCTACATGCAGAGTTGTAGTGGGAACTAAACTCCCAAGCCCAGTGTTTTTCCACTGCATGGCATTTTATATAGTTTAACGTAATGCACCAGGATTGTTATGAGTGGTTTCTATGTACACAAAACTTTAATAGTGCAGTTGAAGAACTTTGGCTGGAAAAAATTTTTTTCTCTATTGACCATAAATCCTGTCTGTTGCCTTGCAATAGATGCACCCGAGGACCACAGTCGGAAGGTGGATGATGACACCGTGATTCTTAGCTATGTGCAAACTGGGTCCAGTGCTGTCTACCAGTGTAATGCATCCAATGAATTTGGTTACCTTTTGGCAAACGCTTTTGTCAACGTACTTGGTGAGTTCATCTGTTTTGTTGTAAATATAAACATAGATATATAAGTTCATCGTACATTTTGGACATACAGCCCACTGTGTGTGTGTGTGTGAGTGAGAGGGGAGATATTGATTTAGATAATGTTGTGCTTCTTTCCATAGCCGAGGCACCAAGGGTGCTTACTCCACCCAACCGAGTGTACCAGGTCATCACCAACAACCCTGCGTTACTTCACTGTGCCTCCTTTGGCTCACCAATACCAACCATTACATGGTAAGATTCAGATCAGGTTTGTATGGGTAACGGCAGTGAGATTCACCATCAAACGTTTAAACCTAATGTTGTTTGCTGTTTCCGTGCAGGTTCAAAGACAGCCAGACCAGTGTTAAGAATGGTGACCCTTATGTAATACATGAGAATGGTACATTGGAGATCCATGTGGCCCAGCCACTACACAGTGGGAAGTACACCTGCATTGCCTCCAACAACCTGGGGATCAAGGAGAACCATGTCTACCTGGAGGTTAAAGGTCAGATATAGATATTGAAACTTAGCCTGTTAAAGACTATAATAGCTCAAAAATAGCTTATATTTTAGGCCTTCATAACCATTAGGTCAAGCTGTGTTATTTATTAGTGTAAACTCTTTTTTTTTCTCCATCTTCCAGAGCCTACCCGTATCCTAAAGCAGCCAGAGTACAAGGATGTGCAGAGAGGAATGAGCGCTGTGTTCGTGTGTAAAGTCAAACATGACCCATCCCTCATTCCCACTGTGATCTGGCTCAAAGACAATGGAGAGCTGCCTGATGATGAGAGGTACAAAGAATAATAGGCTAATGAATGCAATTGCATGTTGCACCATGATTAAAACAGTGATACAACTTGGGAGAAAAGAAAAATAAATTCATCATCTTCCTCAGGTTTGATGTGGACATGGACAGTTTGACAATCAGAGATGTGACAGATGAAGATGAGGGCACCTACACCTGCATCCAGAACACCACCCTGGACCAGGACTCAGCCAGTGCTATGCTGACTGTCGTAGGTATGTTCCCAGTGCATTCCAGGGTCTCTCACAATCAACAGGTTACCAGATGTAACAGGGATTGTGAGTGTGGAAATCGCACACAGTGATTTCTGGACATATTTAAAAAAAAAAATAATAATAATAACTGTAATGAAACAGATAAATGATCCATCAACATATAGTGTTAATGGTTTAGACTTAACACAAAAGGAACAAATCAGTCCTCTTTTCTGTCCTGCTTAGACAAGCAGTCATTGCCTCCATACCAGGTATAGGATATGCATTGGTCCCTGTGTCCACGCAAAAACAGTTAAAGTACCATGACACACTTTTTATGCAATCAACCATAAAAAAACTGAAGGACATTATGCAACACCTGAAATCTTCCTCCTGCTGCCTTGATATTCTGTCAATGGGCTTCTTCCAAAATGTTTGGCTTTAGATCTTCTACAGATTGTAAACACATCTCTTATTTCAGGTATCTTCCCACTGGTCCTGAAAACTGCCGTAATCAAGGCATTCTTAAAATAAAAAGAGCAATCTAGGCATGTCTCTAATGAGCAATCACAGGCCCATATGAGACATTCCATTTTTAAGTAAAATCATTGAAAAAATCTTTTATTTTTAACATATTGTTGTCACTAAACAACTATTTTGATGTCTTTCAGTCAGGTCTTCGGCCACAGCAACGAGACTGCTCTTAAAGTCTTCAATGACAAATTTTCTTGTTTCCCAAGGCTCCATTCAGGGGCCTTTTCTGTTTAACATCTACATGCTTCCACTGACTCAGATTATGGAAAACAACAAAATAAATTACAATAATTATGCGGATGACACACAAATTTACATAACCATATCACCAGGGGGTTATGGTCCAAAACAAACACTAAATGCATTGAACAAATCAACGATTGGATGTGCCATAACTTCCTTCAATTAAACTAGGACAAAACTGATGTATTGTTTTTTGGAGCCAAAGAGGAACAATTAAAAGTCAGCGGTAAGGTTCATTGGGCAATGTTAAACACAATGGACAAAGACAGAAATCTCGGTGTAGTCATAGACTCAGACCTGCATTTTAACAGCCACAATAAGACAATTACAAAGGCAGCCTACCTTCACCGTAACAATATATCAAGGGTTAAATGACTTAATGTCTCAGCAGGCTTTGGAAAAACGTATCTGTGCTTTTATCTTCAGTAGACTGGACTACTGTAATGGTGTCTTTACAGGTCTCCCGAAAAAAAAAATCAATAAGACAGCTACTGCTTGAGTCCTCACTAAGACCAAGAAAGTGGATCACATCACTCCATTTCTGAGGTCTTTACACTGGCTTCCTGTCTCTCACAGAATTTAATTGAAAATACTATTGTTGGTTTATAAAGCACTGATTGGTTTAGTGCCAAAATACATTTCTGATCTGATGCGACATTATGAACCCTCCAGACCTCTCATGTTGTCTGGGACAGGTCTGCTTTCTGTCCCCAGAGTCAGAACTAAACAAAGGGTGAAGACTTTTCTATTTAATGCTGCATTTTTTGCTGCATCAAGTAAAATAGTTAATTTCTTACACTGCACTGTTTATCCTTGTATTTTATACTTGTCTCATTCTGTTTTAGCTTTAATGAATGTTTTAACTGCTGTTTAATGTTTTATGCAAAGCACTTTGAATTGCCTTGTTGCAGAAATGTGCTATATAAATAAAGCTGCCTTGCCTTATGATTTATATAAAAATAGCAATATTGAAGTACACTGAAACCATTCTTTCACCACTTTCAAATTTCAGAAATAGCAGGTATCCGTTTTAATTAAGTGTCACAATACCACAGTATTTTCCCTGCTTTTCTGCTGTTTCTAATATCTGTCACTAACATCTCTTCTTGTACTTTACTCTTGCTTCTTGCTGTCTTAGAGCCAACTCCTTCTCCAGCTATTGTCTACGGTAAACAATATCCACAGATTAGGATTTTGTAGCTTATATTGTCAAGTTCTGTTTGTAAAAGCTTTCATTTCACCGCAATGTTTATTTTATGTTGGTTGTTCTTATTGCTTGTTTAATTTCATGTTGTACCATTTGATGTTTGTTTAGTTTAGTTTTATATGGGGTAAGGATTTTATAATTTTATCGTATTGTGAAAAACACTGCCTCTGCACGCACTGTTCAACCATACAGGTGTTTTTACTTAACCTGCCTGATTAAGACCCTTCTCAGGTGTTTGTGCTCACTGTGATTGACTGCAGAGGTATTATCAGCCAGAAGTAAAAAACACCTGTGTGGGTGTGCGCAGTCTCAAAATGTTTAATTGCACAAAATAATACTGCACTTTTGAATACAACATTAATACCCCGTTTACACGTACATGGTTATTTTGAAAAACTGAGACATTTCCCTTCGTTTGTGCCCTTCATTTACAAGCAAACGGAGCCTCTGAAAACAATTCTTTCTAAAATCTCACGCCAGAGTGGAGATTTTGGAAAACTTTGTTTGCACGTTTGCATGTAAACTGAGACAAACTGAGGTTTAGGCAGCCGAGGAAGAGAAGAGAGAGGAAGTGATTCGTTGCTGTTGTTGCCGTGTATATATCTATAGCTGTTGTTGCTATTTTCGGGATTCTGATTGGCTAACGTGGGCTTGAGCTTCTCGTTACACTGCCACCTACAGGTTTGGCGTGCTCTTGACGGCATATATACACGGGTACGTGTAAACGAACACTTTTCTGAAAACTGACAGCTGTGCACGATGTTATTTTTGAAAATTGAGAGGTTGAAATGTCAAAATAGCCAGCCACGTGTAAACGTAGCATAAGAATCAAAGTTTTCTTAACAATGTTATAAAACCTTTTACAAACTGCCTGCTGTGTATTGAATGCAGATGTAATATTAACTGAACAGTGGCATGTTTGTCCACAACTCAACTCTGTTAGTTTACTTTTATTCCATGGGCATTGTAGAACTCTGTTTTCAGTGTCAAATTTTCCATTGAAACAGTAGCAATGACTTGCTGTAATCAAATAGCAGAGAGAGACTTTTTTTATTTTTTTGTGGTCCTCGTGTTTGCAGGGAACCCTGACCCTCCGACGGACCTGGAACTGACTGACCAGACAGAGAGGAGCGTTCAGCTCACCTGGACCCCCGGAGATGAGCACAACAGTCCCACACAGAGTATGAAATGTTCAATGTATCAAACTACACTACACTTTTTAGCATTTTCACATTTAAAAAAAGTCAGAATACTCCGTTGTGCAGATTCAGTTTATGTTTCCGGAAGCAGCGACTGTAGTTTTGTTGGAATAAACAAGACAGCAACTTGGTAGTTAGCATGATGAGCAATGAGCCACCACAGCTAAATATACACAGAATGCCTTGAGAAATATATATTTTTCCCCTGTTTCTTTGTGGCAGTGTCTACACTTTGATCTTATTTTTTTTTTTTAAATCTTCCCCAGAGTTTCTGATCCAATATGAGGATCTGCTCCACCAGCCAGGAGTTTGGGTCAACCTGACGGATGCTCCTGGTACTAGCACCACGGTGCAGTTAAGCCTCTCTCCTTACGTCTACTACTCCTTCAGAGTCCTGGCTCTGAATGGCGTTGGCTACAGCCAGCCTAGCCAGCCGTCAAGCCAATACAGGACCAACCCTTCAGGTGATTTAACATGGTCACCCTTCAGAAAAAAAAGTAATGCAATATTTTAAATATACAAAAAAAAACCACTAACTGACTGAACCATCAATTGATTTGTTTTTGTTCAGCTCCTGATGAAAATCCATCAGATGTTCAGGGAGTAGGAACAAAGCCTGGCAACTTGGTCATATCCTGGACAGTAAGCTATCCTTTCCGATTGTTATTGTGGGCTGTATGCAAGTAAAGGATGGTCAAACATTTCATTGAAGTTAAGATAGAATATTTAAAGTGTTTTTTTCAGCAACTGACAAAAATAAATAAATTCTCTGTACAGCCGCTGACAGGATTTCTGGCTAATGGGCCCGGTCTGGAGTACAAAGTGCAATGGAGACAAAAGGACGTGGATGAGGATTGGTCCTCAAAGACTGTGGCCAACGTTTCCCAGTTTGTTGTCTCTGGAACTCCAACATATGTGCCCTACGAGATCAAGGTTCAAGCTTTGAACGATTATGGCAGCGGCCCAGAGCCTGAAGTAGTGATTGGATACTCTGGAGAAGACTGTGAGTGAACTGATTGTTATATAATTTTCAGAGTTTTTTTTTTTTTTTTTTTTGGTTTAGTCATCGATAGTCAAAACTGGTTAAATTAAATTCTGCGTGAGACACAACACAAAATAATGCAAAGACAGCAGCTGTAGACCTAAGTGTTGATTCACAGTGGGATCGGTAGTACTATTGTCACTTTACTATTATCATTAGATTCATTGTTAATATGAAAATATTTTTCTGAGGGTTCAGTCAACATAGGTTGCCATTTTATTTCTCATGGGTATGATTGAAAGTTCACATTTACTACTTTTGACCATTGACTGATCCTTTTTAGCCTTTTAAACATTTTTGATAAACTTGTGCAGTGGGTTAGGTAGACGTCAATTTATATTCCTTATTATTATCTTACTATTTATTATAAGTCTAGTGGCTTGAAACTAGATCTTAACTACTTTTCTTTCATATGTCTCTGCAGTGCCTTTGTCTGCTCCTGATAGTGTGCAGGTCATGGTTCACAACAGCACACTCGCGGAAGTACACTGGGAGCCTGTTTCTTTCCAATCAGTTAGAGGAAAACTACAGGGATACAAGGTATTGTTTTGGATAAATGGTGATTTCTACAGCATGTCTTTGGTTGTAGTAGGTAGGGCTACCGCCACTGACTGCAAGTCAGTGCTTAAGTGACGAAACTCAAGCACACGCAAGCATTGAAAGGTTTTTAAAACCCATCCATCCATCCATCCATCCATCTTCGTCCGCTTATCCGGTGTCGGGTCGCGGGGGGAGCAGCTCCAGCAGGGGACCCCAAACTTCCCTTTCCCGAGCAACATTAACCAGCTCCGACTGGGGGATCCCGAGGCGTTCCCAGGCCAGGTTGGAGATATAATCCCTCCACCTAGTCCTGGGTCTTCCCCGAGGCCTCCTCCCAGCTGGACGTGCCTGGAACACCTCCCTAGGGAGGCGCCCAGGGGGCATCCTTACCAGATGCCCGAACCACCTCAACTGGCTCCTTTCGACGCAAAGAGCAGCGGCTCTCTCCGAGCTCCTCACGGATGACTGAGCTTCTCACCCTATCTCTAAGGGAGACGCCAGCCACCCTCCTGAGGAAACCCATTTCAGCCGCTTGTACCCTGGATCTCGTTCTTTTCGGTCATGACCCAGCCTTCATGACCATAGGTGAGGGTAGGAACGAAAACTGACCGGTAGATTGAGAGCTTTGCCTTCTGGCTAAGCTCTCTTTTAAATCTAGCAACGGTGCGATAGATTGAATGCAATACCGCACCGCTGCGCAGATTCTCCGACCAATCTCCCGCTCCATTGTCCCCTCACTCGCGAACACAACCCCAAGGTACTTGAACTCCTTCACTTGGGGTAAGGACTCATTCCCTACCTGGAGAAGGCATTCCATCGGTTTCCTGCTGAGAACCATGGCCTCAGATTTAGAGGTGCTGATCCTCATCCCAACCGCTTCACACTCGGTTGCGAACCGATCCAGTGAGTGCTGAAGGTCGCAGGCCGATGATGCCATCAGGACCACATCATCTGCAAAGAGCAGCGATGAGATCCCCAGCCCACCAAACTGCAACCCCTCCCCACCCCGACTACGCCTCGATATCCTGTCCATAAATACTACAAACAGGATTGGTGACAAAGCGCAGCCCTGGCGGAGGCCAACCCTCACCTGAAAAGAGTCCGACTTACTACCGAGAACCCGGACACAGCTCTCGCTTTGGTTGTACAGAGATTGGATGGCCCTGAGAAGAGACCCCTCACCCCATACTCCCGCAGCACCTCCCACAGTATCTCCCGGGGACCCGGTCATACGCCTTCTCCAAATCCACAAAACACATGTAGACCGGTTGGGCATACTCCCAGGCTCCCTCCAGGATCCTTGCGAGTGAAAGAGCTGGTCCGTTGTTCCACGACCAGGACGGAATCCGCATTGTTCCTCCTCAACCCGAGGTTCGACTATTGGCCGAACCCTCCTTTCCAGCACCTTGGAGTAGACTTTACCAGGGAGGCTGAGAAGTGTGATACCCCTATAATTGGCACACACCCTCTGGTCCCCCTTTTTAAAAAGGGGAACCACCACCCCAGTCTGCCACTCCTTTGGCACCGTCCCCAGACTTCCACGCAATGTTGAAAAGGCGTGTCAACCAGGACAGCCCCTCCACACCCAGAGCCTTGAGCATTTCTGGACGGATCTCATCAATCCCCGGGGCTTTGCCACTGTGTAGTTGTTTGACTACATCAGTGACTTCCGCCTGGGAAATCGACGACAATCCCCCATTATCCTCCAGCTCTGCCTCTAACATAGAGGGCGTATTAGTCGGATTCAGGAGTTCCTCAAAGTGCTCCTTCCACCGCCCTATTACCTCCTCAGTTGAGGTCAACAGTGTCCCATCCTTACTGTACACAGCTTGGATGGTTCCCCTTCCCCCTCCTGAGGTGGCGAACAGTTTTCCAGAAGCACTTTGGTGCCGACCGAAAGTCCTTCTCCATGTCTTCTCCAAACTTCTCCCACACCCGCTGCTTTGCCTCTTTCACGGCAGAGGCTGCAGCCCTTCGGGCCCTTCGGTACCCTGCAACTGCCTCCGAGTCCTCCGGGATAACATATCCCGGAAAGACTCCTTCTTCAGTCGGACGGCTTCCCTGACCACCGTTGTCCACCACGGTGTTCGTGGGTTACCGCCCCTTGAGGCACCTAAGACCCTAAGACCACAGCTCCTCGCTGCAGCTTCAGCAATGGAAACTTTGAACATTGTCCACTCGGGTTCAATGCCCCCAGCCTCCACAGGGATGCACGAAAAGCTCCGCCAGAGGTGTGAGTTGAAAGTCTGTTGGACAGGGGCCTCCTCCAGACGTTCCCAATTTACCCGCACTACACGTTTGGGCTTACCAGGTCTGTCCAGAGTCTTCCCCACCCTCTGACCCAACTCACCACCAGATGGTGATCGGTTGACAGCTCTGCCCCTCTCTTCACCCGAGTGTCCAAAACATACGGCCTCAGATCAGATGAAACGATTATGAAATCGATCATTGACCTTCGGCCTAGGGTGCTCTGGTACCAGGTACACTTATGAGCATCCCTATGTTCGAACATGGTGTTCGTTATAGACAATCCATGACTAGCACAGAAGTCCAACAACAAACAACCACTCTGGTTTAGATCAGGGAGGCCGTTCCTCCCAATCACGCCTCCAGGTGTCTCCATCATTGCCCACGTGTGCGTTGAAGTCCCCCAGCAGAACAATGGAGTCCCCCACTGGAGCCCCATGCAGGACTCCAGTCAAGGTCTCCAAGAAGGCCGAATACTCCGAACTCCTGTTTGGTGCATATGCACAAACAACAGTCAGAGTTTTCCCCCCACAACCCGCAGGCGTGGGGAGGCGACCCTCTCGTCCACCGGGTAAACTCCAACACAGCGGCGCCAGCCGGGGCTTGTGAGTATCCCCACACCCGCCCGGCGCCTCACACCCTGGGCAACTCCGGAGAAGAAAAGAGTCCAACCCCTATCCAGGAGTATGGTTCCAGAACCAAGACTGTGCGTGAGGTAAGCCCCACCAGATCTAACCGGTAGCGCTCACCTCCCGCACCAGTTCCGGCTCCTTCCCCACAGAGAGGTGACGCCCACGTCCCCAGAGCCAGCGCCTGCTGCCCGGGTCTGGTCCGTCGAGGCCCCTGACCTTCACTGCCACCCATGTGGCATCGCACCCGACCCCAACGGTTCCTCCCACAGGTGGTGGGCCCATGGGATGGAGAGGGAGTTGCCACGTAGCTTGTTCGGGCTGTGCCCGGCCGGGCTCCGTGGCAAACCCGGCCACCAGGCGCTCGCCGACGAGCCCACCGTCTGGGCCTGGCTCCAGACGGGGCCCCGGCTTCCTCCGGGCAGGGTCACTCCATCTCTGCTTAGCTTTTTCATTGGGGTTTTTGAACCATTCTTTGTCTGGCCCCTCACCTGAGACCACTTTGCCTTGGGAGACCCTACCAGGAGCACAAAGCTCCAGACAACACAGCCCTCAGGTTCACAGAGACACACAAACCTCTCCACCACGATAAGGTGATGGTTCACGATGGTTAAAACCCTTGCATGTTATAGTTTTTGCACTCACACACAAAAAATTACCCAGTAACACTAATGTATTGAACATTTTGCCCTTTACTCAATCCCTGATTTTCAGCACACAGCACCCTTTTAGTGTTTTTTTGGTTTTACAGAATGAGCAAAAGCTTTGCCTATATATTCACTGCACAGACAGGATCAGTTATCCAATTAAGCATAGACACATATTGGCCAGCCTTTCAGGTTGTTGCTTCTCCAACACAGAAATTAAAAATAAAGTTCAAAGCATAAGGCAATATAATATGAGCTATAAATACAACCAGCAACACACTGTTAAACTGTGTAGGGAAATAAAGATAACAAAAAAGCCCTAATTTAGCTGCCTCTCTGAGAGAACATATTCCATCAAAAGTGAAAACATCCAGTGGTTTATTTTGCAGGTACAACTTCCTCAGAGGTTGGCCATTTATGTGTCTACACCTCATTGGATAATTGATAAGGAGGCAGGCATTTTGCAGTGTGTGTATACGTAGGCAGTGCTTTTGTTGAGTCTGTAAAATCTGTGCTAAAGGATGTGTGTTGAGATATGCTGGTTGAAAGTGCATAAACCTTTAATTTTGTTAGTTACAGAGTTTTCTTGACCATTTAGTGTGTAGCTGCACATCCTAAAACATGTTAAATGTTAGGTGCCTTAACATGTTAAGCCGAACATTTGCGTGTAGAGGTGTGTTTAATAAAGCAATATTACCATTTAAGCCAGGTGTACTTCAGTAACTAAGGCTTATGTTCAGGTAATTTAGTTTTATAAAGTGGCTTTAAATAAGTCTCGCTTTAAGTTGCTAGTGAAAACCCCTCCAGACAAACTGGTCACAATCACAATCTAAAACAGTTTCTGGCTCTCTCAAGCCAGGCTTTTTACCATAGGCCAATCTGCATGTGTGCATAATGCCCTCACCATGTTCATGAGGAAATAACAGAACTATAGTGCACATCAGGCTAATACAAGAATGAACTCCTGGTGTGTTTTCTATAGGTATACTTCCGACGCATTCGTGGCTTGCATGAGACAGAGGAGGACACAGAGCAGCAGGAGCAGGTTTTGACGTTCAGTGGGAATCGTAGCGAGGGACGTCTGCCAGGCCTCCAGCCTTACAGCCTCTACAACCTCACCATCAGGGTCCTTAATATCAAAGGAGAAGGGCCTCCTAGCCCCAGCAAGAAATTTGAGACACCTGAGGGAGGTGTGTATGGCTGACGTTGGCTGATGTGGTTGTTCTGCAGGCCTAAAGCATTATGCATATCTTTTCTTGAAACTACCTCCGAATATTAAATGATGACCACAATTGTACTAAACCAAGCTTTGAATACATTAGAACCTCTATTGTGTTGTATCTGCCTTTTGATACCTACTATTAATACTATGGTTGCTGCAACTAGCATTATTAGTACTACTTTTGTGATAACAACCTTGCGGTACTTGTTGAAAACCACACAGAATCACCCTAACCTAACCTAGCAACCACCAAGAGTGTCGATAGAAATCCCAAACAACCAAGCAAATCTGAAGCTTCACCCTAGCAACTGAATGCCATACCAACCTCCTTGTAATGCCCTAAAACTACCTGGGACCCCCTACAACCCTTTAGTTACACCCTTGAAACCTCATGGAACACCTTAGCAACAATGTGAAAATCCCCTAACAATCATACAGGTCCATGTTCTGCTCCACAACAACCATCTTATGTTCTTATACCATAAATGCCCATGGACGGTCCTCTGCAATGTCCAGACCCTGACTGTGGTTCTGGTTTTGTTTTCAGTCCCAGGGCCTCCTTCTTTTCTGAATGTCGTAAACCCTGGTTTGGACTCTCTCACTCTGGAATGGGGCCCACCAATGAACAACAATGGACGCCTCGCTGGATACACACTAAAATACCAACCAGGTAGGCTTATTACCAGCTGCCTGACACACTGCCTGTTGTGTTCCACTCAGTATTATGCGGCATTCGTGCAAATGGAAAGCCATGTTGTGCATTCCTTTCAATTTCCTCATATCACTCCTGTAACTCTGTCTCTGTAGTCAACAACACCAATGAACTGGGGCCTGTCAAGGTAATCAACTTCCTTGCCAACGAGACCACCATTACCCTGAGCAACCTGAACTCTAGCATGCTCTACAAGTTTTACATGAGTGCAAAGACAATAAAGGGCTCTGGCCCCATCATCACAGAGGAAGCCTTCACAGCCATGGACACAAGTGAGTTATTTTAGCCCTTTAGCTTCATCTGTAGCAAATTACATGCACAATAGGAGGAAAAGGCCAAAGTCCTGTTATATAACATATTAAGGAGTGCAAGGGTCAGAATCACAGGGCTCTGACATATATTAGGGATTCCTGTGAGCTTAAGTGCACAAGCATGAGGTCCTACTGGATTCCTCAATTTATTTCCCCTCTATCTCTTTCTCTTTTTTCTGCTGTCTAAAGCTCGTACTCAGCCCACTGTAGAGATGGGCAAAGGTAACCCAAGTTTGCCACCGGAAGCACCTGCATGTTATTCATACCATCAGATATTAGACACGGAAAAAGAGCTTAGCGTAGAAATTGTCTTTGGTTCAATTATCCCTGCATGTTGCTAAGTTAGCATGTCTTAGAATGTGAAAGTGAATAAATAGGATTTAATGACTTCCATGGCGTCCGCAAGCAAACCATGCTTGCGTCCTGTTCTGGGAGAATAGGTTGCACTTACTGCAACATAGGGTAAAGTACTGGGTTTTTAGAATTAGCTGTGCTTGCAGTCTATACCTCTTGTATTTGCCCCCTTCAAATGAACATATTTTCATTTGAAGTCTTATGCATGATGCTTGTGAATGTTTCAGTCCAGTACTAACGCATACTTTATATACCGGCTGATGCTATAAACAGATGTATTGTGTGTGTATATAAATGACTAGAATTAGATTTTGAAAATATGCATGCTGCAGTGCCGTGATTTCATTTGCTTGAATGCTGAACCAGGTGCGTAACTCCTCCCTGAATCTCAGGATTGAGAGATGTTGCAACATGTTTTTAACTCTGCATGTCAGTACCAAGTTTTTCTGTAAAGCAGTGGCCTTGCCGTTCACTGTATGCTGTCTACTGTGTTGTGTATGCGTGTTGTCTCACTCTTTTCCATGTTCTTTCAGGCCCTACAGTGCCCCCTCACCCAACCTCCCCCATCACTCAGTCTCCGCACCCCCCGTTTCACAAGGGTACCAGCACTCCCTGTATCCCCTTCTACCTCCCCAAATATCTTCACGTGTTATCTGCCCTGCAAAAAAAATGGTCCATCTCAGTAAAAAAAAAAAAACTCTTTAAAATATCAGTTCTATTAATAGGAAATTCTCTCACCTGACTTTTGTTTGACTTGTATTAGGAGGACTAATATAAGTCCTCACTGAGATGGCCATTTTTCCACAACTATATAACTGACCTGTTTCTATGTTGTGGCAGGATCTGACACTGCGCTCAAAGTACTTTTGTCATATAATAAAAACGGTGTTGCCATGTATTGTTTTGTATAGTGGGACATTTTTTCTTAAACTGAGGTGGGACAGACGGCCAACAGCCAAATGCTTGTAAATTGAGGCTCTGGTCAGTTGTACTTTTTTTTTTAAAAATCTAATCCTCAAACTGGTGGAACAGACATGGAGTTTTTTTTAATTCTTGACTTGAATTTGGCGGCTCAGGTTACACTAGCTGATGTATTTCTTTCTGGTTTAGTTCATTTATAGGCACCAGCTTTATCCTAAACACTGGCATATGTATGATGTTTATTTCTTTTTAATGTTATTTCTACTTGCCCCTTGTTAAGTTTAATACCAGTATTGCAAAGGTTTTAGTTCATTGTAAGGACTTCGTGAAATTTGTACATTCTGGAATTAAAGCCCTTGATTTCTTTTTTTTCTCTTGTGTGCTCAGTGCCGCCTGTAGGCCCTGCGTTTGGCAAAGTTAACACGTCCATGTTGGAGGACGGTGCAGTGATCAGTTGGGATTACTTTGGACATCATAAGAATGTATATGTGGAATATGTTGTAGAAAACAGTAAGGCTTTGCTTTGTTTTTGCAGTCATCTCAAAAACATGAGTGCATGCATTGATTGGCTTTTTTTAAAATAATTGAATCAATTTGATCCATAACCATCAAAACTGATGTTTAAATACCATCCAATAATTATTCTACCCAAAGGCTCCCTGAATCTAATTCCTCTCCATCCACTTCAACAATTCCAGGTAAAGAGGACTGGAAAAAGGAGTTGGTAAACGGTTCACACTGGCATATGATAAAAGGTTTAAAGCCGGGGACATCCTATAAGGTGCGAGTGGTAGCTAGAGACCCAGCTGACCCGACGGTTCACAGCACAGACGAGGTGTTGGTTGCAGTGCCAGGTGAGGCGGCATGCCTCGGGATAGACGGTCTTTGTGTTTCATTTTTGTCTCATTTTTCTCATGCTTTTTCTGTTACAGCACTATCTCATTATCAGACATACAATGCTACATTCAGACGAATGTAAGGTAGTTAGTTTTCTAGTCTAGTGTACAAGCATGTCAGAAGTTGCCATCAACGGTCGGTCTGATACATGTCACTTAAAATCATCACTAAGAGGTCCATTGTTTTACTGTTTAGTTTTTTTGTCTGTACAGTGCCTAAACAATCATTGCATATTAATCCATTTGAAAATTTCATTTCTGTGTTTACAGCCTATTTTAATCTCAGTGTTGCTCAGCATGAAGAAAAACGATTCCATCATTTTAACAGCCTGGATTGAGATTTGGACTGACAGTCATGGTAACTGTTTGTCTCCATCTTTCCCTTCTCCTTTCTGTGCATGTGTGTGTCTAGCTGTACCCAGTCGGCAGGTAGACATTGCCACCCAGGGCTGGTTTATTGGACTGATGTGTGCCATCGCTCTCCTCATCTTGGTCCTTCTCATAGTGTGCTTCATCAAGAGGAACAAGGGTGGCAAATACCCAGGTAATGCACACATTACTGTAATTTCAGACCTATTCATGTGGAAACTTTTAAATTGATATATTTTTAAATATTTTATGTTTTAAATCTACAGTGAAAGAGAAAGAAGATGCTCACCAAGACCCAGAGATCCAGCCTATGAAGGAGGATGATGGTACATTTGGAGAGTACAGGTGAGAGATGGAAAAGAAAAGACCAACATATGACTCAGAATCACAGCATACAATAGTGTATGAAATGTCTTTTCTTTTCTCATTAATTATCTCGTGAGTTGTATTTTGTATGTAGAAAATTTTACCAGGCTGCAGAGACACTCTCTCCACCAGACTCCATTACCAAACATTCCATAGAGGCAAGACCAAAATCAGCACTTTGTGTTGTTTCTTTTAATGACATTATTCAACACTTTGCACAATGCAAAATATATCCATTTTAGCAAGTCAATTATATGCTGTTCTCAAAACAACAATTAATACAAATTCCATCATGGTGACATAGTTTGTTTTTTTTCCATCACATTTTCTAGGAATATTGAGGATTTTATCACTTAAAGGCACTACGTAGAATTTTCAGAAATTCCTTGTTATTAATAAGACATGCTGCATGGATTATTTGCAAACGGCAAGTTAGCCAATATACTAGTCTGAAAGAATTGGCTGACGTTATCCACTCAAGTCAATTAATAAAAGTCATTAGCAAGCAAACTAACATTAGCTAGCTAAAACCACACTATTACAATATATTTCACAAGCTTTGCAATAATGTGAGTATACCAGTCCAATGGGAAGAAAGCCAGCTTGGGGTCTGTTTTGATCCCCAAAACCAAACAAAGGTGTCTCCATGAATCGAAAGGCCGTGACATTAACCTTCATTTTTCCCCAATGTTGGTCACAAAAGAAATGTTGTGCCTACGTGGACTTTGTGTTGTGGTGGGGTGCTAGTCGTTTGTTGACCTTAGCGGACGCCATTTCTAAGCTAATGTTAGCTAATGTAGCGCAATGTTGGCGTTGTATTGGAGCTAAAGAGAGTCGAGGCATTCGGGAGCACGCATAAACGTCACATCCTATGGATTTTACAGGCTAGGCAACCAACAAAGTTGGGGAAGGTCTCAGCTTTTAAGTTACCTTACAATCAGTTTATACATTGCCAATACAAAACGATCAATACATGTAAATTGCTTCACATTGTACCTTTTTAAGGGCGTTTTCACGCCGACAGCCTTTAGTTTGGTTGAATCGAACTAGAGTTTGTTTGCCCTGCTGGTACAGTTCGTTTGGGCAGGTGAAAACACGGCAATCAAACTCTGGTGCGCACCAAAAGTGGAGCAAACAAGCATACAGACACCTGCTTGAAGAGGTGGTCTCGGTAAGCTTTCAATCGAACTCTGGAGCGGTTCGTTTTTGGTGAGAACGTGAGCCGTACTCAAACTGCACCAACTATACATACTCCACAAGTCTCAGCTAATGTGTCCTGTATTCAGGTGTGTTTAGCAATCTGTGATGCAGCAGAGCAGCAAACTGTAGCAGCTTCAATATTTCTCTCACAGAAATAGACTGCGGTCAAGGTTGCCGTCCGTCACTCGTATCTCCGTGGTCAAACCAGCTGCCCTAAAATTGGAGACAAGATGCCGGCAGAGCAGAGCGAAGTCTCGGTGACCAGGGCAGATGTAGTAACGTCTCTTGCAAAACAATGTCTGATAACACAGGACCTTCCTCCTGTATTTACTTTCTTGCTCACGCCCCCAGACATATCCGACCAATAAGAGGGCTGGACGTTCTTGCCTGATTTGTAATGACACATTTTGGTTCGCTTGGATTTTTCCAGGTGTCACACCAAACCAAACCAAACCGACCGAGGGCAAATCGCTCCAAGTTTACTACCTCACCAAGTGATTCGGACCAAAGCAAACAAACTACCAGTGTGAAAACGCCCTAAGGCTCCTCAGGATTTTAGAGGTCTAAAAGTTGAAACAAAGTATTTGCTATCAGTGAAATGTATATTTTAACCTAACATGGATGTCATTGTGCTTTAAATGTTTCCATATGCATGCTTCTGTCTTGTCTGTGCATAAAAGACATTGTGGCTCATGAATTGCTTTTCATGTGTCCCTTCATTCTTATCTGTTTTATGGCGGGTTTAGGTCTATGGAAAGGTAAGACGAGATGCGGTAAAACCAGCATGCAATTCTATAAAGCACATCAAGCCATGTCTCTGACTTGAGTGAAACCTAAAGCAAGGAGAAAGCACATCAACTGATCTGGTTTACTATGTCATCATACTGACTGAAATAGTCAACATCATAACAACTGTTACAACCCTAACACTCAAATTAAACATAAGAAATGAGCTTGCTTAATTCTTTTTAAAAGTACAAATGCATTGAGCTTGCAAATAGCGTTGAAATGTATTAGAATCAGTTTGTAGAGCTTGCCTATATACTGGAATAGGATGTTTTTAGACCAGATGAAAACAGGCTTTATGTTGGGGGGGAGACTGAAAATAAGAGTGCATTTTTTTATTATTGCATGTAAACTAAAAGCATATTGATTGATTTCATTACCAAAAAGGTAAAGTATTGCAAGAGACTGAACAGCACGCATTTGCAAAATCTTTAGCAGTGGTCACCAACCCTAAACCTTAACAGCACCCATACTTAAAGCAGCACTAACACTGTAGAAAGTACTATAAAATCCTATAGATGTAGCTGAGCTGCTCCACTGTACAAGTACCATGAAGTGTATTGTTTCAGGCATTCTATTGTTACTGTGCATTATAATTTAATTAGCAGTTGTGCATATGTTTATGTCAACTTAATGTTGCTCTCCCAGCACATCTGTACCATACTGTGTACATAACACAACAGCAGTATATTCTGTCATATGTGGTATTTGTGCATTGGAAAAGCCCGATTACTCATGTAAAAGGCTAATGCTTGGGTAATGGCCTGTCCTCTTTGTGATGACAGGGTTTCTGACCACTGCAGAAAAAAACTTCAACAGACTGCATGAAGTATTGTCTCAATAACCTTCCTTCTCACCTTTTCCTGCCCCTTATAGTGACACAGAGGACCACAAGCCGCTGAAGGGCAGCCGGACACCATCCAACGGGACGGTGCGCCGCGACGAGAGCGACGACAGCCTGGTGGACTACGGGGAGGGCGGGGACGGACAGTTCAATGAGGACGGCTCCTTCATCGGCCAGTACAGCGGCAAGAAAGAGAAAGACACGCACGAAGGCAACGAGAGTTCGGAGGCCCCGTCGCCTGTCAACGCCATGAACTCGTTTGTCTAACGGAGGGCCCGTGGCATGGCTGCGACGGTTTGCTGCGGCCACTCCTTGTCACCCTGGCAAATGTGACCATATCTGTGGTGACAGTTGCTAAGGTGACAGTTGCTCGTGGACACCTAGTTTTACCATGGTGGCTGTCACTCCGGTGGCCCCTCGCCATGGCTACCTGTCACCAAGAGACTGCTGACACGCCCTCATCTCCACATCGCCAGCCCCTGTCACACTGTGACCTCCTCTGATCTACACACACACACACGACATGGCAAAGACCGACATCCGCATCCCCCATAACCAATGAAAGAAGGTGTGAAAGGAGGGATGTGAGGACTCCGAGAAGAGGGAAGGAAAGAGGAAGCAATATAGAAAAGCAGAAGGAATGTACTAGGGAGTTTTACCACTTAGACTGAGCAGAAGTGTGTGTGTTAGTGCCATTTCATCTCCTTTGCAAACATTCATAAACATGATGTATCCAAATAATCCAAATATATATTTTATCAAAGTACGGTACATGACCCGCAGGCAGACAAATATGCATTGAATCACGTTAATCACATGCATGGAGTAAATTATGATTCTATTCAGCATTTTATCACCCTCGTGTTGCAGAGGTGAGCTGTGGTTGAGGCTGTATATGGTGCACGACTGGGTATTCCTCTTGTTTGTTGCCAGTCAAAGTGTTAAATGGCGTATGTTATATAGAGGAAACAAGTCCTGCAGGGTCTTTGTGGATACTGCTGTGAAATGTGTGGCTCAAAGTAGAGGCTAGCATATGTCTTGTTGAGACAGATGAACTGTGTATGTAAAAGAATAAGAAGAAAGCTGTATTTTAAGGCCAGGGTTGTCCATTTGTAGTTATTGGAAACCTTGGAAACACTTTGAACTCAGCGTTCGGTCACCAACCAGCCAACCAAAAGTCCCACATTTATATCAATCGACCTGTTTTTAGCCTCACGGTTTGTCAAGCTTGTTCTTTGCTTGTATTTTTTTTTATTTTTTTTTATTTTTTTGCTCTGTTACTTTACACCAAGCTTATGCTTCAGGCTACTGAGCACTAACTGAACACAGCTGTGATTGATCCACTGTCATTGTCAAGTGCTTCCACCCCCCTGAATCGTGGCCACTGTGCACGCCTTTCCTTTAGGTAATCGTGGTATTGTCAAAGCTACCCCAACATTGTCTCCAATAGCATTTCCACCTATGTAATGTCAGAAAAAAAGAGAAAAATAATGCAGTTACATACAAAAGATGCACCTGAACAGGGTTAAGTGGTACCCACTTTTAGTTTCTGGATGTTTAGATTTTGATGATCAAGAACCTCTCAGCACGGTTTCTAGTGCCTTCGTAGAGAACAGTGACTTAGATCCATAGAGTTACATCCCTCTTCATACACAGGACAGACCTGGGATCAGTGCAGTTCTTAAGAGTCCATGAGTTCTTCGCATACAGACTACCACCCCATATTACTCAATAGACAACTTGGAAAAATAAGCTCTGTTTTAGTATGTGGTCCTAAGGGCGTGTTCAAACTAGGGCCTTTTAGTTTGAGCTCTATATTGTCACCAAGTCTTTTAAAACAGTTTGTGAAACATCCATGTGGGCTTATTAACTTAAAATACCCTCTTTGAGTCTCACTTTAGGGTCCAAGGTTCCTACACAGGACTGAAAGCTATTTTAAAAAAAATGACATGGCATTAGTTGCGAGGAATAATTTTCAGCTATAGATTGTTATGGCCTTGTTGACAATCATCCACCCAATAATTATCAGCCCATATGGTATGCAAACAGACAGTCAAATCATACCCTCTATCTAAGAATGAAAGGAAATGTGTGGAATATTCAAATGTGTAGGAAACCTGAGTTCAGAGCATTTACACCTCATGAACTGTCTTCGTGTATTCATTTCAAACATTCTCCTCAGAACACATTCATCTTGAGGAGGAGCTGCTGCTCCAGCAGCACTTATTTACTGCCAACCTACTCACCAGGTAACTGCCTACAGCAACCAGACTCACCATCTGGCACAGACTACTATTCGAACGGGACTTTCTGTCACTGGTAGCACTTAGAAATAAAGGGGTCGGAAAAATTGCGTAATGATACTGAATGTGGAAGCAAGTGTATCTGTTTATGTGGATGAAAATATTGCTTGTTTCACTGCAAATGGTAAAACACACTGGTGACTTTGGTTTATGCATTTAACCTTATATCTGTGTATGTTGTCACGTTCTGAGGGCAGCACTCAGTGAGTTTTCTATTCCTGTAAATGAATGACGTGTGTGTGTGTGTGTGTGTGTGTGTGTGTGTGTGTGTGTGTGTGTGTGTGTGTGTGTGTGTGTGTGTGTGTGTGTGTGTGTGTGTGGCACATGCATGCTACTGTGTTACAGCGTGCGTGATGTATAATATCGCTTTTCCATGGATAACAGTCTATAATTCTGATGTCTCTGAGATACAAGATCTTTTTCTTTCTTCCAGAGAACATTTCCACGTCTTAGGTTTATCATAACTTGCATCAAGTTTTGAGGTTGCAATGTGTCAGCTTTCCACGTGTAGATATTTTTGTTGTACTTTGTAAATAACGGCTTGACTTGAGAGCAGACGCGTTGAGGTCAGGGGTGAGGGCTCGACCACAATCAGCCCCGCTGCATTATGGGTCGGAGGGCGTTGTGTGAGATGAGACTATTTACAGTTTTCACTCTTTCATTTGCTGTGAAATTTCTTTTATTTCTTTCATTTTTTTTTTTTTTTTACTTGTCAGGTGAATTTGCTAGCTCAAATGTTTAGCCTATCAGGTATCAAAGGAGATTATTTAACTTGTGACAGAGCTCTTGTGACACCTGTATTGTTTCTGTCTCTGACAGTTCATGCACCTTTTTCTGTATTTTTTATAAAAAGGCACACACTTAAACAGGATGTGTAATTTAAAACACATCTGTGCATCTAGTTTACGACAGCATCTGGTATCTGAAGGCAGCATGTTGTACCAAACTAGACATCAGGTGAAACTGACATGCTTTTAAGAGTGTGCACCTAAAAAAAACAACTAAAAAAGAAAAACTGTATTTTGGAGCATACAGAAGGATGGCCGGCATGGACCGATAAACGGACTGGCACATTGGAGTGTGAATACCCTGAAAACAATGTAGTGACTGGTGAACATACAGTAAGATATACAGTATATGATATGATATGACATTCTGGTTAATGTTGAAGCTACATGAGAAGCATGAAAGGCTGTCGAAATGGTTTACTCTACAATATAATATTGGAAAATATTTTGTATTTGAAATGAAGTTTAAAAAATATGAAATAAATGTTGGTTTCAGGTTTCAAATCAGTTGTTTTTCTTTGTCATGCATGATGCAAAAGTATGTGGGTAGCTCCATCTAGTGTATGGAAATGATAATTTGTCATTTGTCAAATTACTCCACAAAGATAAACCACCAAAAATGAATCCTCCATGGATTATTTATCGTACATCTCGTGTACTGTATGTGCACATGCGCTGTGGTATCTCTTTTATTCTTCATACTGGAAGAGCTTTACTGTACTTTTCCAAATGGTGTCTTTCCAAAAGCAAACATATGATGGCTAACTGCTAAAATGCAGATTAAAATGACCATTTCAAATTTCAAGATTTTATTTGTCACATGCTCATACATGTGCAATGATTAGTAACTAGAATAACAGTCAAAATAAGAATATACATTTAAAAAGTGAGAAATCTGAAATAAATAAATAAATATATGTAATATATGCCAAGTGTAAAAGTGTTTACTGGCCAAGTGCATCTTTAACCCTCTTTATCCAAAACAGTCACATTGTAGAGGATCAAAGCATATTTCATTCCCTCATGGTGTCTGGTATCTGTCATAAATAAAAGATTGATCTGAGAGTCATTTTTGATGCACAGCACATGGTGGGGAGTAAGATATGGATTATGTTGACTACAGGCACCTTTTTCTAGTAATTTTAATCACATAATTGGTATTGCAGTAATCCAATAATATTCTATGCTGTTTATTTGAAAAAAAACGACAGTTTTAAGTGATTTTTCCATAAAGCCTTATCTGGGATGCGCATCAGTATGATGCCCACATCCCTCCCATTCGCCTTCTCTCATTGACCAATCGCAGCGGCAGTCTCACTGCCATCCAGGGGTGTCACTCAGCCGCTTTCCTCCAATAGAAAAGTTCACATGAACGGGACGCTCCGGCTGCGGGTGGGCTTTGGGCCGATGCGTTTCGGCTCCAGGTGTGCGATGCAGACAGTGTACTGAAATTTCCCATTCTCCCTCAAAGGTAAGAACGACACCACATGCGAGTGTGTGCATGATCTAACTGGCTCTTGTGTCTGAACTGAGTGAGAATAAACTGGAATGTGTTGGGCGCTGTAGAAGTGAAATGGACCAGCACAGGAGTACCGCAATGCAGAGCAGTGAATTACCGGTGCCGCTCAGGCGTCAAAGGGTGAAGTGATGTAAGGGGGCTACGCACTTAGCTGACTTTTAGAGGCAGGTGTTTTTTTGGAATGACCGCGAGGTGAGCGGTGTTTGATAAAATGTTGTTTTAGCTTTTCACTCTGCATTTTAGATAAGAAAGTGTGTCTCTGTGGATGCAGGGAGGAGACTCAAGGTGAAAGTGGGACAGTGTAAGCGTCAAGGGCGCAGTAAGCTGCCGGATGCACCATGGCATCTATTTGGTTAAAAGGGCAAACTGTCCTTCATGGGCCAAAGGACAACTCCTTTATAAATACATAAAACACTGTTCTGTTTAAACATTGTTTTCTGTACTGTACTGGCATAAAAGATGTAGCTATTAAGTCTACATCATTAACTTGATAATTTAGTCAAATATTTGTGGTTTGGTTTAAGTTAAATATTGCAAATTATGATATAGATCCACATCTTCTGAATATCAATTACTCCCCTGGACTTTAAAAGAAAAATGCAAATCGATGAGAGTCCAAGAAAAATTAAGCCACCACCCTTTTAGATGTCAAAAAGATGAAGCAAACTGTCATGCCTGCAAGATAGTTTATTATTTTCTTTCCTCACATCTTCAACATGAGGCCCGATTTTATTTCATGTTTTTATTTTGACATATTCCAGCTCTTGTGGCACACAATAGAAATCCAGAACCGGCACAACCCACTTTAATCAACTCACCACTAAACCACAAAACTCCAGATTAAAACAACATCACTGGGATGTCCTCTTGTAGAATTCAAACATGACTTTGATTTTAATGATTTTGTGCAGCCATAAAACACACACAGCAAACATGGTTATTCAGGCAGTCACTAAGACACTGGGCTTTAATACATGTGCTGACCTAAATTTGTCTGTCCAAAGAGGATCTGTGATCGGATTATGGCCAGGGGGAAACACATGAAAACACTCTCTGATGAATTTTTATTAGTGATGGAACAGATTGCTGCAACTGCTGGATTAAAAGCTGTTAATAAAAAGTGTTGTGGAATCTTGTGTATTCAAGTTTATTGATTGATTTGAATTTGACCTGTGATGCAACACTGTTAATATGAGACCCCCCCATCCATCTTCAGGATCTTGCAGATGCTCTTACATTATGCGAAAGATAAACCGTTTGAAGACATATAACTGTGCAGATGCAGTATGGATGCTGCCAACTGCCGGTATACTGTGTACTGTGATATTAGTGTTGAGTCATCAAGAGTGCACATGAGGAGTCGGTGCTGCAGTCTCTGCATGTTGATGTGCTGTATACTGGGTGTAGCTCTCTCTCTCTCTCTTTCTCTCTCTCCATGGCCTTGTGGCTGCTGAGGCATATGGGAGGAGGCCCATTTTTCTTCGTACATTGTGCCTTCTTATTCTTCTTCTCACACCCAGAATGACTCAGCAAAGGACTGTGAGACTGTCTGCAATAGCTGCTACGTAGCTAACTGTGGGATACGTAAGCAGGTATTTGTTGTCAGATGGTCACATTTACCCCAGCAACTTACCTGTGTCATTCTTTTTCTTCTTAAAATTTGTACTTCAATATAATATAACCCTAACCCTAACCCTAACCCATATCACAATATGACTTTTATTTTCCAGAATTACACACACCTAAACATTTCTAATTTGTTTTCCTGATTTCCTCTTGATTTCCTGTCCCTGATCACACACCCTTCGCCTGTGACATTATAGGAAGATTATTGTCAGATGAAGCCTGAGCTTTAAGCTTGCTGTTTGGTGCAAAGCTTTAGTTCCTTCTGTGATGGTCTGTGATGCATTTTGGAGTAAACATGTTCCTCCAGCTAGTGTATTCTCAGCAGTGAACATGAACCCTAAGACAACTCAGCTATATACTAAACAATACCAACAGCCCTTCATGGCTGCAGTGTTTTTTGTCAACTTGCTGTTTTTTAAACTGATAACCATTATTTGAGCAGACGACTCTGCAGTTGTTTGCACCTTGGATGCTTTTGACACCGCAACTCAAACGAGTGTAACTGTAACTCATTCTGACCAAAATCAGTCCCTTGGAATGCTGACGTGAACACCTTCCATATCCTTATACCTAAATTCACACACTTGAGTACCCTTCTTTTACAACATATACTATCTGAAATCACTTAATTTACTAACCGATAGCTAACCGATACCAGTGGCGTCTTTTTCCCAAATTTAAAATCTGTATATTCATATACATTCGTGGAATTCATGGGGATAATTTTAAAGTATGGTACCATGACACCAGGGATTGATGTAGTGTCAAAAACTGTATCTGCAAATGGAAACACTGTATTTTGTAATTACTTAAAGAAAATGTATTTAATAGCGATCAGTTCCATCATGGGCAATGGGCAATGACACTCAATCCAATTAATGAAGTCAGTATCAGTGCAGATACCGATTTGGCCTGTTGGATCTGTGCATCCCTAATTTAAACTGTTGCAACGGGATGCTTATTTTATGGAACAAACCCTTCCTTCCACTAACGTGTTAAGCTTGTAGATACTGTACACTGAAGTTCTCCACTGGAAGCTTTACAAGTGTACATAGAAAGATTAACCCTCCCCCACTTCATTCCATCCCGTTCATCTTTATCAATCCTGGGTTCATCCTGCTTTATATCTCCATGTTCCTCCCCCAATCTTTTCTCTCTCTCTTAATATCTCTGTCTCTCCCAGTATGTCCTGTTTGACAGTGAGAGTAGAAACACTGCAGTTGCTCACAGCAGTGCTGCTATTTCATCCTGCAGAAGTGATGTGTAAGCATGCGTGACGGCGCAGCAGGAGCTGTCTAGGTACTGCAGTGCTACCTTGTGTTCTGTTCACAGACGGCTGTAGTGTGTCAGCGTGCGAACACGCACGCACGCACACACACACACACACACACACACACACACACACACACACACACACACACACAGTACAGGCCTATGTGTCTCTGCAGGTGCATGTCCTTGTGGATGTGCACGCACTCCGCATGACTATTTGAAGTGCTTTGCTGAGTCATTCCCATCCTGAATCATTTATATACACAGGGAGGATTCCAGCTAGCTCTGCACTCTGTTTCTGGTGTGGAAAATCATGCACAGTCATCAGTCTGTTTTTTTTTTGTTTTTAAAATACACAATGAGAGAAGATCATGTTTAACAAAATACTTATGATGTTAAAAAAAAGAAACGGTGATTCTGTTTTTGACAGCCTCTTCCTTTTTGTCTCTTACTCAGCCCTCACCAGTTTATGTCCTGTCCATCGACTTCGTCTTTGTGTCCCTGTGCCCATCCGCCTAACTCACGTGGCTGCAATAAGTCGGTTTGTTGACCGCCATGCCTTCTGCTGCTTTACTGCTGCTGGCCCTCTCCTCCTCAGTCTCCCTCACAGGTAGGAGGAAGAGTGGTGCCTATATATAATAATATAATATAATAATATCATTTACCCCCTTAAATTAAGTCAAGTGTAAACCCTACACGCCATTAGCTGACATGACCATGTTTCTGCTTTGCAGTGGCGGTCCTATTTGGCGAGCCTAGAATTTTTGGAGGTGAGTTTCATGGAATTGTTGTCCAAAAGAGGTGGGACAAAAACAGGGCATGCTGCACATCCATCACAATGTTTCATGAGTGATTTTAAATCAGTGCGTCAGCTAATTGTTATGTAAAATTTGTCAGATGATGCCACTGGATATGGCCCAATCTTTGAGGAGGAGCCTGTGGATGTGGTGTACACTGAAGACTCACCCGATGGGAGAATCTCCATGAACTGCAGGGCACGAGCGAACCCACCTGCCTCATACAGGTGACCCACACTTAAAAAGATTTTCATACAGTATTTTTCAGTTTTAAGTTACGTCATGGGTCGATATCTTATGGAGAATTGTTTTGTATTGCTGCTAGGTGGCGCCGTGATAACTGGGAAATCAAGCTGATGGAGCAGCCGGACGAACACTACAGCCTCGTGGGGGGGAACCTGGTTATCACCAACCCCAGACAGAAGAAACACGCTGGGACGTACATCTGCGTTGCCAGGAATATCTATGGCACTGTCATCAGCAAGGAGGCCAGGGTCAAGTTCGGATGTGAGCATGTGAACCCTGCTGGCGCAGCAGGGCAGTAGTGGTAGTAGTAGTAGTAGTAGTAGTAGTAGTACTTTCCTTGATGTCACAGAAGAAACATGGATGTCACAACTTCCCTTCTTTTTTAAAGCTTGTCTTGGGGTTTTGAGGTTTTTTTGTCATTTACAATTCCTGTTTATCCTTTTTTTTGTTATTATTTCCCCATCATCTGCGTATCGTGTAGTTGTGGAGGAGTTTCCCCAGGAGGAAAGAGACCCAGTGTATGTCAAAGAAGGACAGGGGGCTGTTCTGCTGTGTGCCCCTCCGAAAGCCTGGCCACGTACGTACAGGTCTTTATGTCTCCATTAGTAAAGCCATTCTTGTTAAGATAACAATAACAACTTGTCCCTCTTGTCATTTCCTTTTCAGAGGAGGTGACCTACCGCTGGATCTTCAATGAGTTCCCGGTTTTCCTGCACACAGACCGCCGACGGTTTGTCTCCCAGAAGACGGGGAACTTGTACATCTCCAAAGTGGAAGCTCAGGACGCAGGAAACTACTCCTGTTTTGTTTCCAGCCCCGTCACCGGGAAGAGCGTCTTCTCCAAGTTCATTCCCCTCATCCCCTTACCCCCTGACGATGGTTAGCAGATACTAGCTGTGAAAAAACATATACCTCTTCTAAACATTTATTGAAAGTTGTATTTTCTGTAATTGTATTTAGGAACAAAACAATTGCAGAAAAAGAGGATTTCATTTTTTTTGCCTTAGGTGAGGAGAGAAAATACCCAGCAGACATCAGGGTGAAGTTTCCAGATACTACTGCCATGCTGGCCTCTAATATTACAATGGAGTGTTTTGCTCTGGGAAAGTAGGTTTTTTATTTTTGTGTTCGCCCCATGTTCTGATTTAATGAAGGATAAGTTCTTATGAGATAGATGCTTTCTCATAGGCACTGGTTTAGTTTCTCTGTCTTTTCAGCCCCATCCCTCATATTGTTTGGAGGAAGGTGGACCACACAGACCTCCCACCAAACCATGAGATCAGTGAATCAGGAGCTGTGCTTCATCTGTACAATGTACAGTACGAAGATGTGGGAGGATATGAGTGTGAAGCCATCAACACTAAAGGAAAGGACTGGCACAAGGCCTGGCTGTACGTGGAGTGTAAGTGATTTCATTGTTGGTCCTTTAACCAACGTTGGTCCTTTAACCAACGTTTGAATGTAGAGTGCACTCTAGCATGTATGTGTATGTGTATGTGTATATACAGTATATACTTTTGATAACTCTGCAAACCCTTGGTGTTCTCTCAATGAGCTTCATGAGGTAGTCACCTGAAATGGTTTTCACTTCACAGGTGTGCTTTGTCAGGGTTAATTAGTGGAATTTTTTCCCTTATTAATAAAAAAGAAAAAGGGTGGCTACTTTGAAGAATCTAAAATATAAGACATGTTTTCAGTTATTTCACACTTTTTTGTTAAGTACATAATTCCATATATGTTCATTCATAGTTTTGATGCCTTCAGTGAGAATCTACAATGTAAATAGTCATGAAAATAAAAAGGAAACGCATTGAATGAGAAGGTGTGTCCAAACTTTTGGCCTGTACTATCTATATATACATATATAGAGAGAGAGAGAGAGAGAGAAAGTGTATACTCTAGTATAAAGATTATTTCTTACAGTTGAATCCGCCAGTGTTTTTTTATTTTTTTATGAGACAACACAAAGGTAGGTATTTTGGATAGAAATAATGCAACACGTGGCACTTCTGTTGTGCATACATTTGAATATTGGGTCGCATATAATTCTATTTTTGCCCGTTTTGTTTGTTCAGCTGCTCCAGAGTGGGCCGAAACCATCAACAACACTCAGATGGACATTGGCTCAGAGCACACAATGCGCTGTGTGGCATCAGGGAAGCCCTTCCCTTTCATCCGCTGGTACAAAGATGGATATATGGTAAAAAAATAAATAAAAAAAAAGTCATTTTGTCTTTTGCCTTTGAACAAATTGGGGAAAAAAACTTAGCTTTTGGGTCGTGTGTGTGTTTTTCCAGTATGGGAAGGGGGAGTTGAAGTTTTCCAGTCTCACTTTTGATGACTCAGGAATGTACCAGTGTATCGCTGAGAACTACTGGGGCATCAAATACGCCAACGCTGAGCTGCGAGTCATCTGTGAGTCCTCTAAAGAAACAGTGCTCACACTGACTTATTGAATATTAATTCATTCTTGCTAGAAGATATATTGTCACTTTATATTCTCCGCTCAGCCTGTGCTCCTACATTCGAGTTCAACCCTGTAAGGAAGCAGCTTCTTGGAGCAAAAGACGGTCGCGTGGTGATCGAGTGTAAACCCCGAGCTGCTCCTAGGCCGCGGTACACCTGGAAAAAGGGGAAAGAGCTCCTCTTCAACAATTCCCGGTCAGTCAACATTAGCATTAAACAGTATACTAGAAGGCCGTACCATACAGTATGCATCGCCCCCTTTCACAGCTTAGCTTAAATAACTGTACTTATTTTCAGCATTTCCATCATGTTTGATGGGAGTCTGGAGATCCTCAACGCCACCACCAATGATGAGGGCGTGTACACCTGCTTTGCTGAGAATGACAAAGGAAAGGCCAACAGCTCGGGCTATCTCACCATCACAGGTCCGTGAACATTTGCATATTTGTGTGTACATATTCAAATACAGAAAAACATTTACAGTTTTCTTGTTTCTCTTTGTCCCTAGAGGCTACCAGCATCACAGAACCACCCGAAGACACTGAGGTAAAGGTTGGGGATGAGGTGATTCTTAGGTGTGCCGCTTCATACGACCCCATGCTGGACATCACATTCATCTGGTCCATAGACTTCAGGGTCATCGACTTTGACTCGGAGTGGCAACACTACGAACGCGATATGGTAGGGTGATGGTTCATTCTAGCCTCACAAGATTGTCAGCTAAAGACAGATATACACCTCTGCCCTCACTCCCTTCCTCTGTAATCTTCCTGGTGTTCAGAGTGAAGATGGCAGCGGTGACCTGAGAATAAAGAATGTCCAGATTTGGCACGAAGGTCGCTATCACTGCACGGCTCAGACAGTGGTGGACAGCGATACTGCATACGCTGACCTCAAGGTTGTAGGTCAGTCCCAGCATGCTTTGCCTCAAATGATTATAAAAGCTTATTTTTAATGACATCTTAGTTGTTTGGTTGATATGCTGAGCAAGTGTACAATATAAGCTGAGCAGTAGGTCTGCCCCCTCTTAGTCGATTAGCAGACCATTACAATATGAAACTTCTTTCCATGTGCCTTTCCTTCCTGATCCAGGTGTTCCTGGGCCTCCCGGTGTGATCCGGGTGGAGGAGATCGGGGACACGTGGGTGAAGCTGTTGTGGACTAAAGGAGCCGAGCACAACAGCCCCATTCTCTCCTACACAATTCAAACCAGACACTTCTGGGCCCTGAATGAAGATGACTGGAAGGATGCCAGCACCAGTGAGTACTGCTCACTGCCAGCTAGGGGGGCAACTCACTCTGAATCCCGCATTCTGACCTTTTCTGATCAGATTGCTTCAACCTGCAAGTGAAATCTACTTGCACTGAAACAAGAGACAGTAAATGAAACACAATTCTTAAGCACAATTGAATTTGGCTTGCTATTTGTGTCTTCTTCAGGTCCAACCTTTCTTGACGGCAACGCGGACAGGGCAGAAGTGACAGACCTGTACGCCTGGATGGAATATCAGTTCAGGATCATCGCCACCAATGAGTACGGCTCCGGAGAGGCCAGCATCCCCTCCCTCAAGATAAAAACCTGGGATGCTCGTAAGGAAAGAATACTAATATTTGACATATATTTCAGTCAGAACAGGTTAGGAGTGGGGTTCAAAAAACGACAACCGTAATAACATTTTTTCTTCTCAGCTCCAGTTATTTCTCCCACTGATGTGGCGGGTTATGGAGGTAGAAATGGCGAGATCGTCATCACATGGAATGTTAGTAACCCCTAATATAATTTTATCATGTACCAAAAATGCTGCAAACCTTCCTATGTTACCGAAATCTAAGAGATGTTTTTTTTTTTTTTTTTTACCACTCTTGACCCTTTAGCCCGTGCAGCCGTGGTATTTCTACGGGAAAAAGTTTGGCTACATTGTGGCATTTAAGCCTCACGATGCTTACGACTGGTGGTACGAGACCATTTCGGACCCCGAAACGAGGCGTTACGTTCACAGGGACTCCTACTTCATTCCCACTGATGAAGATTTCCAGGTCAGGGAGTTTCAGGTGAAGATCAAGTCATTTAATGTCAAAGGAGACGGACCATACAGCCTCACCAAGGTCATCTACTACCCAAGAGATGGTGAGGATTCTTTTTCTGTTTGGTTTTAGTTTTGGGATCTTAAATCTCCTTGGTCAAATAAAGGGTGTGACACTGAACTTAAAGCTATAGTGCGCAACTATTTTATATTAATGTACGTCCGTTACATTCAAGCCATTGCCAACTTAGTTGATACAAAGCTAATTAAGCCTATCTGGTCAACAAAACTCTCTCTATTTCTCAGTATGGCTATGTTTAGGAAACAGTCTGGTGACTTTTGCGTGCAGAAGCTCAAGTGAAGATAATTACCTTTTCTAAAGAGTCCATCATGTGTTTTTAATCCTCCGTGTAGTCCTTGGCTACAAGCAACTGTGTGGAGGAGGGGTGGGGTTGGTGCACGTTCACTGATGGCTTGCGTCATGTGGATGCAACAGTGTTGTTGTCATTACTTAGAATTCCACATGGGGCAGACAAAAACTGCGCACTATATCTTTAAAGTTCCGTTGACCAACTTTTTTTCTTATTTTCATCCATTTGTCTGACTTCTCCAGTACCTGTGGAGTCTCCGACAGACGTCTATGCCAGACCGGTGTCCTCCACTGAAGCTCTGGTCTGGTGGTTGCCTGTGGTCGACACTGGTACAGGCCTGCAGCAGTACATTGAGGGATACCAGGTACAGAGCTTTTACTTTACAAGTTCCATACTGAAGATTTCTGTCTCAAAAATACTATACATACTATAATAGAATATAAACTGATAATTTTTTCTGTTTAGGGACAGCCAATGACTTAAAGTGCTCATATTATGCTCATTTTCAGGTTACATATTGTATTTAGAGGTTATATCAGAATAGGTTTACATGGTTTCATTTTCAAAAAACACCATATTTTATACTGTGTGTTGAGCTCTTTGTTTTAGCTACAGTGAGGCATCACACTTCTATTCCCTCTTTGTTGGGAGTCGCACATGCGCAGTAGCTAGGTCCTTACCTACAACAAGCCAGTCAGAAGCAGAGTATGAGGGAGAGTCACGCTAGCAGCTAGGCGAGTATTATAAGGTGTTTTACAAAGTGACACACGTTCGTCACGGAAGTAAAGGCTGGACTACAATAGAGCTGTTTGGAGCAGTTTGTGAACAGTGTTTTCTGTTGGAGATGGTAAGTCCCTTTGGGGTGGACTTTGAGCTTTTTCACTTTGTAAACCTATAACGTGCACAGAAAAGGTACAGTATCTCACAAAAGTGAGTACACCCCTCACATTTTAGTAAATATTTAATTATATCTTTTAATGGGACAACACTGAAGAAATTACACTTTGCTTCAATTTAAAGTATTAAGTGTACAGCTTGTATAACAGTGTTAATGTGCTGTCCCCTCAAAATAACTCAACACACAGCCATTAATGTCTAAACCGCTGGCAACAAAAGTGAGTACACCATACCTAGAGATTGGCATGGTTTTATGTCGGTTAGCCTAATAGCTGGTTTGATTTGCATTGAGAGATGATTTTATGGAAAGTACCCCATGCCAATCTCTAGGTATGGTGAAGGGCATGTGATGATGTGGGGCTGTTTTAATTCCAACGGCCAAGGGAACTTTATCAGGATGCATAGTATCCTGGATCCATGAAATAACTGGCCTTTAAAAATAAACATCTGCCTGCCTCTATGGGAATTTAACATAGGGGTGTACTCACTTTTGTTGCCAGCGGTTTAGACATTAATGGCTGTGTGTTGAGTTATTTTGAGGGGACAGCACATTTACACTGTTATACAAGTTGTAGACATAATACTTTACATTGTAGCAAAGTGTAATTTCTTCAGTGTTGTCCCATTAAAAGATATAATGAAATATTTACTAAACTGTGAGGGGTGTACTCACTTTTGTGAGATACTGTATATAACACAATGAAGGAAAAAAGCCAGAAAGCATAATGTCAGCACTTTAACATTTTACCCTTAAAAAGTATTGTAACAGGTTTTCATTGTAACAATTCTTTCTAGCACACTCTCAATGTTACCTAGCAGTGTACAGAAAACTCTCTCTTTATCCAATGATTAAGAGAGAGTGTTATCTGATTAACAAACTGACAAACGTTTCATTTAAAAAAATGTTGTTCCTTGCTAACCAGGTCAAATACTGGAGGAAATATGATGATCCAGAGCCGGGAGCAAACCGTATATTTGTTTCAGCCACAGTCAACCAGACCAGGTTGGAGAACATGCTGCCAGACTCGCACTACCTCATTGAGGTCCGTGCCTTCAATGGAGCCGGCCTCGGACCCCCCGGTGAACACTGTGAGATGTTCACAAAGAGGCCACGTAAGACCAATTACTCACAATCTATGCACCTACAATGAGAGTTATCATATAGATGTGGTCTTAATGGATCATTTTGTTTTGTCTACAGCACCACCAGAGCCTCCCAGGATGTGGCGCTATGTTACCTGGACAGGACAGTGGTTGTATGTGTGGTGGGATCATATCCAGTATGACTGGTTTGGCAATATTTCCTTCCCACTGTACTACAAGGTGGGTGTGGAAAACGTTGTAAAGCTATCTATTAAGCCTATTAATACCTAGATCTAAGTCTAAATCTCCCCTGCTTTCTGATTTCAAGGTGATGTTCAGAAAGACAGGCTACTACTATGGGAAAGTCTACGTCACTGGCTGGCACTTCATGGACTTCCCCATGCCTCAGTTTGGAGACTATGAGCTGATGGTACGCGGCCGTTATGAAGGGGGAGATGGCCCAATCAGGAAAATTAGCATTAAAGGTAAGGCTAAAATATGAATATAAAAAAAATGCTATTTCTCCTCTTGCTTGATTTATCTCATATTGTTTCTGCTTCCTCAGGTAAAGCATCAATGATCACGCCAACTCTAAGCCTGGCATCTTTGGTGCTGCTGGCTCTGTGCATTGTGGGATTGGAAATGTAAGCCCTTCCACAAGTGACATGTATATAATAGACTCTGGGAAGTACATGTGTGGACACAAGAGATCACCTCCAAACACTCTCCACATGGATTGTCATTGGTTAAGATCCTACATCATGCATCTGTTCTGTTGCAACACAAAACAGGAAGTTGTTTTTCACAAAAAAAGCATTGGTTGTTGGCCCTGATACTTTTTATGGATTTCATCTGTTAATGAACAACACAGCAGTGAACTGTGCAGGACTCCTGCCTTGGCCATATCTGTAAATAAGATTGGAAATCTTTCATCTCAAAGCAAAAGCCAAAATAAATGACGACAGATGCTGATTGTTGGATGATATGATTAAGCTCTGCACACACTGTGTTCAGTTCCAAACAAAATCATTCACAAAAAGTTACTTTAAAGTTGTTTAATGAATGGAAAAACAGCAGTTATTTCACTGCTACATTATGTCCTGTTCCTCTTCTATCATTCAACTTTCTTTATGTTGTAATCATTGTATCCTGTTTGGAGTTGAAATGAACTAAACACACAGTACCAAAGTAGAATTTAACTCATAGAATGGGGAAATGTTATTTTACAAGCACTATAAATCTCTCAGATGTTCAAGCAATTAATATGTAAAGAACTGTATAATAATAACTTTTTGGTTTGAAATGAGCAGAGAAGGATGTGTGACTGCGTATAGATTTAATGAAAATATGTCACTCCATTTTCTTTCTTGGAGCACAGCATATCACATTTTAAACAAGCTAATCTTCACAATCATGTACACTTATTTTTAGATTTGTTTTCTAGATCTTCAACGGTGCTGTGTGACAGGTATAGAGAATGCTTGCTTAATCTTAATTTAAATGGTCATCCTCATTAGAATCATGTGCATAGACAAGTGAATTATGAGTTCTAGCTGCACCAATTAAAGCCATATAACCTGGGTGACAACTTCCTATTGAGACAAATGTTTTCTGAAAGTGAAAATGTAATATTTGAATGATGAGGCCAGGGTTGGATTGCTGAATAATACATGTATGTATGCTAATTTCTTTATTTCAGGCTGCAAAACCATTAAACAGAGTACAACAATCTACTGTATATTGTCTCATTGGTTGAGTTTTTCGTTAATTTTTGATTAGCCAACTACAGGTGTTTCTTTACAACAAAACATTCTTTTAAACATTTTCCGAACTCAAGCGCAATCATGAAACTTTCCTATATGTTGGAAAATATGTAATCCACCTTTAGGTACTACTGCTGTTTCTATAAACCAGTATTTAGTGTTCAGGAAGTACTTTTTAGTACTTTGTAGTATTGCCTAGGCAATATTTCATATTATAAAATATGAAAAATGTAAAACTAGAAGCTTCTAGTTTTACATTTTCTAGTGTTTAATTTTTAATTAGTGAAGAAGTAATTCAATCATTCTTTTATTCTCTTCTTGACTTTTTGTGCTCTTTCAGAGCCTGCAAATAAATGTGATGTGTGATTTTAATCAGCAGGTGGCAGTATATCCACATGCCATTTATGTATTATTTGGTCCATCACATACCCAATATAGTGTTTTTTATTGGTAATCTGAATTGTTACATACCCATTTTATCATCTTATAATACAGGTTTTACTATACAAAGTTTTTTTTTCTTTTCTGTATGGTTGGGTATTCTTTGTTTCACAGCAATGTATGCAGTATGTTTCAGAACAAGAAAATAAAGGGCTTTTTTATGTCTGTCTGCTTTTTGTTTGTGCTTTAAAACGAGCTTGCGTGCATACTGTACAGTTGTCTCTGTGTGGGAGGCTTTCATCTCTCCCGTTTCCACCTCCATTACCGCCAATTCCCTCATTTTACTTCCTCCCCTTCAAACAAATTGCCTAGACACAGAAAATCCCATGTGAGGCTAAAGTCAATGCTGCCATCATTTACAAACAATCACAGCAGATGCAAGAAGGTGAGTCCTCCTAGGCAGGGGAGGGAATCTTCCTCCAGAGAAGGACATTGAAGAGCCTGTTATGGTGATACATGGTGCCACCTGCTCCATGCTCTGTGGTTCTTCTGTGGCAATGAACAGCAACATGCTATATGCTTTTAGTTTCTGTGGCTTAGACATCAGTGCTTTTTTGTATAGCATGAAATCTCATGTTTCTTTCAACCGCTGCATTTCAGAGGATGCGTAACAAGTGTTTTGCCACTGTGACTTTGTCAGATATATGGTGAAAAGGAACTTCTGACCAGGCATTTGCCAAGTCAAAACTCCACCATGTGATAAAAAGATCCTGTGTGAGGTGCAACTGAGCAAGGTGCAAAGTTGAACATAACATAATCAAGACTGTGTGCATGCACAACATGAAATGCTGCTAATAGGTAACTTTATTGTGGTGGGTCTGATATTTGGCTTAGATATGTGCAGGAAGCAGTACACTATCTTGGGCTGCGACTGTAAATCAGAAAGTAGATATAGTTAACTCATCTGATCAAGGATGCATATGCAAACTAAACTACATCACTACTATCAAAATAAAATGCATCGACACAGCGGGTGGTGACATTATTCTCATAGAGTGGTTTGCAGCACACTGTGTGGATATGTGTAATAATGTGACTTTAAGCAGCTTTTGATCTTGATCGCAACATTGCACGTTTTGGTTTATTGTTTGAATTTGATCAGTGTTTGTGTATAATGCATTTGGCTTTATCGGTTGATGTGTTGCATGTTTTAACAGTTATTATTTGTATGGCTTTGTGAATTTGATGTGTTTTGTTGATTGGTTGGGACGTTGTATGTTGGACCAAGGTAATGAGTAGCAGCTGTGATTGACTGGGTAATCTATGTTAGGTTGAAGTGAGACAGCTGCAGGAGGAAAAAAGGAGAGCAGAGGAAAAGTAACATGGGTGTGACCGTCTGAAAAAAAAGTCAAAAAAATAAGTCATAGTAAAGTGTGTCGAAAAAAGTGAAAAAAGTCATAGTATATAGTATGTCGAAAAAATTGAAAAAAGCTATAGTGTCAAAAAAAAACTTAAAATAGTATGTCGAAACAGTCATAGTATAGTATGTAGATAAAAGTGATGAAAAAATATAGAATATTATGTTGAAAAAAGCCAAATTATAGTATATCGAAAAAAGTCATAGTATAGTATGTCAAAAAAGTGAAAAAAGTCACAGTATATTATGTCGAAAAAAGCCATAGTATAGTATGTCGAAAACGCGATAAAAAAGCCATAGTATAGTATGTCGAAAAAGTGATTAAAAAAGTCATAGTATAGTATGTTGAAAAAAAGCCATAGCATAGTATGTTGAAAAAAGTCATAGCGTGGAAGAACGCTGCTTAGGAGACCACAGCAGTTGGGGGTTCAATCCTCACAAGGTGTGTTTCATTTTAAGGTCCAACAGTTAAAGCGAAAAACTCAAATACAGTCTAAAACATTTGTAAACTGTGTCAGATCTGATGGCTCAGAGTAATACAGTGCTGCTTAGAAGAACATAGCATCTGTGGGTTCAAGCCTCATGAGGTGTGTTTAATTTTAAGGTCTAACAGTTAAAGTGAAAAACTCAAATATGCTCTAAAACATTAAGTAAAGGTGTCAGATTGGATAGCTCAGTCTGGAAGATTGCTGTGTGAAAGAACATGGAGGTTGTGGGTTCAATCCTCATGAGGAGTGTTTCATTTTAAGGTCCAACAGTTAAAGTAAAAAACTCAAATATGCTCTAAAACACATGTAACACATGTCAAATTAAACGGCTCAGAGTAATACAAAGCTGGTTGAAAGATCATAAGAGTTGTGGGTTCAATTCTCACAAGGGGTTGTTATTTTCAAGGTCTAACAGTGAAAAAGAATAGATATGCTCTAAAACAGTAACAGAGCCTGCTAGATTAGATGGCTCAGTGTGGAAGCACACTGATTGGAAGATCATAGTAATTGTGGATTCAACCCTTGCAAGGTTTGTTTAATTTTAAGGTAAACAGCTGAAGCAAAAAACTCAAATATACTATAAAACATTCACAACTTATGCCAGAGAAGATGGCTCCGAGTAATACAATGCTGCTCTAAAGAACACAGCAGTTGTGTGTTCAATACTCATGTGGGTATATTTTCTAGGTCTGAAAGTGAACAAGTCAAATACACTCTGAAAGTGTAGAGTGTCAGACTGGATAGCTCAGCGTGGAAGAGCACTTTTTTTTAAGGAATACAGCAGTTGTGGTTATAAATAAAAAAGCAATAGTATATAGTATGTCGAAAAAAGTGATTAAAAAAGCCATAGTATAGTATGTGGAACAAAGTGATAAAAAAGCCATAGTATAGTATGTCAAATATAGTGATAATAAAGCCATAGTATAGTATGTCGAAAAAAGTGATTAAAAAGCCATAGTATAGTATGTCGAAAAAAGTGATAAAAAAGCCATAGTCAGTGTTGGGAAGGATACTTTCAAAACGTATTTCGTTACAGTATACAGAATACATGCCCACAAACGAAATTTGTAACGTATTCCGTTACGTTACTCAATCTGAGTAACGTATTCTGAATACTTGGATTACTTCAGGATTACTTCCACATTGAATTGCGTTTTAAGTGTAGGAATGCGACCATCACATCCAGCTTACTAAACAGGCCTATACTGGTGTGTTCTTTTTATTCCAACCAGCTGAATGTGTACCTGAACAAGCAGATAGATTATTGTATTGGTAGTCCCGAACTGCATACTACAAAAATCTAACCGCGGTCTAAGCTACCACAAGCTAATTTTAACTAACGTTAGTTAGCATATCAAACGGGGCTATAGTCTTTAAACGGCTCTGGAGCTACTACATCAGCACCTAGGAGAATATAAAGTCGCACGTCAGCGTTAAAATAGCAAGGTGACCAGTAAAACTACAGCAGACGACTACCCTTGGCTAATTAAAAAAATAACTTTGTTTAAGATGCTTCTTCAGGTTGGAGGTGGAGTAATTTGGACGCTGAAAGGAGGCTGGTTGCTGGCAAGCAGAGGCTGCACGGCACAGTTAGCTGTATTTCATTCTCCCTGTTCGTTCTTTAATGTGAAATGCTGTTTGAATTTCCAAGATAGAAACTTATTGCTGCCCTGGCCCTGTCGTGCCGGTTTCGACTCCATTGTGACTGATCACGCAAATAGCTATTTTTTCTATTTCATATCGGGTTTCTGGAAAATGCATTAAGTTGCCTTAATTTATTCAGAGTGAATAAACTCGTGAAACAGAAGTATCGTCATGTAATCCATTAATTTTAACAATGTAACTGTATTCTAAATACCAACTATTTAAATTGTAACTGTAACGGAATACAGTTACTCATAATTTGTATTCTGAATACGTAACGCCGTTACATGTATTCCATTACTCCGCAACACTGGCCATAGTATAGTATGTCGAAAAAAGCCATAGTATAGGTTGTCAAAAAAAGTGATAAAAAAGTCATAGTATAGTATGTCGCAAAAAGTGATAAAAAAGCCATAGTATAGTATGTCGAATAAAGTGATAAAAACGCATAGTATAGTATGTCGAATAAAGTGATAAAAAGCCATAGTATAGTATGTCAAAGAAATTGATAATGAAGCCATAGTATAGTATGTCGAATAAAGTGATAAAAAAGCCATAGTATATTATGTAGAAAAAAGACATAATATAGTATGTCAAATATATTGATAATAAAGCCATAGTATAGTATGTTAAAAAAGTGATAAAAAAACCATAGTATAGTACGTCGAAAAAGTGATAAAAAAAACCATAGTATAGTATGTTGAATAAAGTCATAAAAAGCCATAGTATAGTATGTCGAAAAAAGCCATAGTATAGTATGTTGAATAAAGTGATAAAAAAGCCATAGTATCGTATGTCGAAAAAAGTGATAAAAAGCCATAGTATAGTATGTCGAAAAAAGCCATAGTATAGTATGTTGAATAAAGTGATAAAAAAGCCATAGTATAGTATGTCGAAAAAAGTAATAAAAAAGCCATAGTACAGTATGTCAAATATAATGATAATAAAGCCATAGTATAGTATGTCGAAAAAAGTGATTAAAAAAGCCTTAGTATAGTATGTCGAAAAAAGCCATAGTATAGTATGTTGAATAAAGTGATTAAAAAGCCATAGTATAGTATGTCAAATATAGTGATAATAAAGCCATAGTATAGTATGTCGAAAAAAGCCATAGTATAGTATGTTGAATAAAGTGATAAAAAAGCCATAGTATAATATGTCAAAAAAGTGATAAAAAAGCCATAGTATAGTATGTCGAAAAAAGCCATAGTATAGTATGTTGAAAAAAGTAATAAAAAAGCCATAGTATAGTATGTCAAATATAGTGATAATAAAGCCATAGTATAGAATGTCGAAAAAGTGATAAAAAAAAACATAGTATAGTATGATGAAAAAAGTCATAAAAAGCCATAGTATAGTATGTCGAAAAAAGTGATTAAAAAAGCCTTAGTATAGTATGTCGAAAAAAGTGAGTAAAAAGCCATAGTATAGTATGTTGAATAAAGTCATAAAAAGCCATAGTATAGTATGTCGAAAAAAGCCATAGTATAGTATGTTGAATAAAGTGATAAAAAAGCCATAGTATCGTATGTCGAAAAAAGTGATAAAAAGCCATAGTATAGTATGTCGAAAAAAGTAATAAAAAGCCATAGTATAGTATGTCAAATATAGTGATAATAAAGCCATAGTATAGTATGTCGAAAAAGTGATTAAAAAAGCCTTAGTATAGTATGTCGAAAAAAAGCCATAGTATAGTATGTTGAATAAAGTGATTAAAAAGCCATAGTATAGTATGTCAAATATAGTGATAATAAAGCCATAGTATAGTATGTCGAAAAAAGCCATAGTATAGTATGTTGAATAAAGTGATAAAAAAGCCATAGTATAGTATGTCAAAAAAGTGATAAAAAAGCCATAGTATAGTATGTCGAAAAAAGCCATAGTATAGTATGTTGAAAAAAGTAATAAAAAAGCCATAGTATAGTATGTCAAATATAGTGATAATAAAGCCATAGTATAGAATGTTGAAAAAGTGATAAAAAAAAACATAGTATAGTATGATGAAAAAAGTCATAAAAAGCCATAGTATAGTATGTCGAAAAAAGTGATTAAAAAAGCCTTAGTATAGTATGTCGAAAAAAGTGATTAAAAAGCCATAGTATAGTATGTCAAATATAGTGATAATAAAGCCATAGTATAGAATGTCGAAAAAGTGATAAAAAAAACATAGTATAGTATGATGAATAAAGTCATAAAAAGCCATAGTATAGTATGTCGAAAAAAGCCATAGTATAGTATTTTGAATAAAGTGACAAAAAAGCCATAGTATAGTATGTTGAATAAAGTGATAAAAAAGCCATAGTATAGTATGTCGAAAAAAGTGATAAAAAAGCCATAGTATAGTATGTCGAAAAAAAGCCATAGTATAGTATGTTGAAAAAGTAATAAAAAAGCCATAGTATAGTATGTCAAATATAGTGATAATAAAGCCATAGTATAGAATGTCGAAAAAGTGATAAAAAAAAACATAGTATAGTATGATGAATAAAGTCATAAAAAGCCATAGTATAGTATGTCGAAAAAGTGGTTAAAAAAGCCTTAGTATAGTATGTCGAAAAAAGTGATTAAAAAGCCTTAGTATAGTATGTCGAAAAAAGCCATAGTATAGTATGTTGAATAAAGTGATTAAAAAGCCATAGTATAGTATGTCAAATATAGTGATAATAAAGCCATAGTATAGTATGTCGAAAAAAAAGCCATAGTATAGTATGTTGAATAAAGTGATAAAAAAGCCATAGTATAGTATGTCAAAAAAAGTGATAAAAAAGCCATAGTATAGTATGTCGAAAAAAGCCATAGTATAGTATGTTGAAAAAGTGATAAAAAAAGCCATAGTATAGTATGTCAAATATAGTGATAATAAAGCCATAGTATAGAATGTCGAAAAAGTGATAAAAAAAACATAGTATAGTATGATGAATAAAGTCATAAAAAGCCATAGTATAGTATGTCGAAAAAAGTGATTAAAAAAGCCTTAGTATAGTATGTCGAAAAAAGTGAGTAAAAAGCCATAGTATAGTATGTTGAATAAAGTCATAAAAAGCCATAGTATAGTATGTTGAATAAAGTGATAAAAAAGCCATAGTATCGTATGTCGAAAAAAGTGATAAAAAGCCATAGTATAGTATGTCGAAAAAAGTAATAAAAAAGCCATAGTATAGTATGTCAAATATAGTGATAATAAAGCCATAGTATAGTATGTCGAAAAAAGTGATTAAAAAAGCCTTAGTATAGTATGTCGAAAAAAGCCATAGTATAGTATGTTGAATAAAGTGATTAAAAAGCCATAGTATAGTATGTCAAATATAGTGATAATAAAGCCATAGTATAGTATGTCGAAAAAAGCCATAGTATAGTATGTTGAAAAAAGTAATAAAAAAGCCATAGTATAGTATGTCAAATATAGTGATAATAAAGCCATAGTATAGAATGTCGAAAAAGTGATAAAAAAAAACATAGTATAGTATGATGAAAAAAGTCATAAAAAGCCATAGTATAGTATGTCGAAAAAAGTGATTAAAAAAGCCTTAGTATAGTATGTCGAAAAAAGTGAGTAAAAAGCCATAGTATAGTATGTTGAATAAAGTCATAAAAAGCCATAGTATAGTATGTTGAATAAAGTGATAAAAAAGCCATAGTATCGTATGTCGAAAAAAGTGATAAAAAGCCATAGTATAGTATGTCGAAAAAAGTAATAAAAAAGCCATAGTATAGTATGTCAAATATAGTGATAATAAAGCCATAGTATAGTATGTCGAAAAAGTGATTAAAAAGCCATAGTATAGTATGTCGAAAAAAAAAACCATAGTATAGTATGTTGAATAAAGTGATTAAAAGCCATAGTATAGTATGTCAAATATAGTGATAATAAAGCCATAGTATAGTATGTCGAAAAAGCCATAGTATAGTATGTCAAAAAAAGTGATAAAAAAGCCATAGTATAGTATGTCGAAAAAAGCCATAGTATAGTATGTTGAAAAAAGTAATAAAAAAGCCATAGTATAGTATGTCAAGTGATAAAAAAGCCATAGTATATTATGTCGAAAAAAAAAAAAAGCCAGTATGGTATGTCAAATA